>NW_016804424.1:2928308-2946602 GCF_001698545.2 Rhinopithecus bieti | reverse complement strand
TTTTTTTTTTTTTTTTTTTACTTAAATTCAGGGAATAAATATTAAAGATGATTATAAGGGTTTTCTCTGAATGTTCCGTGTGTGTGTCCTAAAACAAAGATTTCCATGGTCATGAAAGTAGCGCCATGAAAGGATTAAAGCATGTATTTGGTGTCATTCAGTACTTGGAGCAGAGTCCCTAGTTTGGCTAATTAACTATGTGATCTCGGACAAGTTAACTTCTCCAGATCTTAGTTGCCTGATTTAAAATGGGATTATAAATACCTATGTTATAGGGTCTTAGTGAAGAGCTGATGAGATCAATTTATTAAAGCACTTAATATTGTGACTTGCAAATAGTAAGCACTTTTCGAGTATTAGGATCTCCTTAAAAATTCCATCTATTGCTTTACACTTGCAGCGTTTTGAATTTACATGTGTTCACACTGTTTTAGAAACTTTGCCTGCCTAAATTATAAATTTCTTAAAGGCAGGTACTGAATCCCTTTACCTTGTCCTGTAACATGCCACTTCCCCAGAGCAGTGAATAAATGAATAATTTAATTTAGTCTATATTTAACAAAGACAGTGGATTTAGCAGCTTCACATGGCCACCAAAGTATATGGCAACTTATTTATTTTATATATATTCACTGTTCCTGGAATACAGTTTATAATTCATAATCTTCAAAAGGTATAAGGACCTTCAGGTTTAATTAGGGTTTTGGCACCTTCGATGCTACTACACAGAGTAAAGAAATTCTATTTCTATTAGAAATTTAGAAAGTAATAAAGTCCTATAATTAAGATGAGCAGAAGAATTCTTAATTTTTGTTGTTAGCTAACAGTGTTAGTATTACAGACTCATAATTCATTGACTTTTGTTAATATATTAAGAATATAAAAAAAGGATGAGTTTGTGTCCTTTGTAGGGACATGGATGCAGCTGGAAACCATCATTCTCAGCAAACTATCACAAGAACAGAAAACCAAACACTGCATATTCTCACTCATAGGTGGGAATTGAGCAATGAGAACTCTTAGACACAGGAAGGGGAACATCACACACTGGGGCCTATTATGGGGTGCGGGGAGTGGAGAGGGATAGCATTAGGAGATGTGCTACTATGTGCAAATTATGCAGTTAATGGGGCTGCAGCACACCAACATGGGCACATGTTACACTATGTATACAACCTGCTTTGTGCACATGTACCCTAGTAGACATAAAATTAATAAAAAAAAAAAAAGAGGAAAGCAAACCAAACCACAGGACAAACCTCATCTCGGCACTTAACAGACTGTGCTTCAACGTTATGTTTATGCCCATCACTGTTCAACAATTAGCCAAAGACTTGACAACCCAGAATGTCCACCAATGATAGATTGGATAAGAAAATGTGCGCACATATACACGCATGGAGATAATATGCCGCCATAAAAAGCATGAGTTCATGTCCTTTTGTTGCGACATGGACGAAGCTGGAACCATCTGTTCTCAGCAAACTATCACAAGAACAGAAACCAAACACCGCATCGTTCTCACCTCAGAAGTGGGAGTTGAACAATGGAGAACCACAATGGACACAGGGAGGGGAATATCACACCCAGGGGCCTGTAAGGGGTGAGGGGCAAGGGGAGAGATGCATTTAGGGAGAAATATCTAATGTAGATGATGGGTTGATGGGTCCAGCCAAACCACCACGTCGTGGGTGTGTATGTATGTAACAAAACCACATGTTCTGCACATGCTTCCCAGAATTTAAGTATAATTAAAAAAAAAAAGAGAGGGGAGAAGAGGACTGTTGGGGCTTTGTGCTCATGCCTCCCCGCCAAAAAGAATATGAATATTAAAATTCAACTGGAGAGTAGGTTTATCACTTCCTCAGGATGCAGGTGTTTACATGAGTTTTTTATATACTGATGTTTCATGTTTTCATGGTCTATAATTGTTAGCAACTGAGACATGATTAGAAAGAGCTTACATTCTTATGTCACATATGATGAAAGAATTGATAGTTCTCCCACCCTCCTGGAAATTATCTGTTGTGCTTTGAATACAGAATGTTTGAAAATGCTTCCATACATATTTAAATTCTGCTGCATCATTCGCAAGTGGCCAGGAGCAGCTAATGCACACTTGCCAAGGTTAGCGCAGCGCTCAATTCTCAATTTAAGAAAATTTTGTGCACTATTGATAGAACGATACCTATGGCTGAGCATAAATCTTAGCAATTCTTTTATAGAAGTTATGGTTAATTTATAAACACCCCTCAAAAGTCTGAGAGTAAAGTTTAAAACTTTCCTTTTGTTTGCTCATGGCTTAATTTTTGGTCAGCTTTTCTCTCATTTTTTCTGGTCATATATTCAAAGGCCACGTGAGGCAAACCTGTTGACACTAGAAACAGCTTAATAAAAAATTGATACTAAGCCATACTGAGGGGACAGCAGCAGAATCTCAAATGTTTTTAAATCACTAGATGAAAGCTATTACCTTTTGGACTTCCTGTAACATTTTATTTTTCTGTAAACTTGATCTATACTTAATTATACGCTGGCACTATTCATTTACGCATTTATATGTGACCAGATTAGCACAACTGTAGAGACTCATTAAAATATCTGTGCTCCAAGTATACAATTGCTAACAAACCTGCACGTTATGCCACACTGTACCAGAACTTAAGGGGATATAATACTAAAAAAAAAATCTGTGCTCAATTAACACTTTCACTTCTATTCTGATCTGATCTGGTCTAGACAATTCTTATTAATGGGGAAATAATATTTTGTTCTTATTAAATTTATTTTTTTTACATTTCCTGATTACAATGAATAAAAAATGTTTTAATTCCGAAGTAACATACCATGAAGGTTTGTTTTCTTTACTATCACTTTTGGAGATCTGTGTTTATGAGATAAAAGAGTATGCTTCTAAAATTTCTTTAAGTCTGCCAAAATAAGAATAATTTAGCAAGACACATAGGTTAATTTCCTTAAAAGTGTAGTTATTACATTAAAATAAGATATATATAACTTCAGTGTATGTATTTTCTCTTTTGTAAAAATTTCTACCTTATATTTGTGTAATTTGTATAAAATATTATAATTTCTACATGGTGAGATATTTTCTAATTTTCCTTGTACATTGAACCTGGCATGATTCCATATATGTGGACATAGAATAAAGCACTTTTAAATATTATATTAAACATAAAGAACTGTGGGATGATAAACATTGATTAAAAGCTACCTATAGTTCCAAAATTAGAAAATAGTGCCATATGAATTGTATACTATTTACTTTTTGATAATATTTGAATGTTATATGAAAATAATTTTAAAATTAATAATAATAAACATTTACATAGCACTTGTAACATGCTAGGCATTCCTCCTAATAAAAGAGATATTATTATCCTCATTTGGTAGATATATAAACTGAGGCACAGAAAATTTAAGTAAACTGTGTTCAAATAACTGGCAAAATGTCAGAATCTGGATTTGAACATAAAGTTTGTTACCAGTATCCGGTCTTTCAACTAATACTCTACACAGAAAAGCAAAATAAACAAACAAACAAAATCACAAAAGGGGAAAGAATGTAACACTTTACTTACAGTCATACTTGAAAGTTAATGATTTTATAGAAAATGCTATTTTTCATAAAATAATATCACATGGAAAAGACCAATGTTAATTCAGTTTGCAAACATTAGTCATGAATTAATTATTGATAAAGTCATATTTAATTCCAAAGAACAGCAATGATTGTCACCAAAAATCATGTCCCTCACAAAGTACAGTGGGTAACTCCTTTGTCAAAGAAGGCATCTGAATACTATAATGTCTCCATTTCTCAATTAAGCTTTTGTTATGCAATTCTATTCAAGTTCTAAATCTTTCCAGACTAAGATATTTCATTCTCAACTCCATGCTTTTATTTTATTTTTTTTCCATTTAATCCACACTATGTCCTTCCTCTTTCAACTTGGCACCTGTGGGTGAATGACTTTAGGAAAAGCTTAGTGGTGCGCCCTTTGGGGTGAGATTGTTTTTAGCATGTGAAGGACAGAGAAACTGTACAGGAAAGAATACATAAGAAATACAAATAAGTGAAGCAGTCTAAGAAATGAAGAATCAATCATTATTACACTGGGCATATGTGATTAAATGTCTTCAAAACAATGAGGCTCATCCATCAGCATCCTCATGCTTTGGGAAATCAGATCATTAGAGAACAGAGACAATCAATCCGACAAGGCCATCTCCTCACGGTTACACTTCACAGCCAAGTGCACAGATAAGAAATGCACCTCCTTGATTTGCAATTGTTTTTTCTATAATGTGAAATTTCCATATAGAAATGTGACAAGGTGGGGATGAGACACGTCTTTCTGATATCTGAAAGGGTATCACTGTTGTGTAACTCAGTTCCAGAAGAAACTTTGATATCCCTAAGTACATTAATAAGTATTCAATATAATTATGATGGCACTTGAAATAGATTATAGGGGCATTTCAATGACCCTACAAATGAAGTAAATACGTCAATTAAATAAAAATGACATATTTATGTGGAACAAATTAAACTTCTAAAATTTATAAAGTTATAAATATTGCTTATTCTCTAAAGTGTACTATCACCACAGTATTACAGCACAAACTATTCTATTATTTTTGTTATACTGGTTCCAACACAAAGAGTCAATAATGTCTGCTTAAAAGATATAATTAAAATACACCTTTCTTTTTTGCTGTTTTTCTTCAATAACTATTCCTGTGATACTGACTGGTGTGCTGCTCATTTCCCAGTGGTTGTGTACTCTGTGCATGTTCAGTGTTTTAAAGAAGAAATGGGAAGTGGTATAACCTCTATCAACATTAACTTTGCAAATGTCTGGTACATTTAATATGTCTGAGTATGAAAAGTAAATAAAAACTGAGGCAGTTATCCAGGTACATTTCAGCCAAAAGAATGACTTTACTTAACAACCTACAGCTATTTAAGACAAAATAGTATTGCGTGTGAACTCCAAAAAATCCCATAATTTTTCCCCCTGCATGAGTAGACATAGCCTTTAAAGCTATCTGCTTTATAACTTGATAGTCAGAGCTTCTTCGGTCTGAAATCATTTCTTGAAGGAGCTTTCGAAAAAGATTTACAAAACCATGTCTATTTTCAAAATTGTAAGCTGAAATTGCTTTGCCTGTGCAGATATGATGACCCAAATCTCTTTCTGCAAAATATCCTTTTAAAATATGCAATCATTTGATTTATCAACTGGCATACATACTAATTTTCCTTCTATTACTTTAAGCAGATTTACATGTTTCAAAGCAGGAAAAAAAAGCATCATGGAAAAGCCAATAAGACATTGTTATTTCAATATTCTAACAAACCATATTGAGCTTTTACATTAAAAAGCCTCATTTAGTAAACAAGATATTTATGAAAACTAAAGACTACCTTTGAATAGAATATTTTAATGAGTCAATAAATTGCATACAGAATAAATACTGTGAAATGTTTTCTCAAAGACACTGTGAAACAACAGTGCAAAGTTCTAAACAAAGCATTTAGTTCACAGCATGGATGCACAAATAGAAGCAGATTACAGGTATTCCCCTAATACAGGCCCCAACACATAGTTTAGTACTCTTTTTGTCAAAGACAAACGATTTTATTAACATAGTTTTCTCTAAAATGGTACCAGTTATTTCAATGCTACTATTCAAAAAATAAAAGTCAGCATTTTGGAGGTGAGGGTAGGTAAATAAGTAAGGAATATCAGAACACAGTAGCACATGAATAACAATCACATTTTGAGAATTTATTGAGAGGGTGAGACTGCACAGAAGTACAGTTGTGGCTGAATAGAGATGGAAAGAAATACAAGTCTAATTGTGATGGTTTTAGTCTATGTTAGGCCAAATTAGTGGTAATATTGTTTTAGGGAAAAAATCCTGCAAGGGAAGGTAAACTAACAAGATGACCCTTAGAGTCTATTGCATTTCATTGAGACCATGAAGTTTCTATCATCAGATGTTTTCCAAAGGAAAATAATATGTACAAAAGTATTTATCACATCAACTATTTGATGATTTTAAAATTCTGTCGATTATTATTAGTATTTTCATTATCATTATTACTATGCCTTCTACCCATACTGTACTGAGAAACAAGATGCACAGTCATACTCAGTACAGTGGTTATGCTTTCTATTTTTTAAAAAATGAGTTGAAAACATCAATTCTCTTTCTCTTTTGCCCTTGATTTTAACAGTATTTGCCAAAGTAAATATGCTCATTGATTTTGGATTTGGCTACTCAAATAATGTGCCCAAGTTTTTCCCATAATCAATCTGGAGAATCTATTTCTACCACTTATGGATCATTCAAAATTTTATATCCTATTTATATGTAGCTGCCTGAGAACACAAAGCTCCTTCTTACCTGTGTGGTAAAACTTCCCTGAAAATCCAAGGTTGAAGGTAAAATTTGCAACCTGAGTGCGCAGTAAATTTTGAGTCTCTAGTAATGCCTGAAATAAATAAGAAATTAACAGGATTTTAGAAAAATGAATATGAAGTTTTGGGATGCCTCTTTTGCAAATGTGTATGCATGAGTAAAACAAAATGATATGAGCTTTCTTGTTTTTGATAGGTACTGTTATGTAGTATTCATATTTCAGGTATTGTAATTATTATTGTCATTATTTTTATTGAAGGTCACCATATCATTAAACAGCTAAGTCCTAAGCACATTGTGCATTGCTGAGAGGCAATTGTCCAACTCCACAGCACTGAAATCATTTTTCATTTCTGTGTGAGACATTTCTTGAACTTTGGATTATTATATTTCCTTTATGTGATGAAAATTTTTCAGAATTGTTGAATGCAGACAAGTCCTGTTTTCTTGGGAAGCAATAGGAGGAGAACTTTTGTTTGAACTGTAATTTAGTATTTTTTTAATTTAACTGGGCTACCATCCTCATCATTTTTAAAGGCATAATTATTAAATTGAAAGTTTGGGTTTTACCTTACAAACTAAAGAGCAATGTATATTTTATAGGACATTGCTTGCAAATCTAATTATGAAAAGGGAAGAACACGTAAAATAGATACCCTTTTTTGTTACTAATTCCATAACAGAAATTCTCTAAATGTGACAAAAATTTCCCTAGGTTCTAGATTTGGAATTATACTATTTTAAAGTCTGGTTTGTGGACAGGAGAATAACACATTGCTAATAACGACACATCATTAGTTACGTAAATTTGTTACCAATCCTTTCACTGCCATTACTGCTATGTCAAAATATGTAGCATAATTCAGAATTCTTATATCCTTGGGCTTTTTAGTTTGCTTACTGGTCTGCATATTGATTCAGAATGCTTTTCTATTTTAATGGATTTTAAACAGGACATACTTTGTTCTGATTAAAATGAGAAGCTAATTTCAAACAAGAGATATTAAGACTGATTTTTGATTACTCCTATCCATCTGTTAAGGAGACTAAGGAGTCAGAGGTTTAAACAATTTTTTTTCCATTAGTCGTGGTGGCTAAGCATTTGCTTCAAAGACTTGTGAACCTAACTGTTTATTCCTTTACAATGAAAGGAGTCTCCTGCACATTAGTTTGATTTTAAAAAATGACTAAGTAACTAAAATGTTGATAAAATATATAGTCAATCGTTATCCAAGACCACAATTACACTGGGTGTTATCATGTTCAACCTTATTAAATATTATTAACTAAGTAGACGAAGGCAAAATAGAACCACTAGCTTAACTCAGTTCTACAAAATATTAAAATACATTTCTCAGAGAGATTAAACTAAATATTAAAAATAGTTGAGATAAAAAAGTGTATTGAACTAGTTGAACATATTGGTAAAACCTTTGGAATACAGCCATAAAATAAGAACATTATACATTATTTCCCTTAGTGAGTTCCCTTTTCTGACTTTTTTTGGCTGTATTCCGTGCATGATTTCTGAGTCTCCTTATCTTGATTTTTTAAAAAATTTCTCCCATTTGCTATTCCCCTCACCACTCCAATTTCATCCACTTAGCTTTCTTCCTCTAAGTTCTTGAAGTCATTCATTTTTCTGCATTTATGTATCTGTGAAATGGGGTACTTTTGAATACTTATTTTATACTATTATTATGAGAATTACATTGGATAAGGCATGCAAATTGTTTAGCTAAGTGTCTGGCAAGTAGCGTGAGCTCAATAAATACTATTACTGACAACTGAGTCTGTCATTCTCTCTCCATCAGTTAGGTACCCTTGGTGCCTCCAACACACATTGCTATTTCCTTCAAATCACCATGTACTCTGGTTAAACTTAACTATCTCCCACCTCCTACATTTCCCCATGCCATTTCTCTTTTTAATCTCTTTACCTAGAAAGCCTTCCCAGCTCCCAATCCCATTTCCCAAATCCCACCCATTCTTTATATCTCCACCCAAATGCCGACTTTTTATATAAAGCCTCCCCTGGTACATCAAAGTAGATTCCTAAATTATTTTCTTAAGACTTGTATCATTTCTGACTTTATTGCATCCATGCTGTATCTTATGATTTCCTCTAGTCTATACACCTGAAGTTCCACCAAACCTTACTCATTTTCATGTATCTCGTTACTGGTTTTTTTTTGCATTTAATGATATGAGATACATGAAAATGAGTAAGGTTTGATGTATTCAAAGTATAATAAATGTACATACTAATACACAGCAATAATTGGATTAGTTTCATTTATTTTTAGTTTTAATTTTATCAGTAATATTTTTCCAATGGTAATATGATAAACATAGTTCATGGGCCATACCACAAGATGATATCAGAACAATATAGATAGAATCTAGCATTCACCAGGATGTTTTATAACACAGATGTTTTATAGCCTTGTGTCATAGATCTCCAAAGCAAGTTCAGAGAGGCAAAGGCAGATGGGAGGCTAGTTAGCTATATGAAGAACTTAACGGACCTTTTCATTGTTGAAAAAAAAATAGAGTTGTCTAGTCATGGCCTCCTAACACGTAGTCTGGATTAATAAGGTAGTAAAAATGACAAATGCTATAAATAAAACAAAACAAACGAATTGTAATATACAAAGCAAATCTGAAGAAGTTTTCAAGCCTTCCTTGTTTAGTACAAGCAAATGTTCTTTAGTTTTCAAACTTCAGAGAAGTTTTCATGCTTTTCAATGACAAAGGAAGAGAGAAAAAAAAACAATGAATAAAATGATCCAAACTAAAAAAAATCAGAAATAAATTTAAAAGAGAAAAGTACTAAACCATACAAATTAAGAAGAAAAGTAGAAAGAAGAAAGAATTCAAATATACGAAAAATGTAAAATGTCAGAAGAAATATTAGGGCAATAATAATATGGATATAAATTTAAGAATACATTAAGTACAAATTTAACTTATTCTTTTAAAACCCCTTAATTTTAAAACCCCTATTTTGGAAAACTTGTTAATGAGCTAGAAATAGAGTGTCTCAATTTAGAATACATATAAAATAGCAAAGCTCAGGAAATACACTTTTTCTACCTGAATATTTTGTGTGGGAACTTTGGTTTTTGAAAATATATTTAAAAAATGTGGCTGGGCGCAACGGCTCATGACTGTAATCAATCTCAGCACTTTGGGAGGCCGAGGCAGGTGGATCACTTAAGGTCAGAAGTTCAAGATCAGCCTGGCCAACATGGTGAAACCCCTTCTCTACTAATAATACAAAAATTAGATGGACGTGGTGGTGCATGCCTGTAATCCCAGCCACTCGGGAGGCTGAGGCAGGAGAATCACTTAAACCTGGGAGGTGGAGGTTGCAGTTAGCCTAGGTTGCCCCATAGCACTCCAGCCTGGGAGACAAGAGCAAAATTCCATCTCAAAAAATAAATAAATAAAATAAAATAAAATAAAAAATGTGTATAGAGTTTTGACAATATACATTATTTATTTAATAGCTTGCATGACCTAACAAACAAGATAAATGACTTTGAAATTTTTTCTTTTACTGTTTATGAAGAACTCACTATGTAAGTTGGTTGTATATTAAAGAGAATAAATATGTAACTTACTTATAAAAATGAATAGTTTATTATTTTAATAAATATTACTTCCATTAATTCAATATCCTCCTATTGAAGAAAGCAAGTCTAGGCTGATTGTGGTGGCTCATGCCTATATTACTAGCACTTTGGGAGGCTGAACTGGGAGGATTGCTTGAGCTCAGGAGTCAAAGCCAGGCTGGGCAACATGGTGCAACTCCTTCTCTACAAAAAAATATAAAAATTAGCCTGGCATGGTGGGGTGTGCAATGTGTCTGTAGTCTCAACTACTTCCAGGGTGAGAGGATCACTTTAGTCCCAGAGGTTGAGACTGCAGTGAGCCATGTTCATGCCACTCCACTTTGACTGACAAAGTGAGAGAAAGAGAGGAAGGAAGGAAGGAAGGAAGAAAGGAAGGAAGGAAGGGAGGGAGGAAGGAAGGAAGGAAGGACGGAAGGAAGGACGGAAGGAAGGAAGGAAAAAGAAAGAGTCCAACTTTGCCCCTATATAGCTACATACTGTTTCATAAAGCAGCAATGGTATTCAAACTTTATCGTGTGTACAATATTCTAGAGAAAATTGATAAAATTGTCAATTCTGGGGCCCACTTTAGGAAATGTGCTTTTGTGTGTCATAGTGCCTAGAAAGGTGCACTTCATCATATAGTCCAGCTGGTTCTAATAAATGTCAAGCAATTACTTTCAGGTTGCCCACATGAAATGAATCACCAGCATGCTTGTAAAGTATCTACTCCCAGGCTTATCCTCTGGGGATTCTGAATTGGAAACTATAAAATGAAAACTAAAATCTGTTTTAACAGTGATTTTACAGTTTCAATCTGGAGATTATCACCATTAGGATACTAGTGTCCTAATAATATTGAGTTAGTATATTATTTATATTAATTTCAAGGTGTTATGCATATTTCTTAAACCATTCTGATACTAGGTTGTTACTCTCAGGCTAACCTTTTCTCTAAGTGTCCCTAATAAGTCATGTGCATATTCACATTTTGATATAGTCTTTGATACGGTTTGGCTCTGTGTCGCCACCCAAATCTCATGTCAAATTGTGATTCCCACATGTTGAAGGTGGGGCTTGGTGGGAGGTGATTGGATCCTGAGGGTGGTTTCTAATGGTTTAGCACCATCTCCCTAGTGCTGTCTCATGACAGAGTTCTCATGGGATCTGGTTGTTTCAAAGTGTGTGGCACTTCCCCCCAACACACTCTCTCTCTTCCTGTGAGTCAATTAAACTTTTTTTCTTTATAAAAGATTCAGTCTCAGGTATGTCTTTATAGCAGTGTGAGAATGGACTAATACAGAAAATTGGTATTGGGAGTGGGGCACTGCCATAATGACACCTGAAAATGTGGAAGCAACTTTGGAACTGGGTAATGGGCAGAGGATGAAACAGTTTGAAGGGTTCAGAAGAAGACAGGAAGATGTGGGAATGGTCAGAACTTCCTAGAGACTTGTTGAATGGTTGTGACCAAAATGCTGATAGTGATATGGACAGTGAAGTCCAGGCTGAGGTGGTCTCAGATGGACATGGGGAACTTATTGGGAACTAGAGCAAAGGTCACTCTTGCTATGTTTTAGCAAAGAGACTGGAGGCATTTTGCCCCTGCTCTAAAAATCTGTGAAACTTTGAACTTCAGAGAGATGATTAAGGGGATCTGGCAGAAGAAATTTCTAAGTAGCAAAGTGTTGAAGATATGACCTGGTCCTTCCTAAAAGCCTAACTCATTTGCACAAAGAAAGAGATTGTCTGAAATGGGAACTTATATTTAAAAAGGAAGCAGAGCATAAAAGTTTGAAAAAATTGCCGCTTGACCATATGGTAGAAATGAAAAATCCTTTTTCTGGGGAGGAATTCAAGACCCAGCCAGCTGCAAACACTTGCTTAAGTCAAGAGAAGCCAAATGTTAATCGCCAAGACAATGGAGAAAGTGTCTCCAGGGCATTTCAGAGACCTTCACAGCAGCCCCTCCCATCACCGACCCAGCGGCCTCAGAGAGAAAAAATGGTTTCTTGGGCCAAGTTCATGGCCCAGCTTCTCTGTGCAGCCTGGGGATATGGTGCCCTGCATCCCAGTCACTCCAGCTCCAGCCATGGCTAAAAGGGGCCAAGGTACAGCTCACATTGTGGCTTCAGAGGGTGCAAGCGCCAAGCTTTGGTGGCTTCCACGTGGTGTTGGGCCTGCAGGTGGGAAGGAAGTAAGAGTTGAGATTTGGGAACCTTCACCTAGATTTCAGAGGATGTATTGAAATGCCTGGATATTCAGGCAAAAGATACTGCAGGGGCAGAGCCCTCATGGAGAATTTCTACCAGGGCAGTGCAGAGGGGAAATGTGGGGTTGAAACACCCATACCGAATCCCCACTGGGTCACTGCTTAGTGGAGCTGTGAGAAGAGGGAGACCATCCAGCAGACCACAAAATGGCAAATCCACTGACCAGCTTGCACTGTGTGCCTGGAACGTGCAAACTGTCAATGCCAACCTGTGAAAGCAGCCATGGGGGCTGTACCCTGCAAAGCCACAGGACAGAGTTGCCCAAGGCCTTGGAAGTCCACCCCTTGCATCAGCGTGTCTTGGATGTGAGACCTGAAGTCAAAGAAGATTATTTTCGAGTTTTAGGATTTAATGACTGCCCTGCTGTGTTTCAGACTTGCATAGGGCCTGTAGCCCCTTTGTTTTGGTCGATTTCTCCTATTTGGAATGGGAGCATTTACCAAATGCCTTTACCTGCATTGTATCTTGGAAGTAACTCATTTGTTTTTTATTTTACAGGCTCATAGGCAGAAGGAACTTACTTTGTCTCAGATGAGAATTTGGACTTGGACTTTTGGGTTAATGCTGGAATGAGTTAAGACTCAGGGGAACTGTTGGGAAGGCATGACTGTATTTTGAAATGTGAGAAAGACATGAGATTTGGGAGAGGCCAGGGGCAGAATGGTATGGTTGGGCTCTGTGTCCCCACCCAAATCTCATGTCAAATTATAATCCCCGCATGTGGAATGTGGGGCCTGGTTGGAGGGGATTGGATCATGAGGGTGGTTTCTAATGGTATAGCACTATCCCCCGAGTGCTGTCTTGTGAAAGAGTTCTCCCAAGTCTGGTTGTTTAAAAGTGTGTGGCACTTTCCCCTTGCACTCTTTCTTTCTTCCTCCTCTCACCAAGTAAAGATGTGCCTGGCTTTCCCTTTGCCTTCCACCATGATTTTAAGTTTCCTGAGGTCTTCCCAGCCATGTAGAACTGTGAGTGAATTAAACTTCTCTCTTCTAAATTATTCAGTCTTGGGTATGTCTTTATAGCCATGTGAGAACAAACTAATACAATCTTTTTAAAATTAATTAGTTAATTAATTTATTTATTGAGATGGAGTCTCACTCTGGTTGATGGAGTCGCCCAGTCTGGAGTACAGTGGCATGACCTCGGCTCACTGCAACATCTGCCTCCCAGTTCCAACTGATTTTTCTACCTCAGCCTCCTGGGTAGCTGGGACTACAGGCACCCACCACCAGGCCAGGCTAGTTTTTGTATTTTTAGTAGAGATGGGCTTTCACCATATTGGCCAGGCTGGTCTCGAACTCTTGACCTTGTGATCCACCTGCATCAGCATCCCAAAGTGCTGGGATTACAGGCATGACCAACGGTGCCAGGCCTAATACAGTCTTATATTTTCAAAATTTCAAAACAGCTACCCCAGAGTGATAGTGTTTGTTTTATACAGTCTTTTATTGTACTTAATAGTTCAATAAAAAAGTGTCTTACTTATCCTAACTAGATTCTGATGGGAATCAGAAGAGATAACTTATATTTATATTTTCCAGGTAAAACATATTGCTTTATGGAAAGATTAAGTAGTCCACTCAGATAACACAAGAAGAAGGCCAAAATTGACCATGCCTGCCTTAAAACTCAGTCTAACCTTAGTAACCTCATGTTCCAATATAGCAAGTTTGTGTGGACCTACCTCGATAAAATGGAGTTGGGATTCCATAAACTTTTGCACAGATACTCTTTGTCAATGTACAATAGGGCTGACCCAGGATGAAAGTATGAAGCTTTGGAAATTTGCATTTTATAGTTTTACCTTTCTTCTTACTCATCTCTATCTTATTTCTTTCTTTCTTTTTTTTTTTTTGATAAACTTTTACTGCTACTCAAGGAGGAATTTGCTATAATGTATACACTAACAAAAAACTTACACCAACATACCAAGTTTTCTATGTAATTTCATGTTAAGCGATTTAGCTCAGATTGTGAAATGGATAAGTTAATTAACTAAAAATGAATGAATTCCTCTGATAACAATACTGAACAAGTGTAAGGGTATTTATGGGGAGAGAGGTTGAACTGTAGGGATCCTACTTCTGAAATCACACTCAATCTGAAAACAACCTAGTGAGCCAAAGAACACCTTGACGTTTCAGAGGAATTTTTTCTTTCCTCTTTCAACCCATCACTTAAGTATTTCATTGCCATTTTTCCTTTTTTGGTGTGTCTCCAGGAAGACAGAAATCTAAAAGCTCACTCTCTTTGAGCACTCTTCCCTCCTTTTGCCATCATTCATTCATTCAAACAATATTAACTGGACTGCTATGTTTTAGGTACTCTTCTAGGTACTCAGGATAGAGTGGAGAATGGCAAAAAAAAAAAAAATCTAATATTATCAGGTGATGAGAAACACTATTTATTTAAATCTTCCGATGATCTTTTTATTAATCCTATCTTACAACTGGAAAAAATAATGCAGAGAGAGGCTACATAATTCATGCTAGGTATGGAGTTAGAAAGTACCTGATAAACAAAACTGGTAAGTTTTCTGTCTTTTGATGGAACCTACATTCTTTTTAGGCACACAGGGGATATACATAACAAATCAATCAAATAATTGTTTAATTACAAATTGTTACTAGTGTTGCAAAATTAATTTTAGTACCATGCTATTGTTGAAACAAACACAAAGTATCTATGTTTCAACAGGGTAGACAATGAGATCAATGAAGTCCACCCTGGAAAAGTGGTAGGCCATTTTGTTGATGCATGGAAAATAGCAGACCAGTTATGCCTAAAAGGGGACCTGGGGAGTCTGCTCCAAACAAACGGATCAATGAGAACAGATCTTAGGGTCAGAAAATAACTTAGTGTCGTTACTTTCAAAACTTTGTTACACAGGATTGGAGGGTAAGTTTCAGGAACTAACTGCACACAAAATGTATATATATGGGTAAGGGTACTGATCTCATTGCATAAGGAGTATTTTTTGAATACTGGAAGTTTAAACATTGATATTGATTAAACATACTGGCAAAGAAAATTAAAAAAAAATAAAAATTGGTTTGACCTTATAAAATAATATTAAGTCACGTATGTGAAGAGTTTGCATTTTCTGCCTGATTATCAAAGAACACAATGAAGGTTATATAAATCATCAAATTGAAGTGTGTTCATAGTGTTGTAAATTTTATTTTATTGCATCAGCAAAACACTCCATGTGTCTTTGACCCCTTTCCTAGTAGATGTGAGTGGATGTGTCTTGTGCCCTAAACGTTTTTACTGGAGAGTGTCCTGGGCATCTCCTTTCCACAGAATTATAAGCCACTGATTTTAGTCCATTCTGAAAGTGTGTGAGATGAACTTCTGCTTCTGTATTCTGATTGGCACTCTGGCTCTCTTCCTGAGATCAGAAAATTTCCTTAAGAATGGTGAAATACTGTTCAGTTCTTATGAGTTCTAATCTCTCTTTCAATTGCATCTTATTCAGTTCATGAAGATCATCTCAAACTATGACTGTGCCCTGCACTCTTTTCCTGTGATTTCTATGTTTCCCATCCTCTACTGAATTGATTGGAATTTTGAATCAAGTAAGTATATTTGAATCAAATGTGATCTCATTATGACCCTTCAAATGGTATCATTTAGGGCACTGGCGTTTTTGTTTATAATGTAGTTCCTCTAACCTGGTATCCAATTATATATATTTTTAATATAGTATTCCTATAAGCTCTTGCTCTCAAGTCTCCATTACAACTTACAAAATATTTTTTGTCTTATAAAAAGATAAATATATATTTTAACTTCACAGGTCATTGTTTGTGTGGCATAATTATTTCCTTAAAAGCTTCTTATAAGATAATAACAAAAATGACTCATATTTCCTAAAGCCAAAGTATTTAAATATGTCATAGAGTAATGGTAGGGTAGAACTCAAACTAGTTATGATTTCTTTGAAAATAGTGGAATGAACCTGTTAGTCATTTTAACCTCAATGACTTAAAAATGGCTTTAGGAATAATATGAAATAAAATAGCCAAAACTAACATACATATATATGTATGATATAAACAAAATAATAAAGTCAAAATCTTTTTTGGGTCAGAGTGGGAGACAAGGAGTTTATAACACAAAATATCCCCAAGAATTATCAGAAAGGATGTGAGACCTCGGTCCAAGTCCTCTTTGCATTTGCTTGGAACTTTAAAATGTAACTTGAATCCCTCTGCAAAATCCTGGCTTTTGTGTTGGAAGGCCAGCTTAATGGAGATACTTTGTATTGCATGTGGAAGCTCCAGAGCAGGTATGGATTTGGTTACCACTGTCAGAAACGGCTTAAGATCTGCAGAATGTGGATGTTTGAGCCACCTTCTTTTTCAAGTCATCATGAACGATTTCACTGTGTAAAAAGAGATAACCAGTGAAAGAGAAATATTTACCACAGACAAGTGGTAAACCAAACTATGCTCCATGGGTCGCTATAAATTTGGGTCTATAAAATTTAATGTCTGTGAAAAAATAATTGCATCTTCAAAATGTTTAGGAAACAGTCTGTATCATACACCACTAGAGAGGGTCTCAGCCCACGTTAACATACTGAAGTCCTTCGGTAGGAAAATCTTGCACTTAATGTATCGTATCTTTTACCTCAAATAATCAGCCAGAAACACCCACCTCCACTTGCCTGAGTTTGCAATTTGCTTATTCAGGAAAAAACATAAAGTGAATGACTTATCATGGGAAAGTAGAGATATCTTTTGGGGTCATGACCTCCTCTATTGAGTATAGTTTCCTACTTATTATGCAATGCAAATGAAAAATGTAATAGCTGTGATTTTATATGAAATGTGATTCTGAATATGCATGCAGTCAAATAATCACATTAACTCTCTGCAAGTGATCTGTACGAAAGAGTGTTTTTCCATTATTCCAGGATTTGCTGTCCTTAAAGAGCTTCAGATAAAGATAAATTCCTTTATATTATGGAATTCTGAAAATATATTTAGAATTAACAATTATCATGCTGATAAATATTATAGTATATTTCTTGGAGCATCTTATTCTTGCTGAGAAATTATGAAAAACAACTATTAAGTTCATGAAAACAACTTTTAAGTTGTTAATGAAATGTGGATTAATTCAAATTTTCATGATCAATTTTATAAACTTTTGAAATTTTCATGATATATAGTTGCATATTTTGTAAGCACACAGATACATACATCTTTAAATGTGTACCCTCAAAACTACTTTCAAAGGCTGAATATCAAATTATAAGTCAGTTTATATACATTTGAGTCATTAAGACTTATTTACTTTTTAAGCTCAAACATACTAGAATTTTCTCAGTGCACTGCCAGTAGGATAAAGATACCTAATTTTAGATTTTGTTATAAATATGAAAACCATTATCATTCGTATAGGACCATAATTGGTTACAGAAACTAGAAGAAAAAATATATACTAAAATCCATGGTATAGCAAAATATTTTAAGATGGATTTTCCTTTACTCAGCAGATGAATCTTTTCTTCTGGAAAGTCTCTCCCTCTGACAAAACTTTAAAGTTTCAAAATAAAACTCCTGTGAAGTCTTGTTGTCACCTCCTTGACTAAGACCTATTTAAAGCCTAATTATGATGCACATTTATAACAAAGCAGGTGATATAATCTAATAAACACCTACTAGTCTACCAACTGATTTTTGTGTTGATGAAGGGAAACTAGTGAGACACTCACGAAAGAGAAGAGCAAAACCAAAAATGCATGAATGGTAACATTTTCCAGTACAGCTCTCATTTCCCAACAAGAGACTGCAACAGTATAATTACTTTCTGTATGAATGGTATCCTTTGGAGTTCTGTGACTGACATCTTTCACATTATTTCTTTAATAAAGATATGTTGGTGTTATTTGAGTGAACTATGTTGCTGTGCTTACCTATTCTTTTTTTTTTTTTTTTTTTTTT
>NW_016804424.1:2923838-2927642 GCF_001698545.2 Rhinopithecus bieti | reverse complement strand
CATCCATGTCCTACAAAGGACACAAACTCATCTTTTTTAAGGCTGCATAGTATTCCATGGTGTGTATGTGCCACATTTTCTTAATCCAGTCCGTCACTGATGGACATTTGGGTTGATTCCAAGTCTTTGCTATTGTGAATAATGCCACAATGAACATACGTGTGCATGTGTCTTTATAGCAGCATGATTTATAATCCTCTGGGTATATCCCCAGTAATGGGATGGCTGGGTCATATGGTACTTCTAGTTCTAGATCCTTGAGGAATTGCCATACTGTTTTCCATATGGTTGAACTAGTTTACAATCCCACCAACAGTGTAAAACTGTTCCTATTTCTATTCAAGAAATATTTAAGCAGCTAATATAGTCCAGCTGTCACAGGTGCCGGAGATTCAGTTTTGAATGAAACAAACATTTCTTTGGTTTGGAGTTTGTATTTCAGTGGGTGACACAAACAATAAACAAATAAATTACTAATACATTCAGTTGAATGTGTGGGAAGCCTTTGCGGTATTTTGAGCAGATAAATAATGTTCATGATTTATACCTTAAATATTTGGCCACTGTATGAAGAATTGCCTGGGTCAGGGCAGGAGAAGAATGGAAGAGGAAAACATGTAGAGGAGAAAAACAGCCAATTGAGAAATGAGGGTCTTGGGGTTTGTAGTAAAGTAGGAAGAAAATGGTCAGATTTGGGATGTAGTTTGAAGATAAAATTTCTAGAACTCTTAATATGGAATGATACATTAAATGCAGGTTGTGAAAGAATTGAATGTAGCATGTGATGACTTCTGATTCGTTCCCACACTTTATGTATCAGATGGACATTGTTTGTAAAGTACCAGCTACCTTTATTCTTCAGTAAAGAAGCATCTCTTCAAAACCCCTATCTAGCCTTTAGCGAGTTGACGTCATCGGCATAAACCAGGTGTTCTTAATCTATGACATTTTTGATACTTCCAATTTTTTTTTTTAATGTCTGCATTTTCGTGAGAGCTCAAGAAGTGGGGAATAGAAGAAATTTTGTTCCAATATTTTGAAGAAAGGATGATAGAATGAGTAATCAAGCAAAATAACTATCCTAATTCTCTTAAAATTTAAGAAGCATAGTAGGTTCATTGTGGAGGAAATATCAAATTGAAACAAATTTCTATTTTTACATAAGGAATCTAAAACAACGAAGAATAAAAAGCATATTATTACCAGTACTTTTATTCCATTCACTGAATTACTGATGTAAAACTCCTAATTATGATTTTACTAACTATAGCACATTTAATATTATAAAAAGTCACAAAGTATTCAAATTTATGCATACAACATTCTTTATACTTGTGTAAATGACGTAAGTAGCTCTTTTAAATATGCTCTTTAGGAATCCCTTGACCAAAAGATATTTTATAAACTACAAAGATGTATTATTAACTGATTCTTTAGTTTGACATTGCAAATATCTCTTATCTAGGGCCAGCAGTGAGATAAAATCTCTTAAAAAAAAGTCTTACATCCCACATTATTTTACATTAATCACTAGAATTACCTTTAGAAATTTTTGAGTGATCTTTATTTTTCCTAGTTGTTGCATATATCAAGCAAGACTGATATATTTCTACAGTATCTTTGTTAATAATTAACATATCTCACATTTACATAATATACTTTTTGGGGCAATTTCTGTGGTAACATTTCATGGCTAATAGGAAGTAATTTGCTTTTCTTTATTAAGTGCATTAAAACTTTATGCCCCAGACATCGTTGACGGTAAACATTTGATTATACTCAAATTTAATGCACTGAGGCATTTTGCTGTGCCATATTAGGTTTATTTATGTGCTGTGTTCTTCATTGTTAGCTGCTAATGAGACTTCAACTCTTATTGCTCTAAGGCCTGAACACTAACCTCATTTTAATGAGTTCATTATTTGCTGTCTTCTGAAAGGAAGACAACAAATTTTCCTTTTAATTAAAGGTCAAAACACCTCTGGCGAAGTAAAGAGAAGAGGTTATCAAACCCTAGGAGAAGATGAGAGATAGCTCTTTCAGATTTCTAAGCTAAGCAGAGTGAGTATAGACTGGTGTAGGCCCTGGTTTCTCAGGATTATAGACAGTTGATCAATCTCTTGAGACCATGGTGCGTCTAAATTTAAGACAAATGAGAACAAAACAACATAATGGCTAATGTGCCTAAGACTTTGTAAAAAATGAAAGTCAGCCAAAGTAATTAAAGAGGCTTTACTCCTAACCAAAAGGGCTGTGTGGATCAATACCACTGCAGGAGCAAGGCTTCTCTTTTGCACGATGAATGACTTATGGGCTGAAGAGAACAAATGCCACATTAACTGAGCCAAGAAAAACTATTCTCAAATATTTTACCACTGAAAGTAAAGTAAAGGCAAATAAATATTTTGAAGAGCTATTTTTTAATAACATAAAGGCTATGTGGACACAACATGAGCTATAGGAATACATACTGTATATTCAGAAAAAACTGGCTGCTAAAATGTGACATTCCTGGGAATGTCAGTTATTATTCACATTTGCAGGTAATGCATACCTCTAGCCACAAGAGAAAAGTGAAATCTCAATAATATCAAAACAGATAATATGAACAACTTTTTACTTATATAAAATTTAATACAAATGAAATTAAGAGACTTGAGCATAAAATTAAATGGAATATGTATACTTAACAAATAATGTGCTTAGATTAAAAACCAAAAATTTTCATGGTGCTCTCATGACATACACATTCTACACATGGATTATTTGAATCTTGTACTACATTGCTTTTTAATTAAAAGTTAAACTAATTCTAATAATATATTTTTATTTGTACATATGCCTTCAATATCTTTAGATTAATGTGTGAGATCTGGCATATGCCTTTTTATGTTTCTAGTATTGTTTCTGGTTTAAAGTATATAATCAGTATATCTTTTCTTCAATGAATTGTTTATTACAGAAAATCTCAAAATAGTACAGTTCCCATATACACAATACTTATTGCATTATATGTTAGTATGGTACAGTTGTCACAATTAATGAACCAATATTGATACATTATTGTTAATTGAAGTCCATACTTCTTTTTTTTTTTTTTTCAGTTTTCCCTAATTTCCTTTTCTGTTCCAGGATCCCATCAGATTAACATATTACATTTATTTATAGTTTTTACGTCTCCTTAAGCTACTCTTGCCTGCAACATTTAAAGGTATCTTATGTTTTTTAGAGATGTTTTAGGTTTACAGAAAAATTAAGCAGAAATTACAGTTTTATGTCCCTTATCTTCTCATTCCCGCCCCGCCACCCAGATCCCTCTACTGTTGATAGTTTCCACTATTGTGATGCATTTATTACAATGTATGAATAAATGCTAACACATTACTCTTAGCTGAAGTTCAGAATTTACATGAGGATTCACTGGGTTATACAGGTGACCCTTCACAGAACAGGTTTGAACTATGTGGGTCTGCTTATAGGAAGGTTTTTTTTTTCCCCCTCAATAAATAAAGTTGGCTTTTGTTTCCATGGGTTCCACATCTGCCACAAAACTCAGATAGAAAGTACAGTATTTACAGGATGCCAAACCTGTGGATACAATGCATAATCTCCATTAAGCATTTTACAGTTTTCAAAAGGTCATCGTATGGTATTTCATTTAACTTTTATGATAATTGTATGCACTTTTATTTCACAGATAAGGTTAACAATTAATTTAGAAAGGGGTGTTGCTTAACCAGTCTCTGAACTCTAAATCTCTGATCCCAAATCTGTTCTTTTTTTTTTTATTTTTTTTTATTTTTT
>NW_016804424.1:2907538-2921913 GCF_001698545.2 Rhinopithecus bieti | reverse complement strand
CTGGTGTGCCTGTATGCTTACAGCGCAGTATTGGGGTGGGAGTTACCCGATTTTCCAGGTGTTGTGTGTCTCAGTTCCCCTGGCTAGGAAAACGGATCCCCTTCCCCCTTGCGCTTCCAGGTGAGGCGATGCCTCGCCCTGCTTCAGCTCTCGCTGGTCAGGCTGCAGCAGCTGACCAGCACCGATTGTCCGGCACTCCCTAGTGAGATGACCCCAGTACCTCAGTTGAAAATGCAGAAATCACCAGTCTTCTGTGTCGCTCGCGCTGGGAGTTGGAGACTGGAGCTGTTCCTATTCGGCCATCTTGCTCCGCCCTCCCCAAATCTGTTCTTTACATTTCCTATGAGAACTCTAGCTCCTGGGTAAGGGTGGCGTCAACTACTCACTGATGGTCAGCTGAATTGTAAACATTTTATCTGATATTTGTATATTTTACTTAAAA
Organism: Rhinopithecus bieti; assembly: GCF_001698545.2. Taxonomy (NCBI): domain Eukaryota; kingdom Metazoa; phylum Chordata; class Mammalia; order Primates; family Cercopithecidae; genus Rhinopithecus; species Rhinopithecus bieti. Next base: position 2,921,471 of record NW_016804424.1, on the reverse strand, counting down.
AATAACCACTTCAGTTCCAGAATTCAATGTTCCAAAAGAAAGAATTAAAATTCACAGAAATGAAATAGTATTTAAGTAATTATATATCTTTCTAACTTAGTTTCGTGGTATACTATAGATAGTAAGTGCTTAGAATTTCAAATAAAGAGATGACACTCATGTTGCAAAGGCTCCATATTTTATTTGTAATTTTAGCTGAGGCATTAAAAATATTTTTGCTTATTATTCATATTTAGATGGTAGGATCCTAGAAATTTTGGGAATATAGAAATGACATCTTGTGCACTACTAAAGTGGACCTAATTTTAAAAGTTTAGGATTCATCCATTTGGACAATATCCAAATTGGCATTAGTTGTGTATTTCTTCATGTATCTGTAAGAATTGGAGTAGGCAAAAAACTTACTTGAGTGTTCTTTCACCTTGTAGCCTTAAAATTATTGTTTCTGTTTTAAGTAATACTAGTTAGAGAGGTAGTGCTGGGTACCAAGTGCAGAAATCGGAAATAGAAAGTAACTCACTCAGCGTTAACTGCAGTTTAGTATCACACTTCCCAACTGGACATATATTCTGTTACCTTTACACCTATTTTTGTTGGAGAATATATGTTTTCCTTAAATCTGCTTTTGACAGGGAAATAAATGTAAAATACTTAAAAAAAATTTTTAGCCTCTGTTTTGAAAACCAAGTGATGAAGGCAACTGCTCATCTAGGTGTTGTGTGAATCATGGAAACCTGTGCATTCATAAAGTCTATCTTCCACTAAGCAATTGTCTAAAAAAGTTCCATCCTTGTCCATAAATTTAACTCCTTTAAGACATTGCTTTTCTAATTTTTGGTTGTAGCACTGCAACTCAAAACTTTATTTTGTACCACTGCAAAATAAAATTGGAAATTCTGTTTTTATTCATGATTCATAAGTGGTCATATACATTCCATATCTTCTCTCATAACAGTGTCTATTGACAAATCTTAAGGAAATTGATAAAAGTATGATGCTCCCTCTATTCTATTTTTCAAAGCCATATTGAACCCAGATATTTGGCCCAGACATTGATGCCACATTGTTAAAACACATTTGTATAATTTCCAAAAAGAATGTCTGACTTTCTTGATATAGTATTCTACTTGTTTAAAATTCATATTCTTATTTCTATTTAATGAAATTTGTATTGCTGGAGTACTTAGTACCCACTTAGAACTGCTCCGTGATCTTAGCAAGAACAAAAATAATAAAGTAACTGTTCCTACATTTAAAATATATATTTTTCTGCTGAACAAACAAAGCAAGATAAAGTTGTCTAAGAAATGTTATTTTCCATATGACTTAACACCTTCTGGTATACTATATAATTTAGCATTATGTATCTAAACTTTCTCCCAGCCACTTGAATGAGAGCATAAAACCTTTCTTTGTTTGCAAGGGTACATACGTGCTTGGAATATTTGGCTTCACCTCAAATCTCCTTGCTTTTTTTCTGTCTTTCTTTGTACCATGATGCGTCCCATGAGCCTAAACCTACCTGGAACACAGAGTGATCAATAAATGTCTATGGGATGAAAGCTAGTAGTGTTCGAAACTGATGGAAATCAGTTACAAAGAGGTAGGTGCTCAACATTCATGTCCCCAGGGTAAAGAAATTTCCAGTGTGGCTGTAATTACTGTCAGTTGACTGAGATGAATAGGAAATCATGTTTAAATATATAAATGTTTTCCTTAGTTACCGAACCATTGTATACAGCTGAGTTTTGGAGCCTTTGGGGTTAGATATTCAGATGATACAACAAGAATAAGACTGTAATATGAAGAATACTTTGGGCTTGTAAAAAATCTTGTCCCCTTGGGTTTAAAAAACGTTAATGGCTTTCATTTTTCCTGTTAATTAATCAACAAACCATCACTATTTATGATTAACCAGAAAAAGACAGGGTGAATGGAGGAAATCAAAATCTCCACAGATTCCCTAAGCAGCAGAAGAAAAATTCTTGAATAAATTATCTGCTTTTTTGGAATAGGTCACTTCAAGAAGCCTGAAATTTTATCTGATTTATAAATATTATAGATCATTGAACTTGGAAGAGAAGTATAAATTTAGACATTAAAATGTGTGTTGAACTGGTTAATTCTCACAACTTTTCCTCTAGAATCCCAAAGAAGCATTTAAGTTATTATTCTTTCTCACTGTTACTAATTTCACCTAAGCTAGGTAGAAAGCTATGCAGTTATAAACTGTCCATTTAATGATATAACAGGATGAAACCAGAACTGTCTTACTACTGTGAAGGGAAATGTGAATATAGAATCATTAATGTGATTCTTACATTAATATGAATGTAAGTGACACATTCGCAATGACAGGCTGATAATATTCTAATTTGAATTAAGAGATTAGCTAGATTCATAATCATGTATACAATTGCTTCATTTTCAGTTGCTACCTCTATTTTCTATTTTCACTTAGAAGTAACAAACAGCAAAAGTATTTTGACATCTTTTATAGAAATAACTATTATCATTACAATGCTGACATCCTGGCATTGAAATGCAATGTTAATTTTAATAAGCATCTGACTTAGACATACATGTACCGTCATTTTGGGTTGCCTAATGTACACCATTCAGATCACAAAATATGATTATTTGACATTAAACAATCCTGACACTTCTGTGGGAATTTTATTTGAATTCTCCAAAATGATCTTCCCAATTATTAATTTTTATTGGAATGCTTCTGTTTTATTTTGTTTTATTTCCTATATGGTGCATTTAATTGTTATAAATTTTTTTTTTTTTTTTTTTTTTTTAAATCTCTCTGTAGCTACCTGTGCAAAAAAAAAATTTTTTTGATGTATTAAATGACAACTCAGTAAAGACTTAAAGTAGAAACTTGGGTTGTCCACTGACTGGCTGAGTGAGTTTTCTGAACCTTAGTTTTCTTACTGTAAAGATGTGGAGAAAACTACCTACCTTAAAGAATGTGGAATATAAATGAAATGACTCATATGCAATATGCATATAGCATTTTTATTCATGAAGAAAATAAAAACTAGAATGATTGTAATATTGTTGACATTTCCATAGGAACCTTGTCTTAGAGATCATAATCCCGGTTCCCTGATTTCCCAGTTTATATGGTTTGGCTTTTTGTCCCCACCCAAATCTCACCTTGAATTGTAATCCCCATAATCTCCACATGTCAAGGGCAGGACCTTAAGTAGAGGTAATCAGATCATGGGTGCAGTTTCCCTCATGCTGTTCTTGTGACAGTGAGTGAGTTCTTAGACATGATGGTTTTATAAGTGTCTGGTATTTCGCCCACTTGCACTCATTCTCTTTCCTGCTGCCCCTGTGAAGATGTGCCTTCCACCATGATTGTTAGTTTCCTGAGGCCTCCCTAGCCATGCAGAACTGTGAGTCAATTAAACCTCTTTTCTTTATAAATGACCCAGACTTGAATATTTCATCATAGCAACATGAGAGAGAAGTAATACAGCAGTTTTCTGTCATGTTATGTTGTTATGATTCATAACTAATTCCCAATTTTGTGTATGAGAAGACTTTTTCAAGACAAGAACACCTTTAAGTAATAGAAACATCCAAGAGGTGTTTTATGGGCTGACCTTAGCTCTCCTCTCTGTTTCCTAGATTCCAGCTTTTGCATCAAGCCAAGTTCCCTTTTTTGTACCTGTCAGAGAATGGTCAACCAAAAATCAAATAAGCACATCTCATTTTCTTTACAACAAATTCCTTAGGTTATTTAAAGAAGACTGATACTAAAAATTAAAATTTCATTCAGTATGTGTTCCTCCACTAGTTTAAATTGAGAACTCAAACTACTTGCCAATGTACTTCTTTTCATGCAGGCTAAATTAGAAAATGATTCTGGATAATTTCTTTTCCATGTGTTCATAAGTGGCCTCATAGAGCAAAACAAAAATTAAAAATTCGTGTTTAGAAGAAATATCTACTTACTTTTACTCAAATGAGTTCATAAATATCAGTAGTGCTGCAGGGTATTGTATTGAACAGGTACTTCTGGTACCTATGAGGCAGCTACCTGACCTAGCAATGTTGTATTTAGTTGCTTAAATGTTTGTGCCATGGACAAAGTCATTTAGATATTTTTCACTTCCTCGCATTTTCCCCTTATCCAGGCTAATGATGTGACTTATTTGCCAATCAGATTCATTTTCTAACTTCTGAGTTTTTGCTTATGTGGGGTATTTTTCACTTCTCCCAAATCTCTGTTACAAAACTAGTATCCCCACTAACTAGTCCTTTTATAAATCCAAATCTTCCACAATGTTTTCCCAGATTATTTAAGAGGAGAAAATTTATTTTTTCATATTATTTTCTTTCTACCTCTCGTAGCAAGTTTATATCAAGCAGATAGAATGAGAAAAAAACAAATAGACTTATGTTCCCCAAGTTGCTAAAGGAAAAATATATCTGTCAGATAGGTGATAATATTATCAAAAATTCACAAACCCAGCTCTGAGGAGTGTGAAACTTATCACTGTTTTAATTGTTTGGTGATGAATTTTTTTTCAGTATGGCAGAACATAACCTACCACATTGATGTCTAAGTAATAAGAATATTGAATCATAAATATTACACCCAAGTAAGGCTATGTAAATTAATTCAGTCTTGCATTGTTTTTGTGAAACTTTTCCTAACTTCGTACAAGATAGCAAAGCCTTAGAGAGAAGGAACTGATTTTTATTTATCTTCATGTTTCTCACATAAACAAACATGCACAATGCCTTATCTATAGTACAGATGCAGAAGGTAATGCGTTGAAGTGAGTACTCCATTAGCTTGCTCTATACAGTCAGAGAGAAATATGACTCATTATAAAAGAATTATGTTAGCGATGTTCTTTTCCGCCCACTCCAACCATCAAAATCCCGATTCTAATAGACAAGTAATTCCCCCTGGTTCTAGGGGTTTTAAACTTGCATCTTTTTGAAGAGGATTAAAGGATTTGTTGGAAATGACAGGCTATGCTGAAAATTGTATGTAGTCTATGATACATTGGTATATATAATATGTTGTGTTGTCATATCTAGGTTTCCTGCACTGATGATAACTTTTAAGTAGTATGGCTAATGGAATCAGTTTGCTTTGTACTTGATTCCCATACTTAGAGGTCCTAAGGATTAATCACTTCCAGCAGTCGTTTTTATCCCTTGCCTGCTTTCCTGCCATGCCCTCTAGTTTGAGAATTCTTGCAGCTGTCCACAAAACTTGGTGTTTGTTTTGCTAAATGCAAAAACGGATGCTTCACACTGTAACTTTCTCTTTGTCTGTCCCCATAGTGAGCATCTTGTATCTACAGCCTCTTCTGGAGATTAGCTTTCTCTTGTATGCTGTGTGCTATGATAGAGGTTTTCTAAAACCTGTTTTAACGGAAAGAATCACTTCCAGCTTAGAATCCAAGTTGAGAATGAATTCCCCAAAGTGCAGAGATGGGGAGGTCATGGCTCATACTGTGCAACCCCATTAACTATTCCCTGGGTGACAGATACTCTGGAGTAGCACAAACCTCACCCCTTTGATGAAGGCCTTAGGGAAACATTGTTTTTAAAAGAAAATAGATTCTGGGCAAGAATTAAAAGCAGTCTTATACCATAAGTGCTAGAATTCAGGCTTTTAAGCCTCATTGCTTTCAGATACATCATCAAAGTGACATTCCTGATACAGGAACTTTTGTGGTCTGACTATAGTTTTGTAATTAGAGAGTTTCATTTTTAAACATGCCCCTAAACTTTATCAATAGAGTATTTTGTGGTCTTGCCTCTATTTCCCTGAGAAACTGCTCTATGGCATGTTGTATTTTCCTTTTCGCAAAGGACTCTTGCTGGTAAATAAATTCCCTGTAGGCCTTGGGTTTGAATTTGGCTTGCCCTTTTCAGAGGAGTTACCTCATCCACCAAGCCTCATGATTAGGCGTGACTTGTGATTTCCCCCTATTGTGTGGCCTAAACTTTGGGTCAAGTTGACAATGTGTCTTATTTACCTCATATCATAATCACACAAGATTAAGAAAGTAAACTTCATGAAGATGGGATCAGGGTCTATCTTGTTTGCTGTTATTTCACAAATAGCACAGTTTCTGGTGTGAATTAAGTACATGATGCATATTTGTTAATGAATGGGTGGATTCATATATGTATTTTTGATTTATTTGCTTCATTGAGATATTTAATTAGCTGTGCATTTTTGTGAATGCCTATAGGTTTGACTTCCATAGGAATTATCAGGTAATAAAAATTATCCTCTACTGAGCATTTATTATGCACTATTGTAAGCATTATATACATGTTAACTAATTCAATCTGCACCATTTGGGTGCAGGTTAGTATTACTTTATTTCACAGATTATGAGATCGAAGTACAGAGAGGTTTAAGTATATTGCCCAAAGTAAAACAGCTGGTATGAAGCACTGTGGATTTAACCCTAAGTAGTCTTGCTTCTGAGTTGTTGTAGGAGCTCTAGATTTGTATCCTGGTCTGCTGTGTACTAGTAGTGTGACCACTTAGATTCTCCTTCACCTCTCAATTCCATTGTCTGTAGAATGAAACTAATACTCATACCTACTTCTCCCCTGTGAGAAATAATTGAGATGCTACATAGTAAGTTCTTAGGATTGATTCTTCTTGTACAGAAAGGGCTCCATGAAAGCAAATGATTAATATTATCATGATAAATTTAAAGTTTATCATAATTCTTATCTGGATATTCATTCATTAAGAAAACTCTTACTGGACACCTGGCTTTTCCAACTAAAGAAGATTTGAAGCACAATAACTGTAAACAAATAATAGCATTACCAAAAGTCTTAGCTTATTCATGGAATGGTAAAACATTCTGAGTAGCATTCCTTCCTTCTATTTTCTTGCTAAGAATTTTGAACTTACTTTCTAGGCAATAGGTAATCATGGAGATTTTCCAGAAAAAGTATCCTAAAATGTGGAAGTCAGGAGGAAAGGAATTATTGTCATAAGGGCTGTTAGGAGGTATGTAATACCTCACAATCCTGATGAGGTATTTAGCAAACTTGTAATTGATATATCTGGAAGGCCCTTGGGGAGGTGATCAATGAAGGACCTATACTTATCAATAAATCCTCTTTTTTCCAATCTTATGTGTCAATGTTATTATCTTTCAAGAATATCTTCCAAATCTGTAATTTAAGTATATACTTCTGATTCTTTTATCAAAAATCAAGAACACCTGTTATTCCATGTTATAATCTAATGCCATAGAATATACAAGTATGTTTGAAATGTTAACTTTCATAATTGTTTAAAAGCTATATTTTGTCAACTCAATTCACTTCTAAAATGTGATGGCAACTAGATCATCTGACATTAAGAGGAACTGATTTGACTTTTATGCCAGTTCCAAAGAATGATAAAATGAGGGTAAAGTTAAATGACATAAATTATAATGTGAGAAAGTAAAGTATCTTCATTTATCATTTTAGCTGATTTTTCAGGAATTTAACCTTTCCTTTTTTTATTTTTTGCCTCATGAGAATATCTACATCTTAGAATTCTGCTAAGAAATCAAATATCTCTTTGAATAAACTAATGATGATAAATCACAAAGCTATAACAAATTTTAAGATGTCTTCAGACCCTTTGAATGTATGCAGTGAGGAATATTTAGACATGGACCCAAAAGAATTGTCAGTAATTTAAAAATAAAGCAAAATAAAACAAAACAAACCTAAAATGGCATGAGGCAAATACTTATTATCAGTCTTTATTAACAATGACGTAGTAGTCTATAATCCTTGGTATGAAACTAATTACTATGCAAAATTTCTTACCCTTCTGCAATAATTTTCTGCACTCAACTGTTGAAAACCTTTCTGTCCTTCCAGAATTACCTCTCTCCTGACATCTTCATCCAAATCTTTCCATTATGATCTCTGATTGTCCTAGTCCATTTGGGCTGCTATAACAAAAGACCATAGACTAAGGAGCTGATTAACAACAGAACTTTATTTCTTATAGTACTGGAGGTTGACAAGACCAAAGTCAAGACAATGACATATTTGATGTCTAGTGAAAGCACTCTTTCTAGTTCATAGATGGCATCTTCTATCTGTGACCTCACTTGGTGGAAAGGATGCATGAGCTCCCGTGGGCATCTTTATAAATGCACTAATCCCATTCACGAAGGCTTCATCCTCATGACCTCATGACCTACTCGTCATCTCCCCCAAAGACCTCACCTTCTAATATCATCACCTTAGGGGTGAGAGTTTTAACATATGAATTTTAGTGACACAAACTTTCAGACCATAGCATTGATTTACTTGTTAGAGTGATCATTTTTGCTTTTCCTGCTAATCACTCATTTTCCTTTTTACTGGTAATAGCATCTTGGTTTTCTGGCATTGCATGAGGTCTCAGTGGGATGCTTCTGGTTTGCCCTGCCTTGTCCAAGCGGTCAGCATACACTCGAACTAGGCTAGCCAGACTCTTTCTCAGGAATGTAATTATTCAGAAGAGTGGCCCAAAGACAAAATGTTAGAGTTGGTCAGCCCACCAGACGAATGCTGTAGAGAGCACAGCCATTATTTTCCCCACCTAGACTATCAGAGCTTGTCCTGCCCCTATTCTGTGATTTGTGTTTTTTCCTGCTTTTTATACGAATATATAAGCTGTCTTATGGCTTCCAATAAACTGATTTGACTTAAGATACCAGAAGAGAATTCTGTTTGATTACCAGAGTAGATTTATGTTTGATTACCAAAGAACAGTGACTCCCTATATTAGGTAATGTTTACTATATAATAATTATACACTCCACTCTAATATAATATACTACATATATTATAATGTAATATAGAATCCTTCAGAACTAGAACCAAGTATTACATTTTATTTTTACAGCATCCCTCAGTATAGCACTCTGCTGTATTTTTTGCTTAATAAATAATTACATAAATGGTGCCTTGTTTTCCAAAATAACTTGCAGCTTTCAATTTACTTCATGAAATGAACTTAATTTGTTTTCATATTCACTGTGTGCATTTTCCCAAGGCAGGTATTAAAATCATGCCTAAAGGCAGCATGGTAAATATGTAAGAGCCCAGGCAGAGTGAGGTATGAACCCTACTCCATCACTTATAAGCTCTGTCTGCTGGGGAATTGTATTCAATGTCCCTATAGTTTATCTCCTTCTGTATCAAATAATAAATTAAAAAGTTATTTCTTAAAGTTGTGATGCTAGTATATGAAGATGTAAAAGGACTAATATAAAATGGCTACTACAATGGTTGAACTAACTTACACTGCCACCAGTAGTGTAAAAGGGTTCTTATTTCTCCACAGCCTCACCAGCATCTTTGGTTTCCTGACTTTTTAATAATTGTTAATCTAACTTATGTGAGATGGTATCTCACTGTGGTTTTATTTGCATTTCTCTAACGACCTGGGATGTTGAGCATTTTTTGATAAGTTTGTTGGCCGTATCAATGTCTTCTTTTGAGAAGTGTCTGCTCATAATCTTTGCCCACTGTCTGATGGGGTTGTTTGTTTGTTTCTTGTAAATTTGTTTAAGTTCCTTGTAGACTCTGGACATTAGCCCTTTGTCAGATGGGTAGATTACAAAAATTTTCTCCCATTCTGCAGGCTGCCTGTTCACTATAATGATAGTTTCTTTTGCTGAGCAGAAGTCCTTTAGCTTAATTAGATCCCATTTGCCAATTTGGGCTTTTGTTGCAATTGCTTTTGGTGTTTTAGTCATGAAATCTTTTCCCATGCCTATGTCCTGAATGGTATTGCCTAGGTTTTCTTCTAGATTTTATGGTTTTAGATTTTACATTTAAGTCTTTAGACCATTGTGGAAGACAGTGTGGCCACTCCTCAAGGATCACCATTTGACTCAGCAATCCCATTAGTAGGTATATACCCAAAGGATTATAAATCTTTCTTTTTTTTTTTTTTTTTTTGAGATGGAGTCTCACTCTCTCACCCAGTCTGGAGTGCCGTGGCGTAATCTCAGCTCACTGCAAGCTCCACCTCCCAGGTTCACACCATTCTCAAGGCACATGCACATGTATGTTTATTGTAGCACTATTTACAATAGCAAAGACTTGGAACCAACGCAAGTGCCCATCACTGATAGACTGGATAAAGAAAATGTTGCACATTTGTGCCATGGAATACTATGCAGCCATAAAAAATAATGAGTTTATGTTTTTTCAGGGACATGGATGAAGCTGGAAACCATCATTCTCAGCAAATTAACATAGGAACAGGCAACCAAACACCACATGTTCTCACTCATAAGCTGAAGCTGAACAATGAGAATACATGGACACAGGGAGGGGAATATCACACACTGAGGCCTGTTGAGGGCTGGGGGGACAAAGTGAGGGAGAGCATTAGGACAAATACCTAATACATGCAGGGCTTAAAACCTAGATGACAGGTTGAAGGGTGCAGCAAATCCCCATGGCACATGTATAGCTATGTAACAAACCCGCACATACTGCATATGTATCCCAGAACTTAAAGTTAAAAAGAAGAGGAATAAAAGAATTCTAGATGTTTAAAATCAAACAAAAGTTAAGATTGTCTTTGGCTACTACTGGCCATAGGAATTCATAGCTTACAGTGATAACAGTGATCTTATTATATATCTTGTTTCTCCAATAAATGCATGGAAACTGAAGCTGATGCATGATTACAAGGTCATCTCTCACCATGTTCTTAAACCTAGTGTTTATTGTTCTCCAGATTTTATGTTGCCTTTACCTAATTGTATGATATATTCACCTTTGCCTGGAAATCTTGTTGGAGTCACTTTCACAATAATTTATTTTATTTTATTTTTTATTATACTTTAAGTTCATGTGCACAACATGCAGGTTTGTTACATATGTATACATGTGCCATGTTGGTGTGCTGCACCCATTAACTCATCATTTATGTTAGGTATATCTCCTAATGCTATCCCTCCCTCCTCCCCACTCCCCACAATAGGCCCCGGTGTGTGATGCTCCCCTTCCTGTGTCCAAGTGTTCTCATTGTTCAATTCCCACCTATGAGTGAGAACATGTGGTGTTTGGTTTTCTGTTCTTGCAATAGTTTGCTGAGAATGATGGTTTCCAGCTGCATCCATGTCCCTACAAAGGACACAAACTCATCCTTTTTTATGGCTGCATAGTATTCCATGGTGGGTATGTGCCACATTTTCTTAATCTAGTCTGTCACTGAAGGACATTAAGAATAAATTTAAAGACTGTATTCTTTTTTAAGGAAATGGATACTAGTACTTAGCAGTGGCTTATGCCTGTAATCCCAGCACTTTTGGAGTCTGAGGCAGACAAATCACTAGGTCAGGAGTTTGAGGCCAGCCTGACCAACACAGTGAAACTCCATCTCTACTAAAAATACAAAAAAAATTAGTTGGGCATGGTGGCAGTCACCTGTAATCCCAGCTACTTGGGAGGCTGAGGCAGGAAAATCACTTGAACCTGGGAGGTGGAGGTTGTAGGGAGCTGAGATCACACCATTGCACTCCAGCCCGGTTGACAGTGTGAGACTCCGTCTCAAAAAAAAAAAAAAAAAAAGAAAAAGTTAATTATAATTAATGTCATTTTAAAATACAGAAACTGAGGTACACAGTGTTTAGATAGATGTTGCCCCTTCTAATAGTCAATAAGAGGCTGAGCGAGGAAGAGAACTTGGAGTCTGTGTACCTCTAGACCATTGGACATTCCATTCCAGCAAGACTCTGTTCCTTCCTTACTTATCAACATGTGGTCTCCTTTACGTCTAGAAATTAAACAAGTTTCCTGCTCTTTGCCTATCTCTATGGATTTAATCACCTAAATTTTTGTTTATTTTAATCAAATACCAAAAAAAGATTAAAATATAAACAGCTGAAAATTATTTGTACCAACTTAATTCCATAAGCAATTAAAATCGAAAAGGTAATTATAAGGTTTTTTTTATCCTGACCACACTTAATTATTAGCACTTATTTTGGCTTCAAAATTTGTATCATGATTTACCAAAACAATAAATATATGAGAATTTTCTGTGGAGATCTAGGAAAGGTACAGGCTTGCAAACAACATAATTCAGTTTTCATCCCTGTGAGAGGTAAAGTGAATTTGCAGACTGTTTTTGCAGCTGGCTGATGGTAATATTTTATTTCCCAAGTCTTACGTTTTGGGTGCACTATGTACAACGAAGGCAATAGGAAGCTTTCAGAGCTGCGACTGAGAAAAAGCATATCTATTTGTCATTCTGCAAGTAAAGCTGGCCCTGAGCATGAAGTTGGTATAAATATATCTTCATCTTGCTGCTCGTCACACCAACCACCCCTTCTCAATCAACCCCCAATCACAGCACAATTTGAACATATAATAGAAAGTTATTCTACTATAACAGATATATTAGTTCAGTGAGTTGTGTAAGACATGTATGATGTTTCTTTAGTAGTTAATATTTCATCCTTTTCAGGGCTAATTGGGCAAAAGTTCCCAGGGTTTTTCCTAAATTTTTTATAGGAGAAAAAGTGGAAAATAGTTTAGCTTTTTTCACCGTAAAATTAAGTTTGCTACAGCTTAATTTTCAGATGAACAAACAAGAGTTTAGTTGAATTTATGGGATTGACTACTTTTCAACATTTCCATGATAGGAGAATTTTCCTCTAATTTTAATAAGGACTGGATTCTTTAATTTTAAATTGCTTACATTGAATTTAATTATTAAAATTGAACTTCTTAAACATTTTAATTTATTATTAATTCTATAAATATTTGTGGGATACCTATTATGTGTTTGTCACTATACTACCAAAAGAAGAATAATTCATCACTCTTTCTATTCACTGTTTTCTAAATATTTTTGAGTGTTCACTGTTTTTTCCAGGCACCGGTGATAAAATAGAGAACAATACACACAAATGGCCCCTCTTTCACGCTTACATTAAACAGAGGAGACAGTCTGTAGACCTAATAAACACATCACATAATATCGTAGAGATTAAAATGTAAGATTGCTGGGCCTGCTGAGAGGGTGGTTTGCAGTTTAAACAGGGTGGTAACGGCAGGTATTTCTAAGCTATTGGGATCTTTCCAGAGTTTTAAAGAGGAGGAGATAGTGAGCCATAGGTATATATGGCAGAAGGCACAAGCAACACCAATATCTTGGGAAGAAAGCATGTCTGAGGTAGTAGAGGAAGAACTAGGAGGCCCACATGGTTGAGGAGAAGAGAGTGGGAAGTTGAACAGTGAGAAAGAAGTCCTTGTTTTTATTGAGTTCATAGTCCACTGGGAAAAGGCAAGAATACTGATCCTAAAAGTGCAGGGTTTATTACATTCAAACTAATCTTAGGTATGAACGGGGCTTCTGAATAAGACTGGGGGCATCCTAGAGGGGGTGACCAAGAGATAAGTGAGATCTCAAGGTTGAGTACAAGTTAGCTGGATGAGATGGTGGGGGCAATCCAGAAAAAAGAAAATAGAAATAGGTATATGGCCTAGGCGGGCAGATCATTTGAGGTCAGGAGTTCGAAACCAGCCTGGCCAACATGGTAAAACCCCATCTCCACTAAAAATACAAAAATTAGCCACAAAATACAAAATACAGAAAATAGCAACAAAAATTGTGGTGGTATGTGTTTGTAATCTCAGCTAATCAGGAGGCTGAGGCAGAGAATTGCTTGAACCTGGGAGGCAGAGGTTGTTGCAGTGAGCCGAGATTGCATCGCTGCACTCCAGCCTGGGCGACAGAGTGAGACTGTATCTCAAAAAAAGAAAAGAAAAGAAGAAGAAGAAAGAGAGAGAGAAAGAAAAGAGAGAGAAAGAAAGAAAGAGAGAGAGAGAGAGAGAAAGAAGGAAGGAAGGAAGGAAGGAAGGAAGGAAGGAAGGAAGGAAGGAAGGAAGGAAGAGAAAG
>NW_016804424.1:2895504-2907367 GCF_001698545.2 Rhinopithecus bieti | reverse complement strand
AGGAAGGAAGGAAAGAGAAAGAAAGAAAGAAAGAAAGAAAGAAAGAAAGAAAGAAAGAAAGAAAGAAAGAAAGAAAGAAAGAAAGAAGGAAGGAAGGAAGGAAGGAAGGAAGGAAGGAAGGAAGGAAGAAAGAAAGAAAGGCAGAAGAGAGAAAAAAGAAAGAAAGAAAAGATAGAAAGAAATATGTATATGTAAAGCCTGGAAAAACAACACAAAACATACATTCAGGAAATGGCAAGAAGTCATGTATGACTGAGGAAGAGTTGATTAAGAACAGAAGACAAAAATAAAGATATACTTTCTGTGACAAACTAAAGGATATGATTTTCATCCTCAAAGTAACAGGGTGCCATTTAATATCTTTAATCAGGGGAATGATGATGATCAAACAGATAGCATTCATTGCAGATGAACAGAAGCTGAATCAGCCTATAGGCAGTTGGAATCCTATAACTATAAAAATAATTGTAAAAAACTGAACTTGGGAAAAAGGGGGTAGTAATAAATATGAAAGCTATCAATGTAGTTTAATACACAGGCATTAGATACAGATTTAATATAGGGGAGAAGTCAAAAAGAAGTTGTTAATTTAAATCCCAAATTTTTCTTGTAAACATGTAGAGGCATAGGAATGAGATTCACAGGCAGAGGAAGAACAAGTTTGGAGGAAAAGATGATGGTAGCTTTTTGAGACAGGCTGAATTTGAACTACTTGAGGGATACTCAAGCTGAGATACCCAAAAGTGTTATATATAAACTGTATATAAGGAGAGGATTCTGGAGTTGTCATGTGTCTGGTGAAGTTGAAACCATGGGTTTGGATAAAGTTTACAGAGAGATATGTAGAATTAGTATAGTAGAAAGCCAACTACAGCACCCTGAGAACACTTATGGTTATGGCATGAATAGAGAAAGGCAGCAAGAAGACTACTAGGAAACAGCCAGAAAAATTGAGAGATAATGTTAATAATAATAACAACAGTAATAATAATAGATGTGATCAAGACTTACAATTGTGAGAGTTAAAAATGACAGGGTTTTATTGAATATTTACTCTGTGTACTTTACATTGGTTAAAGCATTCAGCCTCAGGGCTTAATTCCTGTATAAAATGAACTATTGTAATTCTCTGTTTTATATCTCAGGAAATGGAGACACTGATAGTTAAATTAAACTTATTGAGCCAGGCAGTGCTAATAACACTACATGTAAATAATTTAACTCTTATTACTATATTATCACCTCCTTTTACATACATGATAATAGAGGCACAGCCTATGGAACTAGTAAACATGCAGCTGTAGTATGGTTAAAACTTCCAAATGCTTAATCTTATACTGCTGTTTTGTGAAACGGTGACAAAATATGTGCCTTTACTTTCACAATGTAAATATGGCTGGGAAATAACAAGAACCATTTCAATGGACTGATAGTGGCAAAAACACAGAGTATACGCAATTGAAAAGTTAAGTGAGGAGCAAATGTAGACAGCACCTTCAAGAGTGAACAGACAAAAACTGATGAAACACAAGGTAATGATGCATGTGGATTAAGACAGAGTTTTTTTATTCGGTTGTTCTTTGTTGGTTTGTTTAAGAGGAAAGCAGGGTGAGTTGCGAATTCCAGCAGAAAGCTGGAATTATGATACAAGAAAGAGATAGAAGGACTGATGGAATAAGGTGCTAAGGAAGGTTGGGAGAAATGGGATATGAAGTGCAGGGAATCGTTTACCACACAAGAACAAACCAAAATAAAAGACCTCATTAGCTGATATCTGCTTAGATGCTAAAGACAACAGGAAGACTTTCTGGAATATGTTCGGCGGGTCCAAGCATTTCCCCTTGCTTCTCTGAGAAATGTAATTGCGGCAAAGACCATCTGGCACAACTCCTGTCTGGGCTCTGTTTGCATTGCCCCTGTAAGGATCTGGGGCCTGAGTAAAAGCTGGCTGTGTTTCTAAGTTGTCCTTGGAATTCAAGTGGTTCAGAAGATGCTAGAATAAAATTTACTTTTAAATCCACCACAGGATGGGCATTAAGTTTGTTTATTTCCTTTTCAACTAAATTAGAAACCCTGGGAATGACCTAGAGTGAGTCTCTCTGAGGTTTCTAATCCAGAAGAGAATTTGAGTTGACCACCAGAATAGTCTTAGAAATACAATACACTCTGATAGCTCTTTTTGGGGGACAAGATTGGGAAAATTAAAGTTCTGCCTTTTCAGGAATTTTCTAAACTGTAGCATTTTTATCAGATGTATCAAATGTATTTACATTAGAGGGATAATAAAAATGATTATATCATCAATATGCCATTCATGTTTCCATCATTTCCATACAGTTACCAACGAATTATTTCATAGCCCTTTATAATTTGATAACTTTTGTTTTCTTAATGAGTAAATCCATTGATATCTAAGTCTAGGTTCATAATTGAATATTTTTAGAAGACTCTTCTTTTACCGAGATCGTAGCTCATTCAAAAATTCTTTCAGATGTCAACTACAATTTTAATTGGTAATCTTGACTACAAGTTGTTGCATTTACCTCTATGAATTCACTTTTTATATTTCTTTGCAAATGGCTATTGACAATTATGTTATAATTGTCTTTTAAAGACACAGGTCACAGTCAAATAGTGTTCACAAACAGCTTACTTTATAATATTGGAACAATAAAATACCACGCACACATATTAACACCATAGACTTCCATTAATAATGCCTCAAGCAATCGCATACACTTTTACACACACGTATGGGTGTTAGATGGTGTACTGTTTTCTTTTTTTTTTTTTTTTTTTTTTTTTTTTTTTTTTTTGAAAATCTGAATTATTTTGTATTTATTTTAAAATCATATCTGTAATAAAGAACTTTCCTAAAAAGAAAACTTTATTCCCAAATGATTTCACTGTCTAATTTTTCTAAATATTTAAAGAAGAAATAAGAAAACTTACACATAAACTCTTGAGAATATTTCTCAACTCATTTATAAGGCATGTTTGCCTTAAAAATAACAGTACCTAAAAATGACAAGGATGTTACAAGAAAATTGTTAGCCAATATCTCTCATAAATTATAGTCATAAAAATTTCAAACAATATTAGCAAACTGAATCTAGAAATATATAAAAGAATAGCATATCATAATTAAGTGTTTGCAGTATATTCCAGGAGTGCAGGTTTGGATTAACATCCACAAATCAACCAACATAATTCACTATATATAGATAAAGGAAAAAGCTATATAATCATCTCAATGATTTTGGGAAAAGCATTTGATAAAATTCAACACTAAAACATGAGAAAATCCTCAGCAGACTAGGAATAAAAGGGAACTTCTTTTACATAATAAGAGATTTTACAAAAAAATCCAAGCAATTAGTATCATTCTTAATGGCAAAATATTGAGTGTTTTCATGCTAAAATTAGGGGAAAGGCAAGGATGTTCTCTCTCACTAGTTTTCTTTAATATTGTACAAAAGGTTCTAGCTGATGCAGCAAGGCAATTAAAAGAAATAAAATTATATATGTTGTAAAGGAAGAATAAAACTGTCTGTACTTGCAGATGACATGTTTATATACATAGAAAATCCCAAGGAATCTACAAAAAGTGAATTAAAGAGGTTGCTGGATGCAAGATCTGTATATAAAAATTGTTATATATTAGCAATGAACAATTGGGAAATAAAATTTTAAAATACTAATTGCCACAACACATAAAACACTTAGTGAAAAATCTAACAAAATATATGCAAAATATTTATACCAAAACCATGAAATGTTGTTGAGCAAACTTGAAAAAGACTGAAATAGATGGAGAGATATACCATGTTTATGGTTTAGAATATTTGGTACTATTAAGATGTCAGTTCTCCCCAAATTAACTTACACATTTAAACCAATCCCAGTTGAAATCTGGAACACTTGCTTTTTTGTTATAAATTGACGAGATGATTCTAAAATTTATTTGGAGATACATAAAACCTGAAACAGACAAAATAACCTAAAAAGAACAAAGTTGCAAGACTTACATGACTTGATTTCAACATTTACTACATAGATACAGTAATTAATGCAATGTGGTGTTGATGTAAGGATAGAACAAAATTGGGAGTCTAGAAATAGACCCATGTTTATACAGTCAGTTGATTTTTGACAGATTTCAAAGCAATTCGAAGGGGTAAATGACAGTCTTTTTAATAAATAATGCTAGAACAATAGTAGATATATGTGAGGAAAAATGAAATTTGACCCCCCAGCTAAAACTGTACACAAAAATTAGTTTGAGAAGGGTAGAACTAAAACTAAAAGCAAAACTATAAAGCTTCTAGGATAAAACATAAGGGACTATCTTCCATCCAGCAGATAGTCAAAGATTCTTAGAACATAGACACAGAAAGCACTTTTAAAAACTGGTAAAATGGTTCCTAAAAATAAAACACATTTGCTCATCAAAAGCGTGTTAAAAAATAAGCAAGCCACAGACAGGGAGAAAATATTTGCAATAAATATATATGAGAGAGGACTTGTATGCAGAATATATAAACAACTCCTATACGCAATAAAGCAATTCATGTTTTAAAATAGTCAGTAGACTTGAACAGACACTTCACATAGGAAGATATACAAGTAGTAAATAAGCATATGAAAAGATGCTAAACATCATTAGTCATCAGGAAAATGGAAATTAAGACCACCGCAGGCTATCACTACATACTTTCTAGAATGGCCAAAATTTAAAACTAACAAGTCCAGATATTGGCAAGGATATGGAACAACTGGAATTTCCCCACCTTGCTGGTGGGAATGCAGAATGGTACTATTCTTTCAGAATATAGTTTGGCATTTACTTTGTGTGTGTGTGTGTGTGATGGAGTCTTGCTCTGTCGCCCAGGCTGGAGTGCAGTGGCGCAATCTCGGCTCACTGCAACCTCCACCTCCTGGGTTCAAGCAGTTCTCCTGCCTCAACCTCCTGAGTAGCTGGGACTATAGGCGTGCCACCACACCCGGCTAATTTTTTGTATTTTTAGTAAAGAAGGAGTTTCACCATGTTAGTCAGGACGGTCTTGATCTCCTGACCTTGTGACCCGCCCACCTTGCCCTCCCAAAGTGCTGGGATTATAGGCATGAGCCACTATGCCCGGCTGGCATTTACTTTTAAGGTTAAGCATTCACTTACCATTTATCCAGCAATCCCAAGTTCACAAAAAGATTTGTAGTGTATGTTTGTAGCAGCTCTGTATATAAGCTGCCCCAAACTGGAAACAACCAAAATATCCATTAACAGAAGAATGAGTAAACAAATTGTGGTATATCCATACAATGGAGTACTACTTGGCAAGAAAAAAGAAATGAGTTACTATTACATGGATGAATCTCAAAAACCTACCTTTCAATGGCATGAGAATATACAAATATCTGAATAAAAATTCAATTAGAACTGTTAAGCAGAAGAACTCAGATACAAGAGTACATAATGCATTCTTTTTCATGTATATGAAGTTTAGAAAAGGCAAAACTAATTTATGTTGAAAGAAGCAGAATAGTTGTGGCTCCCAGGAGAAGGTTGACTGGGTTGTGGCAAGAGAGAACTTTCTTGGTAATTGTTCTATTTCTTGATTGTGGTGTTGGTTATACAGGCCTATGTGTTTGTCAAGACTCATCAAACTGTACACTTCAGATATGTTATTCTACTGTATATAGATTATACCTCAGTTACAAAGAAAATAAACATATTTTTTTTTTGTAATTTGCAAGTTAGATTTCATTTCTGTTGACTCCACACAAGACCCAGATCTTTATGCAAGTAACCTTAGAAGTCTATATATTTGGAAGTCAATTTTTCTTCTCCCTTAGCTTTTCTTTCCTTTCCTTCTTCTGAAAACCATAGGGATGTGAGAGAAGGTCAGTAGCCATTACACACAAAACTATAGCAGAAAACTTGTATCAGAATTTTGTCATTTGGACCTTGTGCAGGCCTGTAATTTGAATGTGTGACTCTAGAAATTGTTGCTATGGTGATAAACCACTTTACTTAAATAGCATGTATTTTACTCAAAATTCAGAGAAATGCTAACAGTTTCTAGTAATCATGCACTAGTATTAACTGGCAGGGATATGCCTAGAGCTTACAGGTTTTGCATCCATTATCACCAGACAAGTTCATCAGGTTAAAGCCATGCCAGTGAATAATGAAATATGTATAGTTAGTCCAATTTTCTTGTTACATATCTCCCCTTGCACACATGGAGCCCCCTTTTCAAGATTAATAATATGAGCTAGAGAAATTAGGCCAAGGGTACTGAATTACAAAAAGGTGAAACTAGAGGAAAGCTTGTAAGGTCATCTTTTCCATCACTCTGCCTCGAATAGAACTGACTGTTCTTCAACTGTCCCAAATGGTAAGAATTTGCCAGAGATGAAGAACAATTGAAATGCTGCTTGAGGCAGCCCTTCATGTAACCGTCCTGACTGACTGCAGCACTCAGAGATGCGGTCCACCTCCACAGTGCTGAAATATGCCTCATCCTTCATTTTATAGATTTTGATTATATATAGCCTCTTATTCTTTATCTTTTAGATTGAAGAGCACTCTTAAAAAGAAACCTTCATTCCTTAATCATATTAGTAGCCTGTCTGTAAACATTCTCTGGTCCCTTTGTACCTGTTCAAGCTGGTTGCAGTGTTTCAGGTACGAATTCATCATGATTTTATATAAGGATAGAAATTTTTTTCTTTGATTTCTAAAATGCTTTCTGATGATAGCTAGGTTTTTCTGACCAGTGTGCCATGGTACATTAGACCAGTATCTTCAAAGAACAGCCTATGGTGACTTTTAGGTCTTCTCTTGGATTGGTAAATATATGCCCAACAGTCTCATAATGATCATTTAGAATCTTTCGCCTAAGAACTAAGTATTGAAATTCCTCTGTTATCTTTCTCCCCCTTTGTACAATCTTATGGGAGCTCATCATCTTCTATTTGCTTTTCCTGACCTGGAAGATCTTACAGCCTTGGCAATTTCATTTTTCATTTCTCTGTTCTATTACTTACAAAACTATAAAATTGCATCAGTGACAGCATAGATCCCTGAGGAATCCCACCAGCTATGAGAGAAGAAAAGGAGAAATGCAAAACTTAGATAACCTATAACCCAACAAAATAAATTACTGAAAAATTAAGATTTGTTCATGTTTCTAGATAAAGCTTGGAAGCTGGAATTTGCCTTGCCCACTCCAGGAACTAAGAGGCTTGGCTCTTTGTGAAGAAAACTATGGCCTGGCCTGGAGGTCACCATGGTGGCCATTCTGCATTCATGTTCTGTTAGCATCAGAGGAATGGTTTCAATGAAGGATATTTGAGGGGAGCCTCAGACTCTTTTAGAAAAACTATTAGGATACTGCTTCCTAAACAATGGCATCCTAAACTTCATGCAACTGGAATTTAGTAAAGAGAAATGGTAAGGCACACATACACATACAGTATTTTATAAGACAAACCCATATACACAGAAGCATAAACATTTGCATATTGAGATCATCCTGGCCAACATAGTGAAACCCTGCCTCTACTAAAAATACAAAAATTAGCTGGGCATGGTGGCGCGTGCCTGTGATCCCAGCTATTGGGAGACTGAGGTAGGAGAATCACTTGAACCCGGGAGGCGGAGGTTGCAGTGAGCCGAGATTGCATCATTGCCCTCCAGCTTGGGCGACAAGAGCAAAACTCCATCTCAAAAAAATATATATATATATTTGCATAAAGGCAAGTAGATTTGAATTGATGTCACCAGGGAGTGAAGGAGCAAATACTGTGATTTGTTTCAGTGCAGCCAGCATTAAGCTGATTTTGGAGCTCAATTAAAATATGGATGACTGTATTAGTTTTAACATGTATTAAAACCAAATTGACAAATAAGAAAACAGGCACTCTTATATGCTACTGGTAAGATTATACATCAGTACAACTGCGGTGGAAGGCAACATGATGATATCTTTCAAAATTACAAATCCGTATACCATTTATCTGAAGAATTTCTCTTCTAAAATATATATTCTGTGGAAAAACTTACGAATGNTCCTGGTGTGCCTGTATGCTTACAGCGCAGTATTGGGGTGGGAGTTACCCGATTTTCCAGGTGTTGTGTGTCTCAGTTCCCCTGGCTAGGAAAACGGATCCCCTTCCCCCTTGCGCTTCCAGGTGAGGCGATGCCTCGCCCTGCTTCAGCTCTCGCTGGTCAGGCTGCAGCAGCTGACCAGCACCGATTGTCCGGCACTCCCTAGTGAGATGACCCCAGTACCTCAGTTGAAAATGCAGAAATCACCGGTCTTCTGTGTCGCTCGCGCTGGGAGTTGGAGACTGGAGCTGTTCCTATTCAGCCATCTTGCTCCGCCCCCCCTGGTGTACTGTTTTCTAAAGCTGATAGGATTTGCCTATGAGCCCTAGCATAAACTTAAAGCGTCAAATGTTTTGATACGCAGTCACACCGATTTTCTTGATCTTTCAGTGTTTTACTAAATAATTTTCTATAGCAACCTTGCAATAAGGAATCCCAGGGGGGAATATCCACAAATAAAAGTCACTGAACTAAACACTCTCTTGCTACTAAATACCTTTACTGCATAAAAAGATCATTGATATATAGGACAGTTTTCTTAATATCATGTACTGTAGTATACTGAGAATTATTTCACAAAAAATAAGCAAGAGAGACATTTCAATTCGGGGGAGACTGGCAGCTGGACTGTCGTTTTCAAAATTATTTATTAAAATGTTTGTATTGAGATTAAACTAGTTTAACTCTTTAAGATACAATTCTATTGTATCTTTTTCCTATCTTCTTTTCACCCTACATGACGATAACTTGCTCTTTTGTGACATACTATAGTAGGACACTTTGTACTTTTTAAATCTAAAGTAATACAATTTTGTTGTTTTGTTTAATAAATTAGGTTTTGAGGGTATAAAGTTTTTCATTTTTAAAATGAATATAATGTTCCATATTCTTATTACTTACAATACTTTTAAACAAGTGGAATCATAAGAATGATAATCACAGGCAGAAGAAGAACAAGTTTGTGGGAAAAGATGATGTTATCTTTTTGAGACAGGCTGAATTTAAACTACTTGAGGGATAGTCAAGCTGAGATACACAAAAGTATCTCAGCTTGCATATTAAGAAACACATACGTGTTAAAAATACATCCATGGCTCTTTGTGACTTTGAAATCTTAAATGATTATCAGAATACAGACTTGAAATATCAGATAATATGAAAAACAATCACCAGATATGTTCTTGCTTCTTTCAAACACAATTCAGTTTTCTTCTAAATTGCTTCTAAACATGAAGCTGCTGCTAGGCACTTTGGTCACTTACTAATAAAAAATAAATTATTGCTTAAAATTTTTGCAACATATTTATAACCATTTTGATTAAATACAATGTTAAATTTAGCACAGGTTCAGAATTAAACATGGCAAAAATAATAGTTAATAAAGCCTATGTTGATCTTTCCACATTAGTAATAATTTGATTTTCATGTGCAATGTAATTGTAATGCCTTCATTTTCCCACAATTCCCACAATATTGAACACTGACGAATAGATATAAAAAGGAAAATAGAAACATTCATGCTGTATACAGGGAGTTTGCCTTCAGAAGCTTAGTACTCAGGAATAATATGCTTATCTTATCCTGCCGTATGACTTACTTGTCTCTTGAATGGTTTCTATTCATTTCTATGTAACATGTTTACTGATAGGCCAAACAATTACCTTAACTGTGCTTCGTAGCTGTCATGCCATTCTGGTACTTATCTACATTTCTACAATCTGAGAAAAGTCTTATCACTTATCTCTTCAGTTACTCCATTCAAGTGAATTTCTTAACCTTTCTTTATACGTCATGCACCATCAAACTTTCTACTTTTACAATGGAGTTTCAGACTAACATTAAGGCATCACTATTATTTTCCTGCAATCTTCAGCACTCACTTCCCTAAAATGATTGATAGCTTTATGAACTGACATTTCTTGTAAATCCTACCATTGTCAAGTTAGACATCTTGTTTTCTAAGTGAAGAATTTATTAGAGAAATAGCAGTTTCAGATAATAAAAAACAGTAAAAATCTATCATAAGGTCTGTTCATTCAGGAATAATAAGTAATGTAGTGTCTATTTAAATATTAAAAGTTTTTATCTCTGTGAAAAAATATAGAATTTACTTTATTTTATATTCCAATATAGCTTCCTCAAGATAAAATAACTCAATTTCACATGGAAGCCAACTAATAAGAATAGAAATAAAAACATATTTATTCTACAACAGTTACATTGCCCTTGATGAATGATGTTGCAAGTTCATGAAGCAGTGTTAATTTTTTATGTCCATAAATAAAACAGGCTTTGTTAATTTAACAAAAATATACTAAATTATTTTTAAATTTTACAAATAAGATACATAAATGGCAACATGAAAGAGAGAAAAATGTGTATGTGTGATAGGAGTAAAATGAATAAAGTAAGAGGGGATTCAAAGCCTACTTAGAATGAGTACTAGAGTCTTAGAGCTGACCAGCTACTTCACAAAAGAAAACAAAACAATAACAAAAAATTACAAACCAATAAAAGCGCAACAATTGAATCCAAGAATCAATGATACCATCATAAAACAAATGATAATTTATCAACTTTACATCCTAGATATCATGCCTATTAAAGCTAAGTATTTCTGAGACCATTTTTTACAACCAGCAGAACATCTTGTTTTTACATTTATCACTGATATATGGGAGCTTTCATTTATAAATGGCTGAGTTATCTGATGGGAAATTGAACCAGCATCTTAAATTTTCACTACTTGATGTTATGGCTCAATGTCATTCTAAATCAAATGTTTTATTACTTGATGGTTACAAAGTAAAACTATCATCCCAACACCATAGCTTAAGTGATCTCACTAGTTTCCTTTTCTTGCCGGAATTTTTTCACCCAAATTAAGTAAAATAAACAGTTAATATTGGAGTATGTTTTTACTCTACGAATTTTGATATAACGGTTTGATTTAAATGTCTTTTCAATTCCACAATTAATTTTGCCAACTATATTTGGAAATTTGGAGGTTCCCTAAAAAATGAAAAATAGAACTACCATATGATCCAGCAATCCCAATGCTGGGTGTATATGCAAAAGAAAGGAAATCAGTACATCAAAGAAATATCTGTACTCTCATGTTTATTGCAACATTATTCATAACAGCGAAGATGTGAAAGCAATCTAATTGTTCATCAGTAGATAAATGGATAAAGACAATGTGGTACATAATTTTAAAATGTATGCACAATGAAGTACTATTTAGAAGTAAAATTAAATGAGATTTTGTCATTGGCAACAAAAGGGATGAAACTGAAGGATATTGTGATAAGGAAATAAGCTAGACAAAAAAGGGCAAACTTCGCATGCTCTCATTTATTTGTGGGAGCTAAAAATTAAAATGATTGAACTCATAAACATAGAGGGTAGAATTATGGTTACCAGGTGTTAGGAGGGGGTACTGGGGGGGTAGGGGGAAAGTGGGGATGTTTAATATATGAAGATATAGTTATAGAGAATGAATAAGATCTAGTATTTGATAGCACAACAGGGTGACTACAATAAACAATAATTTATTGTACATTTTAATAACCAAACAAGTATAATTGGAATGTTTATAACACAAAGAAATGATTTCCAAATGCTTGAAATCCCATTTACCCTAATGTGATTATTATATATTGTATGCCTGTATCAAAATATCTCATGTACTCCATAAACATATACTTTATATATAATATGTATAAAGTATTTATATATCAATTATTATAT
>NW_016804424.1:2867092-2895319 GCF_001698545.2 Rhinopithecus bieti | reverse complement strand
AACATATACATATATAATATATAAATTATATATAATATATATACACCTAAAATGTACCCATATATTATATATATAAAATACCTTGTCATGCCAGGAAACTTGATCACCTAATATGTACCCACAGAAATTAAAACTTAAAAACTTACAACACCCTGTTAATCTTTCTCCCAATCTTCCCCATAAGGATTTACAGTCTTTGACCAGGGCAAATACATACTGAAGAAAAGAAAATAATCAGATGTTTTAGGGACTATAGAGACTGACTTTGAACTGACAATAATTCCAGGAGACACCAAATGCTTCTGTGGTCCACCAATCAGAGTAGGGGCTTATGGAGGTCAGGTGATCAATGGAGTTTTAGCTCAAGTCCATTTCACAGTAGGCCCAGTAGGTCCCTGAACTCATCCTGTGTTTATTTCTGCAGTTTCAAGTGCATAACTGGAATGGATATACTCGGCAGCTAACAGAATCCTTACATTGGTTTCATAACCTGAAAAGTGAGGGCTACTATGATAGAAAAGGCCAGTGGAAGCCACTGGAACTGCCTCTACCTAGGAAAGTGTATACCAAAAGCAATTCTGCACTCCTGGAAGGATTGTAGAGACTAGTGTCACTATCAAGAACATGAAAGATGCAGAGGTGATAATTCTCACCACATACCTATTTAAATAGACTACTTGGCCTGTGTAAAAGACAGAAGGATCTTGGAGAATGGCAGTGGATTATCCTATGTCTAAACAGGTGGTGACTCAAATTGCAGCTGCTATATCAGATGTAGTTTTATTGCTTGAGAAACAACACAACCTCCGGTACTTGTTACGCAGCTATTAATCTGGCAAATGCCTTTTACTTCACCCTTATCAATAAGGCCTACCAAAAGCACTTTGTGTTTGGCTGGTAAGGCCAGCAATGCTTTTGCACTGTCCTGAGTCTCATGGCTGTATCAACTCTCTAGCCTTATGTCCTAAATTAGTTTGCAGGAACCTTGATCACACTTCCCTTCTATAACTTATCACACTAGTCTGTTACACTAATGAAATTGTATTGATTAGACCTAATGAGCTTACGGGTAAGACATTTGCATATAAGAGGGTAGGGAGTAAATCCAACAAAAGTTCAGAGGTCTTCTACCTCAGTAAAATGTTTAGGGGCTAATGGTATTGGTCATGTTGAGGTATATTTTCTAAGGTAAAGGATAAGTTGTTGCATCAATGTATTCCTCATTGATGTGTGTTACTCCATCACATTTACTTAATGACTTGAAAATCTACTGGTTTTGAGATTTTTTTAGTAGGGTCTAGAACAGAAGAAGGCTCTGCAGTAAGTCCAGGCTACTATGCAAGCTGCTGTGTCACTTGGGTTATATGATCTATCAAATCAATGGTGCTTGGAGTATCAATGGCAGATAGGGGCACTGCTTGGAGTTTTTGGCAGGCCCCTTTAAGGGATCACAGAACAATCCCTTAGAATTTTGGAATAATGCCTTGCCATCCTCTTTGGGTAACTACTCTCCTTTTGGAAAACATCTTTTGGCCTACTGGACCTTATTAGGTCTGAACACTTAACCATTTGCCACAAAATTATCATGCAACCTGAGCATGGACTAGTTGGTCATAGAGCTCCTAAAAGTAAAAGAGATGGCTACTAAATTCTTAGCTGGTGTGTATGAACAGATAAGTTCTAGGTTAAGTGAGCGAAGTCTAACCTGGATTATAAAAATAGAGAGTCAAATCCCCACAATACATTTGAACTGGGTATTACCTGACCTATCAAGTCAGAAAGGTAGGCAATCCCAGTAGCCCTCCACTGGGGTGAAGCTGGCATGACAAGGTATTTGAAGAAGTGGCCCAAATGCCCATGGTTGTCACACAAATTTCACAGCTTTTGTGTGTAATTGGTGCGAGGACCATGGACATTTCTCTCCCAACCTGTGCCTATAGCCTCATGGGAAAATATCTATGATCATCAAACAGAGAGAAAGAAGACTCATGCCAGGTTTACAGATGGTTCTGCATGAAATGCAGGCAAGACTTGATAAAATTCAGGTGCAGCACTATAGGCTTTATTTGGGATATCCTTAAAAGATAGTGGTGAAAAGAAATCTTTCCAATTGGCAGGACTTCAAACATTGCATCTGGTTCTTCACTTTGTTTGGAAGGAGAAATGGCTAATTATGCAGTAATAGACCAATTCATGGTCTATAACCAGTGGTATTTGTTTGGATGGTCAGGCACTTGGAGGAAAAACAATTGAAAAATTGGTAACAAAGAAATTTTGGGAAGTATGTGGATAATTCTCTCTTAAAGGGTAAAATGTATGAACATATTTGTATTCCATATGAATGTTCACTAAAGGGTAACCTCAGCAGAGAGGATTTTAATAATCAAGTAGATAATACTAATTGTTCTATGAAAACTAGTTCTTTCTCAGTCTACTGCTGTCACTGTCTAATGGGCTCATGAACAAAGTGGACTTGGTGGCAGGAATAAATGTTATCCATGGGCTCAGCAATATGGAGTCCTACTTACGAAGGCTTACCTGGTTATGGCCACCACTGATGCACAATCTGCCAGAAGCAGAAATCAACATTGAATTCCTGATACGGCATCATTCCCTAAGGTAATCAGTCTGCTGCTTATTGGTATGTTGATTACATTGGACCACTTACAGCATGGAAGGAGCAGTATTTTGTTCTTACTGAAATAGACATTCTGGATATGGATTTGCCTTCCCTCCGTGCAATGCTTCTGCCAAAACTACCATCCATGAACTTTTAGAATGCCTTATTTATAGTCATGTTAATCCATCAATTATTGCTTCCAATTAAGGCAGTCACTTCATAGCAAATAAAGTGCAGTGATGGGATTTTTATAGAATTCATTGATCTTACCATGTTCTGCATTAACCCGAAGCAGCTGGTTTGATAGATTAGTGGAAAGGCATTTTAAAAACTCAGCTACAAGTAGGTGGCAATCTTTGCAGCTAGGGCATGGTTCTTCAGAAGGCTGTGTATAATCTGAATAATTGTCCAGTATACAGTACTATTTATTCCACAGACAGAATTCATGGGTCCAGAAATCCAGAAGAGGAAATAGGAATGACATCACTCAGTATTACTCCTAATGTCTCATTAGCAAAATGTTTGCTCTCTGTCTGATAATCTTACGTGTTGCTGATCTAAAAGTTTTATCTCCAAATGGAGGAATACTTCCACCAGGAGACCCAACAATGATTCCACTGAATTAGCAATGAAGACTGCCACTTGACCACTTTGGCTTTTGCATGCCTCTGATTTAACAGGGAAAGAAGGGAGTTACTGTGTTGGCTGTGGTGATTGATCCTGACTTAATAGGGGGATATTGGATAATACTCCACAATGGAGGAAAGGGAGAATATGTACGCAATACAGGAGATACTTTAGGACATCTCTTAGTATTAGCAGGCCTTGTGATTATCAATGGAAAATTACAACAACCCAATCCAGGCAAGACTGCTAATGACTCAGACCCTTCCAGAATGAAGGTTTGGGTCATCCCACCAGGTAAAGAAGTATGACCCCCCCTGAGGTGCTTGCTGAAGGCAAAAAAATATATAGAATGGGCAGTAGAAGAAGGTAGTGATAAATACCAGCTATGACCATGTGACTAGTTGTAGAAAAAGAACCGTAATAATCACGAATATTTCTTCCTTGTTTTGTTATGAGTGTGTGTGTGTATTCAAATTAGGAAAGGGTTTTTCTATAATGAAATCTAGAAATTTGTAGTGCCGTTAAGATAAATTGTATTGTTCAATTAGTTACTTGATTTTTAATTACAAAATTGTTTCAATTACAACTAAGTCGTTCAAACAGAATGCACATTTAAAAGTTGTCAAATATTTGCTAATTATTATTAGGAAAGAACACGCTGTTTAATAAAGCAAACTGACTTTTAGAACTTCAGCATACTGCTACAAAACTCACATATGGATTGCTAAGGATTCTCTTTTAATTATACTTTGGGGTTCTACAGAATTCAAATACATTTCATAGAAATTTTATTCAATATATGCATTTTCTGTTTTCTTTTATCCATCAATCACATTACTCAAATAAAAAAGCCACATCACAGATATTATTTATTCATAAAACAATGTTACATATAATACTATTTTATCCAGATCACTGCTTTATGCCATTCCTTGTTTCTCTAAACATCCTCAGATTTCAAATATCATCTTCTGCCACCTGGCAGGAGATTCTTAGACACCTTGAAGGTGATTTTGGGAAACACCAGATATGAATTTGCTTTTCCTTTGCCATAGAATTCACTATCATGAAAACCATTTTATTTTATAAAGGAATGTGTATTAAAACATTCAGATGATAATAGATCAATCCAATGTTACAATGTGCTAGGTATATTATAAAATGTCTCTGCTATTTAGGCCGGGCGCGGTGGCTCAAGCCTTAATCCCAGCACTTTGGGAGGCCGAGACGGGCGGATCACGAGGTCAGGAGATCGAGGCCATCCTGGCTAACACGGTGAAACCCCGTCTCTACTAAAAAAAATACAAAAAGCTAGCCGGGCGAGGTGGCGGGCGTCTGTTGTCCCAGCTACTCGGGAGGCTGAGACAGGAGAATGGCGTAAACCCGGGAGGCGGAGCGTGCAGTGAGCTGAGATCCGGCCACTGCACTCCAGCCCGGGCGACAGAGCGAGACTCCGTCTCAAAAAAAAAAAAAAAAAAAAGTCTCTGCTATTTAGTAATAAAAAGGCAATTGTTGATAAAAATATCATGTAGAAGAGTGAATTTTACATTTGGAGAAGAGGTAATCCATAATCAGATCATATGCTGCCCAGTGCTCAACCACATAGCCAGTTCCTGATTGTTTACATGCAGAGGATACTAGAGAAAGTATAACTGGTTAGAAGAATTAGAGATTCTTTTGTATAAAAAATTTGAGAGAACAAATTTATTACATATTTACCATATTAATAAGGGTATGGAGTTATGATTTATTAATATGGCATATACATGTTAATATGGATATATGTGATTGAACCACAACAAATATATCTCTCAAAATCGAGTTATTTTTTGTAAGTCAAAATGCTGCTGGAGCATGCATGTATCACTAAATGCTACTGTAGCCAAAATATTTCTAAATTTGTAATTATATATGAAATGAAAGTAGTAGTAATTTATACTCAAAAGTACAAATGAAAACCATTGAGAGCAAAAAACAAATTCACTTCAAATGTACTAACTTCCAAGTGTCCTTAACCCATATTACAAACTAGTCATTGACTGGTATAACATATGGCAGACAGATTTCTTAGTAGAATAGAGTTAAAATTCTCAGTCCAAAATGGAAACATAATTTTAGTTTTGTTTGCAAAATCTCTTTTTCCACACAAACAATATGGGGCTGATTTAAGAATTCTTAATAATATGTATTTTAATATTGATAATGTGTTTTCTTTGCAATCTTAGCTGTATTATATTGACTTTAAATCATTTGTTCACCAATAGAGTAAAAATTATGGAGATCAATTAACTTATACAGAGTGCTTCTATAGCTACTATATTCAAACAAGTGATTTTTATCAGGGATTGCAGGATAGACTGTAGATCCTCCGCTGTCAAGGACCTTAGGCAGAGTTTCACATGACTACTAGGAACCATAATTAAGCAGCATATGTGACACATGCACATTATTTTGTGTTTTTCTAAGATTTCAAAATTAAGAATATTTATAAAATAATCATGGGGCTAAGCACTTATAAAATTATTATTAGAATTATTATACATGCTTAGTAAAAATACATCAATATCAATACAATAAAAAATGCAAGTTACCAGGACATGAAAATTTCAATCTCCCAAAACTTATCTTTCATTTCAGAAAATTGCATCAAAGCTACATTTATTTCAAAATATAATTTTATTGGTGATAATGCAAATGCTAATTTTTGTGGTTAATAATTATCTCAGAGAAAACATTCCTTCCATTACTTCTTTATAGCTAACTCATTATCAAATCATCTATTTTTTTTTTAATCTAAATATTCATTTAACCAGCCTAATTCTTATTCTCACTCATCATTCCTTCTGGATACTACATTACCTGGTTTTCATTGAACTACTAGAATACTTGGCTTTTACTTAACTATGTTTTAACACATATTGTAAACATATTATGGCAAGTATATAAATCTGAGCATATTGCCTACTTCATTCAATAGGCTTCTTTAGTGTCCCCTCAAAACAAAATATACTATTATAAAAAAAAGTTTAAACTCCATAAAGATATAAATTCCTCTAAACAAGGAGTATGTATTTAAGTGAAGTTAAAGCAGCTGACCTGATGTATTTTCTTTCTTCATCCAGGACATACCCCAAAGAAAGAAAAGATGCCAGGTGACCCAGCCTAATCTTTTCATCATCTAGATGTTTGGGTAAATCAACTGATTAGACTTGCCATAAGGAAGAGACCTGATCTATAAAATGCCCTGAGAATAATGCCCTGGCAGCAGATTCTTATTATAAATAGAACTCAGCATGTATGAGGCCTAGTCTCCTGGAGAATGTCACGAAACTTATGAAGTCCTTGGGGCATAAAATGTAAAAGTTTTATAATTTAAATTCATCCTACTGTGTTAGTGCCCTGGTTTCAATGTCCCCTCAAAAACTCATGTTGCAATTTAATTATCATTGGGATGGAATAAAGGAGTGGGACTCCTAAGATGTGATCAGGGCATAAGGGCTCTGCCCTCATCAAAGGAGTAATGCTAGTACTGGGGGAATGAGTTGTGGATAAAAGGATAAAGTTGGGCTCCCTTCCCAGTCTGTCTCATAAACTCAATTGTGCTTTTGCCTTCTGCTATGGGATGATGCAGCACAAAGGCCCTCACCTCCAGAATCATGAGCCAAATAAATTTCTGTATATTACAAATTACCCAGTCTGTGTTATTGTGTTGTAGCAACACAAGTCAGACTAAGAAAATCTTTTGAGAACTGTCTATTCGTGTCCTTAGTTCACTTTTTATGGGATTTTTTTTGTTTTGTTTTTTTCTTGCTAATTTGTTTGGGTAAATCGGTTGATTTACCCAGAGTGGGACTATTGCTGTAACAGCCTGAAAATGTAGATGCACTGTTGGAATTGGGTAATGGATAGAGGCTAGAAGAATTTGAAGAAGCAAGTTAGAAAAAAGCCTAGATTATCATTAATGCAGCATTAAGGACAATTCTGGTGATGGCTCAGAAGAAGATCCTAGAACTAGGAAGAGCCTAAAACTTCTTAGATATTACCTAAGTGATCATAATCAGAATGTAGTCAGAAAGATAGACTGTAAAGTCCAATCAATCAAAGTCTAAGATGGAACCAAAGAACAAAGTATTAGGAACTGGTGTAAAAGACATCCTTGTTATACATTTGCGAATAATTTGGGTTAATTGTATCCAAGCGCAAAGGCTTTATAAAAGGCGGAATTTAAAAGTGATGAACTAGGATATCTGGTGGAAGAAATTTCTAAGCAAAATATTGAAGAAGCTGCATGGCTACTTTAAATCACACACAGAAAAAATCCCTTTTAGACATTGGTTTAGGCAAGGATTTCATGACCAAGAACCCAAACGCAAATGCAGTAAAAACAAAGATAAATAGCGGGGCTTAACTAAACTAAAGAACTTTTGCATGGCAGGAGGAACAGTCAGCAGAGTAAACTGACAATCCACAGAGTGGGAGAAAATCTTCACAATCTATACATCTGAAAAAGGACTAATATCCAGAGTTTACAATGAACTTAAACAAATTAGCAAGAAAAAAAAAACAAAAAATCCCATAAAAAGTGAACTAAGGACATGACTAGACAATTCTCAAAAGAAGATATACAAATGGCCAACATTAGATGAAAAAATGCTCATTATCACCAATGATCAGGGAAACGCAAATCAAAACCACAGTATGATACCACCTTACTCCTGCAAGAATGGCCATAATCAAAAAGTCAAAAAACAGTAGATATTTGCATGGACGTGGTGAACAGGGAACACTTCTACACTGCTGGTGAGAATGTAAACTAGTACAACCACTATGGAAAACAATATGAAGATTCCTTAAAGAACTGAAAGTAAAACTACCATGATCCAGCAATCCCACTATTGGGTATTTACCCAGAGGAAAAGAAGTCATTATACAGAAAAAAGATATTCACACACATGTTTATAGCAGCACAAAACGAAGACAGTTAGGAACCCCACAAATCTCCCTTAGGAACTTCACTGTATTGGGTCAGTGTGACACATCCAACATGGAAGGAAGGGAGCTGGGGAACAGCCTCAACAGCCTAGAACATTCTCTGCTTCATCTGAGCCTGACTGCTTGCATCCATGAAATTATTTAGTAAAGAGTGATACTGAGTAGAATATCAGTGAGTGAGATTTATGTGACTTGGATTTGATAATCTGATCCTGTTGGATAGCATAGTATCTCACCTGGAGAATGTCTGACTTCAATTAGGTAAGGATGTATTTCTTTTTAATAATTTGCTTATGAACATGAGGAAACAAAATATACACTGAAATTAAAACTTAAAATTGAGGAAGATAATTGAGAGTTCCTGATAGAATTTACCCTTAAAGGAAAATTTAAATTTATTAGTACGTTTCTAATTAATTTGTTCTTCATAATGGCCATAATCAGAGGAGACCTATTCCATGTGAATTCCATCAGCATGCTACAATGTGAAGAGCATATCTTACTTTTCTAGAGTTCATAAATTCTGTACTGTATATTTATTCACATTAAATGGAATAGAAGTTAATATACAGAGGCATAATTTAAAGTGATGCCTGAATTTGAAGTTTCTTTAATTTCAAATGTACTAATCCTGGGTTGAAATACAAAGATATAATTTTCCAAGATACATATTTATGCAGTATGATTTTATTGATAATAATTATGTAAATTCTGCAAAAATCTTTATAGATGGAATCATTTTCTTAAGTAATATACGTGAGGCTTTTGTCTTTCAATTATGGTGTCACTTGGGTTCATCAACTAATACTTATATAGCCATTGAACTTGTATTATAGTCTTAAAATTAATATATATGATTTTTAATTCATGATATTGAACATTATTTAGACCCCTTTTCCTCCACATATTCTTTGTTCTTGTTCTAGAATAATTAAGTTATATTTCCTTTCAACTCCTTGTGTTGCCAATTTTCCATTTGATTGCATGTAGCTTAACCTTAAGTTAATTTTCTATAGTATAAGAAGTGTATTGTATAATTGGCTTTATTGAAGCAACTGATTTGGGTCAGTAAAAAGCTCTCAAAAAATGTGTTATAAGAAGAAATGATAATTATTTATTTCTATAGAAAAAATGTCATGGAGAAAGTTAACATTATAGTTAAGTATATTTGAACTATGATTTCTGCATGTTTTTTCTCCAAAACACCAAGATACATACCTACATTCACATGCACTCAAACAGACATTTTCTCATAGTCTTATTTTTTTAAACTACACACACACACACACACACACACATACACATGCATTGTGATTTCTGTGAAACTCAGATTATACACATGTATTTATGTATGTGTATAATTTAATTTTCAAAGAAATCACAATTTAAAGAAAAAAGCAATAATACTGACTCTCATCATTTCTGTAATTTACTCTCCAGTCCCCTTGTGCCAGCAGCATTAAATTCCAGATATAGGAGACTTGTCGTTTTTTGCTCAACATTTCCTCATCTTTTTTATTTTATTTTATTTTTTTTTGTGGGCAGGGGGTAGCTGGGGGGAATTGACTGAGAATTTGCCTCAGAGAGATAGGCAGGTACAGCGTTGTGGAGGTTATTGTACAGCAAAGGAGCTTTCAGATAAAAGAGCTACTGAAGAGTTTCATGTAGGACTTTAGGTAGGATTTATCTGATTTGTATTTTAATAGATTTTTCTGGTAGTTTTATGGGAGATGAACCTTGACAAAATCAAAGTAGAATCATGTAAAAGGCTACAACCTGCATTTGTAGAAAGAAGAATGATGGCTTCTGTTCTCTCTGCTGACTTCCATAATTCCAGAATCTAGTTGCTGTTTAACTCCCAGCCTGGGATGATAGAAAAAAGAAGTAACCTGGCAGGTGTTGAAGTTGACACCTTATCTGTTGGAGTGCTCATGGTTCTTTGAAGGTTATCAGCACTATGGATCCCATGATATTCTCAGGCTGCTTTTCTGCATGCTTTGTAGGTACGTTATTGTGTGTCGCTGCTTGACCACTTCTCTTTAGTGAACTTCACAGGTGGGCAACACCACCCATATGGTGGAGTCTTTACATGCTCCCACACATTCCCCTTGAACAGGACTTCATACCATCTGGGATGAAAGATGGAATTCAGCTCTCAGCCTCTCCATTAAAACAGTTTGTCAGCCCATGTATTGATTTCTAGATTTCTGGGTGAGAGCATTGGATCTCAACACTTATGGAGTGTATATAATACAGACTAAGCTCTCTGGGCTATCTCCTTGAAGTGCAATCACTGTATATTTTTAGGTGATAAAGAGGACAACTTACATCCTACCTTCTCCTTGGAAGGAGACTAGGGATTCACAGGATTTATTTTCGAATAAATTTTCTCAAACTACTCTCTTGATCTTTTTTATACACTCATAAAAAGTGAGAAGTTTTAAACAACACAGATACAAATTTTGATTATTTCCTTTGATGACTCTTTATATCCTGATTGATTTTGTAATTTCATATCTATTGTAGTTTGGTATCTTGTTGGAAACTTAAATTTTGACATCATGTTAAAGCACCATTCTTGAGCATTGAACTTTTTGATAAGCACTGTTATAAGAACTTCACGGCCAT
Source organism: Rhinopithecus bieti (assembly GCF_001698545.2). Classification (NCBI taxonomy): domain Eukaryota; kingdom Metazoa; phylum Chordata; class Mammalia; order Primates; family Cercopithecidae; genus Rhinopithecus; species Rhinopithecus bieti. The sequence continues at coordinate 2,884,452 of NW_016804424.1, read as the reverse complement.
GCACTTCGTCTCACGCCTGCAATCCCTGCACTTTGGGAGGCCAACACGGGGAGATCACCTGAGGTCAGGAGTTCGAAACCAGCCTGACCACCAACATGGAGAAACCCCATCTCTACTAAAAATGCAAAATTAGCTGGGTGTGGTTGTGCATGCCTGTAGTCCTAGTTACTCGGGAGGCTGAGGCAAGAGAATCTGTTGAACCCAGGAGGCAGAGTTTGCGATGAGCCAAGATTGCACCATTGCACTCCAGCCTGGGTGATAAGAGTAAAACTCAGTTTCAAAAAAAAAAAAAAAAAAAAAAAAAAAGAATGATCCTGAGTGGAAGAAATTAGCAATTAGCTCAATGATTCCTACGAATATATTTGTAGTAGAGAAGGATAGAATGGCATACATTCAAGGAGATATTTAGGAGATAACAATCAGTGATAACTCTTGATTAGATGTTGGAAGTGATGCAGATGATCAGACATAACTCTTAGGATTCTTACCATGAATGTCTGGTTGTATCAATTTGCTATCAAATAATAATAATACTGATAAGCAGGATAAACACTCTTAAAAAGGGACAGAGTTCATGGGAACACTTTGGACAGAAACTTCCAGAAGATGGTGTCTGTATTAAAATATGAATGTCAGGAAAGAAATATGGGTACATATATTGATTTGGGATACTTTAACATACATGTGATTGTTGAAACTCTGTCTATTGATTAGTTTTCTTAATATGAAAATGTAGAATAAGAAATAACAATGGGCTGAGTTGGCCCTAGAGGTAACAATGAAATTCCCAGAGAATACCAAATTAGAAGAGAATACCAAAAAAAATACATATTAATCAAAGAAAGAGAGGAGCTACAGTAAGACAAGAAGACTGCCGTACATTTGAATTTGTGAAAATAGCAAGTCGCAGGAGAGTGTCACTAGATTTATGGCAATGGCAATATAATAAAAATTGAAAAGACTAATTATGAATAGTAATTAGTAGGTAGCTGGAGCACTTAGCAAGAACAGTTTTATTACAAAAATGTGGTAGAAGCCAGATTACATTGGGTGAGAATTGAACATTGCATTAGTTAAGATCTTCACAGGAAGCATCCCACATTAAAATTAGATAACTAGAGGCAAATTTAATAATGGGATGATTTACAAAAATGATGGCAGGGAGTAGAAAAACCACAAAGGATAATACAGTAGCTCAGAGCCTAAAGGCAGGACTCTATTACCACTCAAAAACTAAGGTGACAAGGAGGGAGTGTTTACCAGAACTGGAAGAAAAATAATTCTATGTAGAAAGGGTCACTTGGAAAAAGTGAGAGCTTCAGTCAAGAAACTTAGTCAGGGTGCTGCAATCCCAGAGAGAAGTAGATGTCATTATCACGCTTTCAAATCAAGGGTAGATTACTGTTTAAAGAAGTATCAATAAGGAGGAGAAGAAAAGATCGGCTGCAACCAGAAAGGGATGTGAGGTCAAAGAAGGGTTTTTAAGATGGATAAGCACTGAACATGTTAATAGGGTGTGGAGAATACCTTAGAGAAGGAGAAGTTGAAAAATAGAGCAGCCAGAGCTATTCACTAATATCATAGGAGAGAGAGATGTGATTGTGGCACAGGTTAAGGCATTGGCCTTAAACAGGAAAAGGAACTCTTCTTCTTCTCTTACTTTAGGGAATAGATTTATGATTTGCTGACTCAGTAAGTCTAGATTGGAACTAAAAAACAAAACTTCTTGTCCTCTCAGGTAACGCTGATGAGACTGGGACAGGTTCTACTTAGAAGGTGACTTCTAATTTGACATCTAGGATAAAGTGGGGATTGGGAGGGAAAGAAAGGAGTAAACACAACTTTTTAAAATTTATGATGTGGGGGATGTTAGAAGACAATGGAATAGGCTGAGGTTCATACAGCCAGTTGGTCAGATGCTCAAATGAGGAGCTAGAAACACCACAAATGCCCATGGTAGTAAAGGAGTGGTGTTTGGAGGCACAATAAAGCAGGAGGATGCCAAACTTTCCTACTGGCCCAGTCATATTTAGCTACAGAGATAACTATAGAGAAAAAAGTGTTCCTAAGAGATCTAGTTTTCAGTTAAGAAAAGATAGGCTAAAAGCATTTTGCAGAAAGGTTAACAGTGTATGCAAGTTGGTTTATAATCTAACGAGCATTGCAGAGAATTCAGGGAAAAAGTTTGTAGCTGAGGATGGGGCATAATTTTGTGATACACCAGGAGCGAAAGAGCATAAAGTATGCTTGGTTTATTTTTTTTCTTTCAACACAAAGAAGTCCATCCATTTTACCTTATTGTGTACTTTTGTTATTACTGTTTTATGCTACAGTGAAGAGGAGCAATGAAAAAGGAACATTCCTGTGTGAGAATTCATGAGCTAGAGTGTTGAAAATAAGAACATTGAATGCTTATAAATGGATAGAGAACAGAAACAATAGGTTTGTGACAATATATTAGGAGTTACCAGCAAGCCAGAAGATATCAGGGATGCCTTTCTAACACAAATTACAGTATAAAAATATACAAAATGTGGTGTAAGTAGAAGTGGTATCTATTTGAATGTATATTATAATTTTTATTCTGCTAATACTGAGCATCTAAAAAATTCATAACAGTATTTGCAGACTTTTGTCTTACTCAGAAGAAAGAAATAATAGAGAAACTGCCAGTTCGAACTTAATTCTGAACCACACAAAAATGCTTCTCTGTAATGTCATCTTGACAGGAACCATAAGTCACAGCAACTGGGTCATCCTGAATTATCTAACAGAGAAAGAAGGGAAGTCTCACAGGCAAGTCAGACTTTTGGGAAGAAATATAATAAAATGGAATTTTTTTTTTTTTATCCCAGGGTGAAAGATTCAAACTGAAATGTCAACTCAAAAGGGATGAAGAATGTTAAAAATATAATACTGATCATATTGTAATCACAATAAAATTTTACTGATCAAGTGTGTAATCACAATAAAATTTTTAAAGAGAAACAGGATAAACTAATTCAGTTTGGTAGAGAGTTTGCCAAAGACCTTAAAATTTTAAACATGTGTGTGAGATAAAATGAAGAACATGTTAATGGGGGTGAAGACAAAATTGCATTATGTTCTATCGAGAACAGTGTTACAATGAGATAAGTATTGGGCCTCAACTTTAATCTAGAAATGGTAGGTAATTCAGAAAAGGGTTATGAGAATACTTCAAAATCTTAATATCACACCCTGTAAACAACTGTAGACAATGTAACTAGTCGAATTCATTATTTCTCTTACAATGTCATCACCCCGTCTATATTATCTCCTGCTTCTCTAATCCTCTTTGATAGCTCATAACTTATTTGTTCATTGTCATTGTTAGAACAGCTTAATTTTCAGGGATTAAAAGAAATATATTCCCTTTAAAAACTGATTTGATCACCTATCTGATTTAATACACATCTTTATCTCCCCAGCCCAGATTTAACTTGGTAATGGGAGAAAGGGGAGTGGTCTGTTCATTTGTTATTCCTCCACCTGTCGTTGTTGTTGTCACTGCTGTTTTTATTGCCTCCTGCCCCAAACATGTTGCTCTGACTCCTCCATTGTTCAGAGGATAGATGAGTGGGAAAGGAATAACGTCTGGCTTGACTAAAGGAGATCAATTGCTGAGATCAATTCACTGCTTGGGTGGAATTTTTGCAAGATGAATCTAGCTTGTGCCGTCCACTCTGAAAGTGCAGACTCTTCCCAGTAATACCCTCTCTTTACTCTGGTGTGGAGTACTGTCTAGCCAACCTCATCCCCTGGGATTATTCTAGGTAAGAGTAAGGCACCAGCCTTCTTCTCTCTGAACTCCAGGGAACTCTGTTCAAGTTCTCCTAGGAAGTATTTCTCTACACACACTCAGCTTCCATGCTAGCTCTGGGACTCACTAAACTCCCTCATGTAGTTTAAAGCATGCAAGTTTAAAGTAGAAATCACCTTTCTCTCCAAACAGAAGAGAGTGAAAAGAAGGTGTCCCAGTAATTATATCCAAAACTAAATCTTTGCTCTGGAGCTTCCTTAGATTTTTTTCTTCCCTTTTACAAACTAGAAGTAAGAAAGGGGCTAAGTGTCTATCTGCCAGCCAACACCTATTCTTTATGGGATGTGTCAGCATTTAATGCCATGGTCTTCAACAAAAAGGAAAAGTCCCATGGAACATTCTGTTGTATTTGTTATTCTGAATAAAACTTACTGTTTATGGTGGCTAGCAGTTACTGAAGACTGGGGCATCAGAAACTTTTTTTTTCCAAATTACAGAAAGCAGAATCAAGACCCCCTTCTCCCCCCAGCCAAGTGGCAGTAAAAATGGGAGTTCTGTCTATTATAAAATTATGAGCTCCTCTTCTCTGGAAACTTTAAAATTGATTTTGGAACTAGTTAATGACTTTACAGAAACAAATCACATTTAAGTACACATGATGTTCTGTAGAACCACAAGGTGCCGATGTTAAACTATATATTCTGCTTCCTAGTCTTCAGGAAAAATTGTAATTCTCTAAATAAAAATTAAAATGACCCCAAGAAACAATCCAAAAAATGGTAATAGTCAGCAACAACATTGACTACATTTGTACTTTTATTATCTCTCTTTAAATTAAGTTTTTCAGTGCAATCATGATTAATTTTCATGTAAGAACTAATCTTCATTCCTGTTTATTTGAATACTTTCTCTGATAGCTTAATTACATAAAATTATATTAAGAGGTTACTTTATGTAACCAGACTTATTTGAGAAGCTTCAGGGTAAAAGCTAAATCCCCATTCATTCAGAAACCAATAAAGAAGAGATAATAATGCCTGTCCCACATTTGAAAGAACTGAGCATTTTCTCTTCTTTGCACTGCCTGCCTCAAAAATTAGAGTAAAATTGTATTAGATTATATAATTAAATGATAGAGCAATGCATTGTTTCCACTGTAGTTTTCATGAAATTACCTCAGTTGTATTACATATTGTTTATCACAGTCACATTTATTACTGTCTTCTGACCAAAGCTTATGTCCTTGCAAGAGCTTTTGGTAGGTAATGGTTGTTGTTGATGTTATAAAAGTGTGAGGTTTGGTCCCAACTAATGAAATTCATTAATTGGAAGATGACTAATGATGTCTTTTGAGTTTCCCAAAAGATACTGTTTTCTTCACCAACTTTCATGACTTGTTCCTCTATAAATACTGCTAATTTTATAAATAAACATGTTGATTCCTTTGAATTTGTATGTTTTTGATTACTAATAAGGTATTAGTAGTATATCTTTCACCAAGGTCTATTTACCACTAATATTTTATTTTTTATTTTTGTCTGATTACTTTGTCAATTTATCTACAGAACTCTAAATGGGCTTTAATTTTGATAATCTATCAATTAAGTTTATTTTGAATGCAAAAATTATATCTTTTTTGGTTTATTTGTTTTGAAACAGGGTCTCACTCTTTTGCCCAGGCTGGAGTACAAAAGCGTGATCATGGCTCACTGCAGCCCTGACCTCCTAGGCTCAAGCATTCAGCCTCCCGAGTAGCTGGGACTAAAGGCTAATTTCTGTAGAAACAAGATTTTGCCATGTTTCCCAAGCTGGTCTCAAACCCCTGGGCTTAAGTGATCTGCCCACCTCCACCTCTCAAAGTGCTGGGATTACAGGCGTGAGCCACCCTGCGTAGTCCTGCTATTAATTTTTAAGTAATTAATTGCGTCTTCAATTTTTATAAAACCTACTTATTCATAATATTGATTAAAATGTTTTCTTTTACGTTTTATCTTAATATTTAACTTTTGATCTATCTATAATTTATTTGATAAATTGTCTGGAGTAACAGCTCTCATTTGATTTTTCCCCAAAACCAATTTCATTTATTTAATAATACAGAAAGTACCCATCAATTAGGATTACAACATTTATTATTCATTAAGTGAATAAGCATTAGTGACACAGGTATTGAAAGACTGCACAATATAAAGCATTAGTGTCAGGTTGGTTGTTCAGTCTTTTTGAATAGTATTTGAACGATGTTTATCAAACATTTAAAAATTTTATTTCTTCTGTAATAAAAAACATACTTCTTAAAAGCTACTTTAGAATTAACATAAATTACAAAAGATTATTCTCAATGTGCTAGTTGCAGAATTACTTAAAAGTTTTGACAGTTTTAAACAACTTAAAGATTCAATATTAAAAGAAATTAATTGTATTTTGACACTAACAATGTTTATCATATTTTGATCCTAAAATCAATGTTTAATATTATGTTCTGTGTTGACATCTGGTGAAACAGGAAAGGCCTCAAATGCTCTAACTACACATTCCTCTCCTCACTTTTCTTCAGGGGATAAGGTCCCTAGCCAAAAATCCTCCTTCTTATGAGGACCACACTCGGATCCTGCTTATTCTTGAGTAGCGGGTTCCCACTTTCTGCTGGCTCACAGAAATATTCAAACATGCTAATTACATTCTCTGAAGGGACCAAGGGAAATACAGATTCCGCCTGAGACATCCACTGGTTGTTTCCTCTCTCCCAAGTGCAGCCCCCATCTGCCCTGCAAGCTGATGCGGTGTCCTCCTTTCTCCTTCACAGGTTATATTATTTAACCAGTATATTGCCATTGATCTCATCTGTCAGTGTCCGGAATTGTGCGTTTGACTATCCTCACAACTTTAGGGCAAGAATCCTTCCCTCACCAATGAGGGGAAGAAGAGGTGATTACAACAATAATAAAATGTTATAATAATTAATAAATATTTATAACAATTTGAGTCATATTTGAAGTGCTCGTTATAACATTAAGTTTAAGTATGTAGGAATCAAAATTCTATTGCCTTAAAAATATATATTTACCTTAATCTGGGAAAAGTATACTAAAAACATTCATTTTGCTGATGTGGAAGCCATGAAAATGTGCTGCTCTAATCTTTTATAGGGAGTGACATTGGCTGGTGACCCCAAGCATGGCCTCTGCCTTGATCCACCACTGCCTTTGCACCAAATGCTCCCCCAGCCTGCTCCAACCTGATTACTGATCATGGCAGTAATAATAATTTAAGATTATTTCTTTAAGATACATGACTATTTCAATAGGTGTCTTTATTTCAAGGATTTATCATCAACCTAAACTTTCTTAGAATTGTATTACAATCTGAAACTCTTCCTATCTATCCTCCTTTCTTCCTCCTCTCTTTTATACAAGTCAGAAGAGCCTTACAACCTGAAAGCTCATTCCACCTTCTCCATCTTCTCCCCCAATCAATAAGTTTCTTGTATGTCTAATACCAACTTTACATCGGTTCCTTAATGTACCCAAACTAACACAATTTTTCCAAAATCTTTATATTCAATTGCAGAACATAGTAAAACTATAGCTCATTATTTTGTCATTTCATTTGCTTTCAACTTTCATTTGTATAACATAAATTTAACGTCATCCTATTAAGTGATAGATCTATACCATTAAAGGACTTGTACATTTCTGGAAGAAACAAGACTGGTTATAACTTAAACAATACGAATATGTAAATAATAGTAATAAAACAATAATGCAAGAAATTTCATCAGATTGAATTTCATTATGTGATTCAAAAGAATAGAAAACAAGTGCTATAAATTGTGGAAAAATACATGTTATAGTTGAAGTAGTGGGTAAAGTCTATATGATCATAGGATTGGAGTTCATTCTTCAAAGTTAAATAACATAGAGAAACACTATGAATGGCAGAGGTTTTACAGATGAGGGGAAGTAGAAATAATAAAAAAGGCAGCAGAAGAAATGTGTTTTAAGAGTAATGAATAACAAATTATGGAAACATAATTTGTAATCTCCCTTAATGTTAAATATTAAAATACATGCTATGTTATTTAAAACATAAAACATAGTGGCATGTTTTTAGTTTTAAGAGAATATAATGGAATATGTATTCAGTTGACTTTTATTCTATATGTGTACCTATATGACTACAAGTTGAGGAGTAAGAACATCTCACTTAAGGTTATGTGCATTATGAATGTTTAAACATAATGAATATATCCGTCACATATGAGATAGAAGTGCCATGTTGATTTCTACTTCTTCCTTTCTCAGCTGCATACCAAGGATGTTAGTAAAACATATAATTCATTAAATGAAAGTCAATTATAGAATTGTACTTATGAGGAAAATGTCATTACCAGTAAAATACAGAAAGATAATGATAGCATAACTTGAATTTATCTTTTATCACTTCATGCAGGACAAGATAATAATTGGGACTCTAAGCTTTTGAGTAATTATCTATGCAAATAAAATTCAAATAAAATTAGACTGCTTTCTTTGATGTTTATTAAAGCACAGTTGTTTTAACAGGTAATGTAATAACACAAAAATTATTTTTATTTTTTTTATTGCAAAAGCCTAACTTCTCAAAAGAGAAAGACATTTTAATCTGGTTGGAAAATGTTCTTCTAATTTGACTATTATCATATAAAGTTTTCTTAATACAGTATTGTCTGTACCGCCGTATTCAAAAATACATCCAGTTTCACACCGAATCTCACTTTTTCTGTTTCACCGCTCATTCTTATTATAATCTAAATACTGATTTTCCGATTGTCATGGTTCACTAGCTATCTTAACTATGACGCGATTTTAACCTTTTTTAATATAAATTTAATATAAACTGTATACTAATTTTAAGGATCAGCAATTATATGTGTGCATATATGTATCGTGTTCAATATTTAAAATAATTATATAAACAAGGAAAACTAATAATAGTATCTAAAAAATGATTTAAAATAAATAATTTCATCTAGTCACTTCAGCAGACCAATAAAAATAAAAATCTTTATGTATTCTTTCTTCCTAGGTAATAATTCTGACACAAGAGTTTAATAAAATTGCCAAGGTCATATAATGGTCAGATATCAAACCCAGATTCCACTTGGAGTTTTTTGTTGCAAGTTGAGCATCTTTTCTAAAGGTAGAGAATTATCATAAAGGCATACTTTAATGGTACATGAGTAATTTACTTTCAAAGTTCTTGACATCAAAGGATGGCCTTAAACATAAAGATATTAAAATAAGATCATTATTCACTAGTACGAAAAATTTTCAAGCATTACATTGATATTAAATAGGGAACACAATTATATAATATCCTTCAAACTCGTTTATGTTCATACTGATAATATATTTTTCTGCAAATAAAATAGGTAAAATAAAAAGCACACATTAGTTAAAATATTTGGATAAGACATTTAAAAGAAAATAGCTTTTATATATTATTTTGCTTGATAAATTATGTGCTTTAAGAGATAAAAAGATGGGAGAAGGAAACAGAAATAATGTATGTGTGTACTACAAGAGATTTCATGAAAAGAGGAGCAGGATTTATAAGTAAGATCAATGAGGTTGTGATTCCAAGATCATTTCTCCTTTGTTAGGATAGTGGTTGTTAATGATTCTTCCCGAAAGAAAAAAAGATGGAGAAGAGAGAGTAATCTGCAGTCTGGTGAACGTTGGTAGAGACCAGTGACCCAAGGAAACAGAGTCAAAGAAAGACAAGTCAAGGTAAATGAACAAAATGTACCACTTGGGAAGAGAAAGAGACTATAGATGGAGTTTTAGTTGAACAGAAGATTGCTACTCTTGAGTTGGCATATGTAAATTGCATATGTAAACAGATGACTGCTAACTTGTAGATCAAGAGTTGAGTATATAAACTCAAAGTGAGCTAAGAAAGATATAATTTTATCTTTTGACACTTCTGTCTACACATCACACAAATCCTCAGAAGCCAAATTTTAAAATTATTCTTATTATATTGTTATGTGCATGTGTATGCAAACATGTATGTATTTATCTTTCTCTCCAGAATATTCTCTGTGATCAAGGATTTTTCTTTATGTATCTTCAGAGCATAAATTTAGCATCTAGAATCTTGTACATGTTCAGCAATTTTTTAAAAATTAATGACTAAATAATTGGTTTGAGTAACTCCCAGTAAAAAGCTAAAGCTGAAGGCCAAAGTTAGGGTCCTACCAATTCTAGTCTGTGTCAGTCACAGTCAGCAGTATTGATTCAGGTATTCAACAACATAAGCCATTGATATTATGCCTCCCTCAGTAGCCTACACTTAAATTATAGAAGAAAAATACTGTGAATAAATATTTGAAAAGAGCAGCAAGAGAAAAGGAAAGTGATATGGCAAAATAACAAACTTCAAGGTAAACTTATGTGTGAGTTCTATGTAAACCACATGTTTTGACTATGATTGCAGCTGAAGCAAAAATCAGAAAGAGAGGATGAAAATAGAATTGAGAATATCATCCACAGAGAACACACTGTGCATTTTGTGAGTTTAGAACCAAGCATAGCGCTGACATATAATACGTGTTCGATTGATATTTGTTTAGTGAATAAATGAACTCAAATGGGGTTTTCAATTATGTTTTACGAGGAAGTGAGAAACTATAAACAGGGACTACTGTAGTAAATTTTAGAAAGTCTCATAACATTTCCTGCTTTCTCATGTTTATTACTTTGTTATCCTTAGTTTTTTAAATGTATTGAATAGGAAAATCATTATGATTAGATTTGTTCTTTTTAATGTATTGAATAGGAAAATCATTATAATTAGATTTGTTCTTAACTTTAGTGATGACAGAAAGGAGAAAGCTGGGGAAAAGGATAAGACAACGGAAAAGGGAGCCCTCAGCAAAGGAAAGGATGAGGAAAGCCATCAAAGACAGTAGGAAGACTAAATCCCTCTGGTTTTATGCAGTAAAAGAAAGTCTGGGGAAAACAGCCTAAGTCTGAGAAAACATCCGGGGCTTAATACCCACTCAGTGAATTTAATATTCAACAAATTTAAAAACGCTTGAGGCACCCCATCTCTAATCTCAATATTGTACATTCATAAAATGACTTAACCTCTATTTTCAAAGAAGTAAAGGACCTGTAATTAAGAATAGATTATTTTTAACATGTATATTTCCCCTTCAAAAATTAAGTTATAAGAAATGTTGTGGTCTGATCCTGGTTGCTCACACCTGTAATTCCAGCACTTTGGGAGGCCAGGAGGGCAGATCGCTTGAGTCCAGGAGTTCAAGACCAGTTTGGGCAGCATAGTAAAACCCTGTGTCCCCCAAAAATACAAAAATTCATCAAGTGTGATGGCCCATGCCTGTGGTCCCCGCTGTTCAGGAGGCTGAGCATGTTAGGAGACTCACTTAAGCCCGGGAGGTCGAGGCCACAGTGAGCTGTGATTGCCCCATTGTACTCTAGCCTCAGTAACGGCAAGATACTATCTCAGAAAGAAAAGAAAAATTCTCAAAATATGTTGTCAGCAGCATATCTCTCTGATTTTCTTATAAACGTGAACAGCAATTACTTTAGATAAACTAAAAATCATAGACTATATCTATACAACAATCAGGTGAACAGGCATTTCAGTGAAATCCACAAAATGAGTGGGTAGGCCCAAACTACATATAGGTAAGAGATTCATGTAGTACCAGCATTTGTAGAAGAGGAAGCGAAGGAAAGAAAGAGGGTGTGTGACACACCAAGAATAGAACACAAAATCCCTAAGGACGCCCACTGGAAATCATTGCACATCAACCTTAGAAGACCTGCTAGAGCTAGAAAGGGATTTATGTATTTCTTTTCACTAAATTTAGCCTAAAATTTGTAGAGGCTGGAGGGATCTGGATGTATGAACCTCAGAGCTACCTAACAGAAGTGTCCAGTGTGGACACATTCTGCATTGAAAGAAAAAAACAACAAATTTGTTGGTCAAATCCAAATTAAGCAAGAAGTGAAAATAGGACAAATAAATTGATATAAAAGATGTGTGTGTGTGTGCATTTATTCCTACATATGTGCAAAATATGGCAGAACTGAAGCTATTCATAACAGCTATATCAATAAATGTAAACCATTTAACTCATTTATTAAAATAAAAATTTGCATTGTCTGACACAGCTAAATGTACACCATGTCCCACGTCTCTCTATGCCACAATGGATCAATCTCCAGCGTATTGTTAAGAAAAAGAAAATCAACTTAGACAAGAGTGTGTGGTGTATAATAACATTTACCTAAGAAAAGAGGGGTGTGTAAAGAATACGTGCACACACACGTATATATATACTTACATTTATTTATGTCTCATATTTATATATCCTTTCTCCCATACTAAGAGTTTTTCAACAACACTGAGAATAATAGAAGGGCTCAAATAGTTCATTTTCCATTATCTTCTAACCCCAACACTTATATGCAACCAATACTAAGATGTAAGTGGTGTGTGTGAATATGTATGCACATACACACATATATTCATACATACCCATATATACACACACATACTTGTTTTCTGATGAATAAATAAATTTTGATTTTTATTGATTTATTTTTTATAGCTTTGCAAAGATCAAATAAAAGGGAGGGCATATATAAAAACTAGACTTCTTTAAATATTCTTTTTTAGTGAATTTTCTTTGAAAGCATGCAACTTTTTTCCATGATTTTAAGTTAAATTTTAAAAGTAATCTATAAATATTAAAAACAAAATATACAATAGATCTAAATATATATCCAGTTAGAAGTATAATAACACAGTAAGGTACTATTCCAAGGGCCTTGTAGGCAAAGCAATTCTTCTCTACATCCATACGAGATACATCTTAAGAAGAATACGAACTACCAAAAAATCCAAGATTTTATCAATAATCACATTGACATTATTATTCTAAGACTGTTGTATTCATACCATGAGATATGGTAAATAAGTCATCCATATGAGCTTTTCTGTTATCCGCAGTGTCTCTGATCACCTGTTTGTATAGGAGAAAGGAGATAACAAAATATGAGACAGAAATGAAACACTGTCTTCCTGTTTGCTTTGGAAGTACAAGTATGATGCCAAAGCTGGTAATATATTTTATATTAAAACAATGAGCATCCCTACAGCACAGTTCATAGCCATGAAATATCTCTACCTTTAACAGTAGTTAGGGCTCTTTGGCAAAGTAGGTAAAACCAGACCTAGGCCAGAAAATTAACAAGACAAAATGGAAGCATTTTGTTATACTAATAGTAAGATGAACAGCTTCCCACCAAAGTTAGAATAATTTGAGCATCGATAATAGAATATAACATCTTCAATAGGTTTATGCATGTGTGCATATATATACATGTATATATTTAAATGTATTAAATCAAAAGGATAAAAAAAAAAACAAGTAATTGCCTACAGTTGGAGAATGCTGGTTTTCTAACACTCTGTTTTGAAAATTAATAGGTAAAAAAATTAAGTTCCTTTCACCTTTCCTTTATGAACTCTACCTCTGAGTAACTAAACAGAAGGGAAGTTTCTCTTTATAGAAGTATTCTAGCTATTAAATAAATAAATAATTGCAATATCATTATTTCACAACCCCTAATGAATTAATGCATATAGGCATTGATCATTGATCGCTGCTAAAATCACACAAAGACAGACTTTAAGTGTCTCCTTATGGAAGAAGACAAGATAACTCCCTTTTTTGAAGCAGTCTTACTTATATATTGGAACTGAATCTGATCTAATCTCTATATCCGTCTCTCAATTTACAGAAAATACAGGGCATATTAAAGGACAGACTGTTAGACAACTTATTTAACAAAAGACTTTTTTTTGGATCTTTTTTTATTACCTAAAAAATAAATCTTTTTTTAAGAGAGGTAATTATTCATCAAGTGCCTCAGCCTTCCAGAAAAATGTTCCCAGTTCATTGATGGCAAACTCAAACAGGTTTGAAAAAAATCTCAATATTAAATACGGATATGATGCAAATCAGTTCAAGGTGATTTCTGGTTAGCTGTGTGCTGACAGGCTAGCTAATGATATCCTCTGAGAAGGATTACCTCTGAATGAAAGTGTATGGCTGAAATATGAATGTAAAGAAAAAAAGATTAAGTGTCTTTTTGAAGTTAATTTAATCACAGACCTTTGATATCTTTCTCCTTTTCATTCCAAGAATGTTATTGATCATTATAACCAGAATTTGGTGTGTTCCATTTATTTCTTCCTGACACATTACATTACATACCTGTGAGATGTCTGAGTTTCTGCCTATAGGTTTAAGTTTTCTCAACATACATTCAGGAGGGACTATAGCCCTCAGATATTTGTGAAAGTAATTTGAAAAATAAAACCAAGGTGGTACTTTTCTTCCTTATGAAGAAATGATTTATCGTGGAAGGGTTTATTTGATTATGAATGAATTTCAGTCACCAAATATTTACCAAATGTTCATCATAAGCCAACTTCTAAGGTAAGTGCTGAAGACATAATGATTTACTTATTAAGGTTATTCAACAGTTTTATAGTATAGTAGCCCCACCCTTAATATGGTTTCATTTTCCATTTTCACTTACCTGATTCCACCTGCTATCTGAAAATATTAATAAATGGAAAATATCTGAAATAAACAATTCATAAGTTTTAAACTGCATGTTATTCTGAGGAGTGTGATGAAATATTGTGCTGCCCTGCTTCATCTTGTCCCTGGATGTGAATTATCCCTTTGTCTAGTGTATCTATGCTATATACACTACACAGCCTTTAGCCATCAATGTCATCTATTTCTGAGATCCAGCCATCGACATCCTTATGGCTCAATGATCCAAGATCACCTGAAGCAGATGATTTTCCTTCTGACATGTTGTCAGAAGGATAAATGGTAGTCTACCGCTATGTCACAAGACCTATGTCATTCACCTCGCTTTGCCTTATCAGATAGGTATTTTGTCATCTCCCATAATCACAAGATGAAGGGTAGGTACAGTACAATAAGAGAGGGAGAGAGACTACATCCACATAACTTATATTACAGTATATTTGTATAATTGTCTATTTTATTATTTGTTATTTTTGTTAAAACCTTACTGTGTTTAATTGATAAATTAAACTTCATTATAGGCATGCATGTACGTATATATATGAAAAAGTATAGTATATATAGAGTTCAGTACTATCCAAGGTTTACGACATCTGCTAAGGAAGTATCCCCTGGCAGTGAGGGGAGATTACTGCACTCATTATATACTAGGCATCTGAACAACCAGCAGATCTGCTGTTAGAACTCAGAGAGGTTGTTTCCAGACTCTGCATTAGAAGTTCCCAAACTTTTTCATTCATGACACTTTGAGTGTCTTGGTAATTTATTTCACGTTGTTACAAGACCAAAAGAAACATCCTAGTGTTTCATTAGTATGTATTTAGGTCTCCAAACTTAACAATACTAGTAGTGTATGTTGTGCCTGACAGATGTCTCTGTGTTTTTTTCAAATATTAAAAAAAAATTTTGGTACTCGGGGTTTACGGAATGCCTCAGGGTGCTTAGTTACACTAAAAATGCAGATCAACTTATTTACCCCTACACATGCTGTTTACATATGAAAGACAGTCTACTCTCAGTCTAGGTCAGCCATATTCATTCAGTTTTAAAATTTCTTTTAAAGGCTTAAAGTAATATATATATCAAATATAACTTCAAAATAAAATGAAATTATGATAAATATGTACAATATTAGTTGTCAATCATGGTCTTTACCGATACATTAGAGTATGTCTCAAGAGTTGACAGAAGTATTATAAAAACATTTTAATATGAGCTAAGGTATCCAAGTTTGGGGGATAATGTACATTTTAAGTTGCCACTAAAATATACTTTCTGCATGCTTTAGTTAGTAGAGGGAATATACTCTCATATGTTTATCCAGCTCATTGGCAATTGTGCATTAATATTTGTATAAATAATGCACTCATGACTATAGGCACTGTACACTGTTCACTGTAAGTCATAGTTTTGCAGAAAAAATGAAGTCATGAACCACTGTTTAGAGTTACAAAAAGGTATCACAGAGTGAGGAAGATAAGAACATAGGTTTTTAGATATGGGACAGATGGAGTAGAATCCTGAATCAACCAAGGGCTGATTGGTTGATTCAGAGGGCACAATAAATGTACGACTATAGACAAGCTACTAATTGTCTCCTGGATGTCAATGCTTCATCTGTAAAATGGGTCATACAATACTCAAATTGCAGCTCATTATTTTGATTTAAATAAGATGCCTAAAATGCTTACTTTCTGGCATACTTTATGAATAAAATAAATGTTGAATAAATGAAATAAAGAAGGCAAATAATATAAACGTTATTGTATGAAGTATCATAGTATTTCAGGGAGGAAACTACTTACCACTGAAGAGGTCAAAAAGACGTTATATGACTGGCTTTTAAGGATAACTTAGAGTAGCGACTTTCAAATTATGTTACCATGACCAAATAAACATGCATTTTAGATGCTTTATTAAAATGTTGTGTTCGTATAATTTTAACAAATTCAAAAGATGCATTTTCTATCTATATTTGATGCATCTGTTTAAAACCTACTAAATTATTTTTCACATCTCTTAGTTTGAAAGGCATTGATTTAAATCTTGGGCAGAGACTGAATTGAAGCCTTAATTTAAGAATCAAATAGTATCTAGGTAGGGACTGATCCTTCTTTCCAAAAGTATGGTGGGCTAGGTATGCTACAGAGATTGCCATGGAAACTACTAAGATCTGGAATAAATTACAGTAACATTTATGGTTTACATTAATATGTTCACTAAAATTAAGAGAAGATTGAAGATTCATGGGCAAGAAACAGACACAATTGTGAGCTGAACTATAAGCAGAGGGCAATAAGGAAGAAA
Source organism: Rhinopithecus bieti (assembly GCF_001698545.2). Taxonomy (NCBI): domain Eukaryota; kingdom Metazoa; phylum Chordata; class Mammalia; order Primates; family Cercopithecidae; genus Rhinopithecus; species Rhinopithecus bieti. The sequence continues at coordinate 2,867,716 of NW_016804424.1, read as the reverse complement.
CAAGGGAGAAGAAAAGGGTATGGTGCATTGTGCCTGCCATGAGGGCACAAGCCCATGTTAATGTTAGTGAGGGAAAACAAAGGATTCTAAAGGCATGACAAAGTGAGAAAGGTCTTCCAAAGATTCTGTGAATAAGCTGAAGCCCACAAAAAAGCTAAAAATATTCCAGGTCATTTGTAACTATTGATTGAACAGTAGGGTAGAATTCATCATATTCACTCTGGTGAAAAACACTCCTATGTATTTTGATAGATGAACTTCAAAACCAAACGTACCAAACATGTTAGGAAACAAGACACCATGAGTAAAAGTCAGCAGGAAGGAAAAGGGAAAATAATTTAAAAAAAAGATTTAGACCACCAAGAACATCAGATATTGGAGTTATTAGATAAATAATACAATATAATTATGCATAAATTAATGAGACTAAAAAAGGCAAGGAAAATTTCATGAAAATGGCTGATAAAGACATGAAAAGATGTTTAAACTCATTAATAATCATGGAAATTCAAATTTGATTAAAATGAATTCAAATTTACACAAACTAGATAAGGGAGAATTAAGAAGTATGACAATGTTATGTGTCGACAAAAATGTGAAGCAATTGAAACTTTTATACTCTCC
>NW_016804424.1:2849186-2865670 GCF_001698545.2 Rhinopithecus bieti | reverse complement strand
GCATTGGGGAGTTATACATGATATAAATGATGAATTGATGGGCGCTGACGAGTTGATGGGTGCAGCACACCAACATGGCACAAATATACATATGTAACAAACCTGCACGTTATGCACATGTACCCTCGAACTTAAAGTATAATAATAAAAAAAAAATGATAGTAACAGAGTTGAACATGTGAATACAACTTGGGAATTTTACTCTTAGAAAAACTTGAATGATATCTAATAAGAGTAATCCACAAAAATAAGACCTCAAGTTTTGCATCCTCAGTCTTAGGGTAGAGAGGAAATAAACCTTCCATATATAGAAGGGGAAAGAGGAAATTTGTCTAGATGATGGAGAAAATTTGCCTCAGGCGTGAAAAAACACAGAATCAAGCCAATCTTTATATAGGTTTTAAGTTCAAAATCAAGCCGCCAATGTTGTGCAAAACGAAGAACAAAACCAAACAAAAACCTCACTAGCCAATTTAAGTGATCTTTCTGTTGGTAGTCCTCCCATCCCTGCTTATTAGACTTGTATAAGTAAATGTAGAGCTCTAGAGGAACTTATGCTTCAGTTGAGTCTTCTAGTAGTTTCCACAGAAATGATCTCTGAAAAGACTGGGTATGTTTTCCAGTACAGAGGTTTCATGCATGGACTCTCTCACAAGGGTGATCTTCTCCTTGCTATTGTTGAATGCCTGACCTCCCAGCAGTAGACTGCCGTTGAACAACAGATCCTCTACCATTCCTGGAGACCTTTTTCATTCTGGAGAGGCCACTGAGTCTCTCTTACAGAAGGACACCTGCACCTAATATGGGTTTGCTTTCCCTCCCTACAGTACTTTTATTTTATTTGATATTTTCAGTTTAAGGTGGGAATATAATAGCAAATGAGGATGTGATAGGCCTTATCAAGTAGAAGGAAAAACTGATGTGGAAGAAAAATGGGAGAACTGCCACAGTCAAGTCCATGAGCAATGAACTACACATTGGGGTGACTACTAATTCTTGAAATGGCAAAGGATTAGGGTTGTGAATAGTTGTAGTGGATCTGGAGGTGTCCTGCCTTAATCATGTTTACCAGAAGGTATGCCCATCCACCAATTGTGGAAGTTTTTTCTGCTAATAGCTCACGTCTATCCCCTTTTCTGATGTGTCACCTATAACCTAGGCCAAACAGAAGCCTTATTGCCCTGGTAATTGCACAGATACACCTGCGACTCCCAAGAGCCATCCAGGCCAATGACTGAAGCAACTCATTCCAGAGTTCCTTTCAGGAAAGACTGAAGCTGCTTCCTGGCTGATATCCCTTTCTTCCTTGGCTTTTTGCCCTGCCCCATTCTGCCTCCCTATGGCCTGTTCCTAAGCTCTTCCTCAATCAATCTCTTGAGAATCTCCTTCTCAGGTTCTACCTCTAGAGAAGCAAAACCAAGATGAGAATTTTAAGGGACTTACTTGTTCAGATCCCTATTTAACATAGGTTCTATTTACTAAAAATCTCTTAAGTGTTTGCCTGTATTCTTGGCAGTCTTTCTGCCACTCAGTAAAAGAAAGCCATAACTTTTATTTCAGTTGAGTCCTACCATGGTATATTTTCCCAAGGCAAGAAACTGTTTGGAGTATACGCAAGAGTGGAAAGAGGATTAATCATTATACTGATTTCAGAGTAGCCTCCTTTAATCATTATTCAAGGTACCATAAACACATCAGATTTTTATTTTTCCCTGTGTGATGTGTGTGTGTGTATCAGATGGATGATAAGATAGATAAGTTTGGACAAATAGATGATACATAATTTAAGAGTTATTTCTGTTAAGTCTGTGTTTTAGCTTATATTGGAAAATTGTTTATTCAGGAATTTGAAGAATGTGGTGATGAATCACAATTGTTTATTAGTACATCTTCTATCTCTGAATTATTGCCCAGTAATTCATTGCACTTGAAGAAAGGTTCACTGAGAGCAAATCAAAGAGAAAATTGTATGAAATATTTACTCTTAAAAATGACTTCCTTTTCATATATTTAAATATATTGCAGATAGCCTCAAAATTCATCCCAAGAACACTTTAACTGGAGTTAAAAGCACCTTCTAACAGCTTAAGCACTTAATGATGTTCATTCTTTACAGTTGAATTTGAATATTTCCTAAGACTTCTAAATTTTGCAAGATACAATGAACAATATCCACTTGAAAAAAAATTACAATTGAGTTTCAGATAAAATAGTAAGATGGGTAAAACTTATTTTGTTATATCACAACATTATCCAGAGTCAGTTATCTGTTTCCACCTTATAAAATATTTAATATTTTAAAACCTAGTAAGAAAATAAAATATGTTTTATGTGTCAAACATGGTGTTTTAACAGTCAATATATTTATTTTAACTACATAGAAATTAATGTAGTAATTTTTGAGTTTTTACAATATTGTTGTTAATCACTTTTGAAGGCCCAAAACCAGACAGACAGGCACACATTTACCACAAGAATACTATAAGTTTTAGCATATTCCTTGCCCTGGTACATGAAAATATTCTAGCATTTATTATTACAAAGTAAGTAATAAAAATAGCATATATATTTGTCTTCTTATAACTTATTTTTCAAAAGATAATTTAATTACACCCATTTGATTTTAATTCTGATAACTTTGTTTATAATCTATTTACAAGATGCATCTTTTATTTTAGAATAGTTTTAATGCTATTACACAAAATATTTTTTAATTTAATAATATGGATGGTCTTCGAGCTAAAATAAGCCTGATTCGGGTGGTAAGTTGACATAAAGATTGTCCTTGCTAATTAGGTTTAATGGCAGATAAATTGAAGAAGTTAATTGAGTCAAATCTTACATCTCCACTGTTTTGATGGCTATATATCTATGTATCTATATCCTTATTCCCCTATTATATATCGTTTATCAATCTATTAATTGATCTATGACCTTCAATAAAAGAATATTATAAAAATAATGACTTGGTAAGTTGTAATAGAATTAATAATATTTGATTTTTCCAACCTTTTATAAATGTATGAGTTTAAATGAGGTGTCATTATATGAAACTCTTACATGCAGTGTCATTATTTGATAAGTATGGAAAAGTTATTTTGTGTTCTTTCCTGAAACTTATTACGAGACAAGCTTAATGACCGGGTAATACATCCTCTTATACAGCAAGAAGCTTATAATTTTTTTTTGCCTGAAGCAGCACCAGACCTGATAAATTTTTTAGCTGATAGATCTTTAAATGCTTTTTATTTTGTTTTGTTTGTTTTAATGAGAGATAGCCATGTGGGCTTTTTAAGCATCTATTTTGAAGACGTTAAAAGAATTGAAAAAGAATACTAAAAGAAAACTTCTACTCTGACATATTAGCTAGAAAACAAGATTTTAGCATTTACATTTATAAAACAAATCATCGAAAGAAAATTGATGCTGAACTTGTCTTTCTAATGTGTCAAATTCATTCATGAAAATATACACTTATTGAAAAAAATCCTTATTTAGCTTCTTCAAGAGACTCATTTCAAATAAAGCATTTTATGTTTACTAATTCCTTTTGAAAGTTTGCAGATTATTGCATTTTGATCAAAAATCATACTATTAGTAATGCCACTTCAGTCTAGGAGAATTTTTAAGGCTTATAATTTTACAGAAAAATAAAATAGAACACATCAAATTTCAAGGTACTACATTCTTCTAGAGTTATTTGAGAATACAAAGAGACAACAGATTTCCATGTGTAAGTCACATTATGAATTTTTTTTTCTTTGGAGATGAAGTCTTGCTCTGTAGCCCAGGCTGGAGTGCAGTGGCGTGATTTGGGCTCACGGCAACCTCCGACTCCGGGATTCAAGCGATTCTCGTGCCTCAGCCTCCAGAGTAGCTAGGATTATAGGCACGCGCCACTGCACCCGGCTAATTTTTAGTATTTTTAGTAAAGATAGGGTTTCACCATGTTGACCAGGCTGGTCTTGAACTCCCGACCTCAGGTAATCTGCCCTTCTCGGCCTCCCAAAGTGCTAGGATTACAGGCATGAGCCACCGCGCCTGGCCCACACTATGGATATTTGTGCGTGCAGTAAATCTACTGAAATAATTGTAGGAGGAAAGCAGCATAAATATTGTGAATGTTAAAGGAGTGCTTTCTCATGGTTACTGTGTTTTCCCTCTAGTGCATGATTGAGGATGTTCAATTATTTTTGTTGAAAGCAGTAATTAAAGCCACTTGACTTGTAACAGAATATGTTGCCTCATCTTTACAGTCAGTATATTCTATCAACAACATTTTGAAACTTTTGTTTTGCTGCACAGAGATGATAAACCTTCACCATGATAAAATTTGGCCTGATGAGAAATAACGTGTCTTTCGTAAACTGGGGAAAGGGTGATCATTAAAGAGAAAGTGGAAAAAGAGACCAGTAGGATGTCAGGATCTCAGGCCTTCTCAAGCAGATAATGTATAGAAAGAAGTATGTAGGCAGATTGAGGATTCTGACATTGATTAGCTTAAAACTATGCCCTTGCTAGGAATGTCTTTGTGTACCCATAGGGTTACACGTAAACCAGTTGTTTGGTAGACCCCTACCCTGGGATAATTATGTAGGGTGACCAAGACCAAACATCATTTTCAGGTAAAAAAGTAATCACTTTAAATTGAACCAACATATAATTGTTTGTTTTCTCTAATACATTTCAGTAACTGAAGTTGCATATAGAGTAACTGGAGAGTTACATTTAAATGGAATGGAGTTTTGCCCTGTGAGAGAAGGGTGGCGATTGAAGGTGTAAAGCAGGTATTAAATCTATAGTGAATTAATCAGGAAATGAGAACATTTCAGTGATGAGGGCCAGTGAGGTAAAAATTGTTGGAGCTGGGATACTGGAGAGAAAATACGAGGTTATGGCATTCAAATGGGAAGTTTAAAATTTAGGTTATGTAAAACATATGTTTCGTGCTATCTTGGTTACATCCACACAAAATAAACAATTTGTGGTTGCACAGAAGGCCTTATAGCCCATTAAGAGACCTTAGTTCCTTACCCTCATTTTACAGATGAAGACCTAGCAATATTAATGAGAGGATATGGCCTAAAATTCTGTCAGAGGAAGAACCAAAACCGGACCTTTCTGATTATCATGAGTCCTTGCCTTTTTTTTTTTTTTTTTAATGTTTCACCTGATACCTTTTACTTTAATATCTTGCTTTCATGTTATATATTCCTACCAATCCCCATAGAATTTAAATTTTCCTTCCCATAAGAATACAAATGGAGTGAATTCTTGAAGTTTTATTCTTGCATATGCAGAAATAGCCTTAATGGTAATAGTTTTGGTCTGTTATATCCCAATGCCCTGGAGAATCAGAATCCTCAAGCATGTCAATATTTTTCATTAAAACTTTTCTGAAAGCGTCATCTGCAAATATTGCAAAGTGACCTAATGCATGTAAACAGGTAAGAATCTATATAATCAATCATAAATTATACCTGCCTCCTTGCCCAGTAGTGCTTTGAAAATGAAGTTTTACACACACACACACACACACACACACACACACACTGCTGTTTGGAATGTAAGACTGTTGGTTTTTAATGGAATTAAATACTCCAGAATTTCCCGAGAAATATTCATGGTGTTTATGGGGAATTAATAGTTTCTAGTTATGTTCCACAAGTGTGATTCTAGATTTCAAAGAAGTTCAAAGAAGATAACTTTGTTTTATGGGAAACCTTGTTTTCATCTTCAATAACAAATATAATGAAATTATAGTTTGTAACATTCTTATCTTGCTTGATTATTGTGTTCATGAAAGTTAGCAGGTACAACTGGGAGGAAACAGGCACAGTTTGTGAGGTCATAAAGAATTCAGTCTTCATTTGCATGTTTCCCACCAAAAGAACAATTATTAGTTACTATTTTAAGTACATGAGACTTTGTACTGCATTAAATTCTTATGACTACAGAAATAAGTTGTTCATACGTGGCTTGATGAAATACAATCTTCTTCAAACATAAAAACATTATCAGTTTGCATTGCAGAGAACTCTATTCCAGAAGAAAATCCGCAGACTACTCAGTGAAAATAGCTTCTCAGAGTGACATACTGAATTTTATTTAGATTGTACGCATTTTGGTTACATTGTAAGAGTTTCAAGTTAAACAATTGTTGCAGATAGAATTATTTATAAATTCAGAGATTTTAAGGAGCTAGAAATTTCTTACTACCTTTCCATATTTGCTCTTTTTTCCATGCCAGTTGATTATTATTTATATTTCCTAGTTTTATTGAACTATTACATGCCTTTATGATTTTATTCAGTTTTAAATGTATTCTCAACAATGGGTCAAATTTCAGTGTCTTCATTGAGTTTATTTAAGTGCATATAAAGAATAAAGATCTGTAAATTTTATATATTTTTTCATTTTGTTTTTTTATTGAGGTAAAATATACATACAAAATTTACCACCTTTACCCTTTTGAAGTATACATTTAAGTAGTAATAACTACATTTATGTTCTTTTGTTTCCCTTAATTTTCCCATCCTTCCTATCCTTCTTGGCCTCTTTTAATCACCAATCTATTCTCTATCTTCAAAAAACTCACTTTTTAATTTGCCACATATGAGTGAAAGCATGAAATATTTGTCTTTCTGTGCTGGGTTTATTTTTCACTTAACATAGTAGCCTTTAATTCCATCCATGTGGCTGCAAATGGGAGGATGTCAGTCTTTTTTATGGCCAAATAATACTTCATTGTGTATATGTAGCACATTTTCTTTAACCATTCATCTGTTGGTAAGAACTTAGGTAGATTCCATATTTTGGTTGTTATGAATAATGCAGTGAACACGGGAGTGTAGATATCTTTTCACTATGTTGATTTTGTTCCTTTTGGATATATACCCAGTAGTGGAAGTGCTGAATTACATGAAATTTTTATTTTTATTTTAGTTTAGTTTAGTTTAGTTTTTTGAGGAGTCTCTACACTATTCTCCGTAGTGTTTGTACTAATTTGCATTCTCACAATACAGAATTTACATTCTCACAAAATTTACATTCTCAGAAAAGTTGTAATGAAAATTATTGGCATGTTCACATCAGAAACTTTTTGATCCATGCCATTTTAACTGAGGTAAGATGATATATCATTGTAATTTTGATTTGCATTTCTCTGGTGATTAGTGATGTTGAGCACCATTTCATATACCTGTTGGCCATTTATATGTCTTCTTTTAACAAATGTCTGTTCAGATCTTTTGCCTATTTTTATTTATTATTATTATTAATAATAATAATAATTTCAGATGGAGTCCTGCTCTGTCACCCAGGCTGGAGTGTCATGGCATGATCTCTGCTCACTGCAAGCACCGCCTCCTGGGTTCACACCATTCTCCTGCTTCAGCCTCCTGAGTAGCTGGGACTACAGGTCCGCATCACCACACATGACTAATTTTTGTGTTTTTAGTGGAGACGGGGTTTCACCACATTGGCCAGGCTTGTCTCGAACTCCTGACCTCGTGATCCACCCACCTCTGCCTCCCAAAGCGCTAGGATTACAGGTGTGAGCCACTGCGTCCGGCCTGCCTAGTTTTAAATAGTATTATATATTTAAACTGGTCTTGAGCTTCCCAAATTTTGATGGATTGAATTAATATTTCATAAATTCAAACAGAAACACTTTTCTTTCATCAGGATTTCTTTTAAAATCAGCAGTTGTGTGTTGATTGTTCCACAAGCCAGCAATGTCAGTAGACAATTAGATTTAAGCACCATTTGTACCCCCTAAAACTTTTTTACTTTCAGAAGATACATAACGAAAAGAGGTAGATGCAAATTTTCACCCTTGTAGTTTGTCAGGATAAAGTACTTTATTCACCTATCCATTCATGATATGGTTTGGCTGTGCCCCCACCCAAATCTTATCTCCCATAATTCCCACGTGTCGTGGGAGGGACCTGGTGTGAGGTAACTGAATCACGGGGGCAGGTCTTTCTCGTATTGTTCTCCTGACAGTGAATAAGTCTCAAGAGATCTGATGGTTTTGTAAAGGGCAGTTTCCCTACACAAGCTCTCTTGCCTGCCCTTCTGTAAGATAGGACTTTGCTCCTCATTTGCCTTCTTTCATGATTGTGAGGCCTCCCCAGCCATGTGGAACTGTGAGTCAATTAAACCTCTTTCCTTTATAAATTACTCAGGTATGTCTTTATTAGCATCATGAGAACAGAATAATACAATTCACTCATTCATTCATTCATTCATTCATTCATTCAACAAATATTCAGTTAATTCTAGAAATATTGTACAGTGTTAACACCTTCATTCTAGTCCAGTAAGCCTAATTATTAAGTACCTGTCTAGTGGAAGGTATTTAAGAAAGAAACAATAGTCACTGTAAATTTTGTTGTGATTCCTGGTGCAGAAAAGCCACACAGCAAATGTAAACCACCTTAAAGGGAAAATAACAAATATTTTTTGTCAAAATTTTATTTATTCCTTAAACAAAAGGTACATGTTTAGAAGGAAATAAGACTGTTAATTCCATGCTAGAGCCCAGTGGAAAAATTAGGGTGGCCAGCGTGTGCTGAAATATCAATAAATGGAAGTACCACAATATGTTATGGGAGATATAATGTATTGACTGAAAGTAAAACTGAATAAAACATGTTTCTGTCAGAGCCAGAGAGCAGCAAACACAACTGAAACAGGCAATTAAAATAAAATTGTGTTGTCTTATTTACAAAAAATCTAGATAGTAACCAGTCATGAACATTTTAACACTAGTAAAGAATTAGTAATGGAATTTCAGAAAAACATACTCAATGTACTTAAGTATAATGGACTTTTTCTTTTAAATGATGAGCTAATTGTCCCAGGGCTTTACATTTAAGTAATTTTCTAAAACCTAATGCTATCAAATTTCCAAACCTCTTCATCTAGTTTATATAAGTTCACATAAAGTATATATTCCTGCATATATATCCTTTTTCCTCCCACACTCTTTCCTGTGCAGTTTCACTGGCCTTTAAATTCTCAGTCCTTGCATTCTGGGGACATTTTACTATGTACTTGTGTACCTCTGACATTTGAATGATAAACACAGTCACATACAAAACAATGCTCAAAGATATGCAATTTTCCTAGGAATGTAAAAATCTGTTAGACTATTTACCAAAATGTGTTATAATAACTACCATCCTAACCTGCTCTTACACCATCCAGGAAAATAAAACAGTCAACTCAGAGAGAGAAGGACCATGAGTTGGGATGTACGTGGTCCCCTACAAATGTCTCTGAACTTCTGACCTCCTTTATTCTACTGGTTCTCTACCTTCCCATAACAACACAGTTATGACAATCATACTACCTCTTCTTACACCGAGTGTAAGAAATATATCTAAAAATCTAAAGGGTTTTCTTTGTTTAGTAATTCCATACTATTACATATGTTTAGAAACCTAATGGATCTTAATCACTTTGGTTCTTAGTAAAGAGTTTTGTATCTACTAAGCATGTTACCCATGTTACCCACTGTATTTCTCTAAATGATAATAGGTCACTGTGATGTCCTTCAAAGGAAGAAAATAATGCAAATTATTAAAGTTTTAACATTTTATAATATTTGATAATAAATATTTACAATATTTAAAGCATAATTTACCTAAAAATGATACAACATATTATAAGAAGATAATATATGGCAGGCTTATTTTCAATATTAGAATTATTGGAAAACTAGACAAAGAAACAGAACTACTGTATCTATCATGAGGAAAGCAATCACTGGAGGGAGTCCTTGCATATCAGTTTAACTAAATAAGTAAGAACTATTAGACAGAAAGTAGTTGAATTGAATTATTTTCTTCATGACTTGGTGTATTTACTTAGAGCAGTATTTTTCAAACTAGAATGAATCTTTGGATATTTACTCTAGTGGGCACACAAGTTCTAAGTTATACACACTCATACAATAAGAAATTTTGCGTTTTAGAGAAGTAATCATTATAAAAAGTGCAATGCATATTTTAAATCAAGAAGAAATATTGTCACCAGTATTTTTATTTTATGTGGATTTTAACACATATAAGACAAAATATAGTTATTGGAAAAGTGAGATAAAGCCTAATGAGCAGACATGCTAACATTTTCTTCTGATATTTCAATGGAGGTGCATGCAGCTTCCTTTGTAGACAATTGCAGAGGAATACAAATGGCAGTCAATGATGTGCTATGAGTTTATTGTATAGACCTGACAATTACAGATCAAGAATTGCCTAATATTATCCTGAAATTTTATGTCCTTGTTTCCTGATGTGGTTCCTACTCCTTGGAAGATGGTTTTATAAAGTTAAGGAAATCCAAAACCCATCTTTTGACATGGAATGTTGCTTATTTGAGGGTTCCTCCACTCATGGCCATGGACCAGTACCAGTCCACGGCCTGCTAGCAACCAGACCACATAGCAGGGAGTGAGCAGTGGGCCAGTGAAGCTTCATCTGTGTTTACAGCTGCTCCCATCACTTGCATTATCACCTGATCGCCACCTTCTGTCAGATCAGTGGCAGCATTAGACTCTCATAGGAGCGTGAGCCCTATTGTAAACTGCATGCGAATAATCTAGGTTGTGTGTCCCTTATGAGAATCTAGTGCCTGATGATCTGCCACTGTCTCTCATCATCTCCAGACAGGACCATTTAGTTGCAGGGAAACAAGTTGAGGGCTCCCATTGATTCTATATTATGGTAAGTTGTATAATTATTTCATAATATATTACAATGTAATAATAATAGAAATAAAGTGCACAATAAATGCTTGAATCCTCCCAAAACCATCCTTCTACCGCCAGTCTGTGGAAAAATTGTCTTCCACGAAACCGGTCCCTAGTGCCAAAAAGATTGGGGACCACTGGCTTATCCCATTGTTAGGTTGCTAAATATAAAGTTGGCACACACCCTTGAATAAACAGGAAGTTGTATCTCTACACTTGTGTTACTGATGTGTATAAACCATTTTATTGTTTATTCATTTGAAAGCAAACTAATTGAAAGCAACTTTAACCTGAGTTCAAGTTGTCATTGTTCACATCAGTTCTTGAGTTCGAATAGATTTTGGGGCCTCTTTTAACTTATTAGTATGGCTCAGTGCTGGTGATTTCAATGTTTAATTTGAGTCTGTATTTTAAATCAAATTTGTGCAAAGTAAGACTTGACTCTGTAGGTTAATGAGAAACAATAGAGGGATGATAGATAAGTGGTAAGCTGGCACCACTTAAAGGCCAGCAAGATATACAAATGAGCCAGAAAGAGTAAGCATAAGCAAGCTGAACTGCAATGAATCTCTGTGCAGCAGATAATCCCATATTCATTGTTCATGTTACTCACAGGGTAGGCAACATTTAATTTAAGCAGCAACATCATTAATCACATTAGATTTCAATTATCACTGTGTGTCATATTTTTTAAAAGAAACTTGTAAAGTGTTCAAATTTGAAAAATGCTAACAAGGGCATGACTAATAATATAATTTATATTAAATTGCATTAAGATTATATTATACTATTAAGCCAGGTGCAGTGGCTCACACCTGTAATTCCAGCACTTTGTGAGACCAAGGAGGGTAGAGGGCTTGAGCTCAGGAGTTCAACACCAGCCTGGGAAACACGGTGAAACAAAGCCTCTACAAAAGATATAAAAATGAGCCAGGCGTGATGACTCATGCATGTAGTCCCAGGTACTTGGGAGGCTGAATTGGGCTAGTTCAGGAGTTCAACACCAGCCTGGGAAACATGGCAAAACCTCGTCTCCACAAAAGATATAAAAATGAGACAGGCATGATGGCTCATGCCTGTAGTCCCAGTTACTTGGGAGGCTGAGTTAGGAGGATCAACCTGAGCCTGGGAGGTTAAGGCTGCAGTGAGCTATGATCATGCCACTGCACTCCAGTCTGGGCAACAGAGTGAGACCCTGTCTCAAAAAAACGTGTAGTATGAGCTTATAATATGAAGAGTAAAACAGCTATAGGCTCCAAAATTACTTGTAATCATCTAAGAGTGATGATGATGTTGATAGAGCTAACTTAATTTGAAATGACTGTTGACTGGAGGTTATTTCCAATTTAACTTAAGTTTCTCAACCAAGGAACAACTGAAATGATTTGTAGTTTCATAAAACATTGTGAAAGACCATTTCATTGTCCATAGGAAATAAACTTGAAATCGGATTCCCTCTACCAAGTGTATGCTAGAATGCCACTTTCACAATGTATCATCCAACTTTTATTAGAAACTACTGTATCACCATAAAACCAAACTCTTCCCTGTATTTTTGGTCATGCTTAGAAAAAAAATATTTATTTTTTTACTATGATTTAAGCACAGTTTATAGACTGTCAAGACCATGACTCTTAACATTAATATGGTTTCCTTATTTCCAAAGATCAATTGACATTCTTTTATGAAATTTAAATTATAGAAAAAGAAATCCTTCATGTTTCTGTATGGTTACGGTCAGAGATCAATTTTGAAAACTGTTATAGTAAGTCCTAGTAATAACAACAGCAATAACAAATTTCGGTAAGAAAAAGGACCATTATTTTGGATGATTTTTTTCACTTCGTTGTATTTTTTCTTTCTGTTTCTCTTTCACACATTTCACCAAACATACATGCTTGTGCACTGTAGTTACTTAAACAGGATGAGTTTACATATGTAAGTAAATTGGCATTATATAATCCCAGAGGCTGATGCTTGTTTTGGTTATAAGAAATGTTTTTCTCTGCAGTAAATGGTCCTTGGTTAGCAAATATATCAATGGAGGTACAGTGGTACAGTAGCCTGCCTGCAGAAGTACATAGATGGGAAGGAAGAGAAGATAGCTAAACAAAGAGGTTTTGAATTTTTCTTGGTAACAGATTATTTCAAACTGGCATTCTAGAATAAACATTAAGCCACTGGGAGGAGGGAGGAGAAATAGAGTCAGAGAGAGAGAAGAAGGAGAAAATGAGGGGAGAAAGAGAGTGATGAGAAAGAAGAGGGGAAGGAGAAGAGAAGAAGAATGAGGAAAGGAGAGGAGGAGAGAGAGAAGAAAGAGAACCGCCCAGCAATATAGCAACCCATGAGTGGCCTGCAGAAAAATGCCAACCTGAAAGTACTATTGGCAGACATCAGAAAATGTTGCTTATATTTCTGTATTATTTCTAACGTTTATAACTGAACCTTAGTTTATAGTACATATTGATTCAACCATAGTACTTGAATGAGTAATTTTATACACGTATCTGGCATTGTTACTTGTAGATAGAAATTTCCCACTTAGCTATGCACACGCACTCATGCACACACACACACATACACACACCAAAAAGGGCAGTGTTCAGATATGAGATTCCTATTTATCTCCATGATGGATGAAATTAATAGATTAAATCATATCTATTTTTGAATGGAAGCTTAACAATAATATATATACTATGTGTGCATGATATTCATCACTATTGCATGGCACATAAAAAGTATGGAATATTAAAGATTAATAATACTAGTAGGCAAATGTAAATATGTATATCTATAAGCATGTGCACATGTATATATGTTTTAAAATCATGAAAGGTCACTCAGAAGTCGACATAGAAAATACAAAATAGCTTTGAATCTATTTCATGTTCTGTTAATGAAAGATTGCTGACATAAAAAGAAAATCCAGAAAGTATTTATATTTATTTAAAATGAAACGAATGTAGAGCTCACAAAGGCAATGTGTCTCCTCTGTAAACACACAGAAATGACACTTTTACCTTTTCATAGCTATCCATCCACCTGAGCCATTACTGTCACTGAGGAATGTGACTTGCTAAACGTTCCTTGTGTAATGTTAATGATATTCAATCATGTTATTACCCTAAGTGTATATTCTTGTATTTGGATGGCAAAGCAACTTCAATCGTACTATTGCCGATGGAAATGCAGTAGATCTGACAATTTTTGTAATGGGTTTATTGCTACAACAAGGGCTTTCAAGTTTATCATTATTTTACTGCTTTTTAAGTTTGGATGAGCTAAATATCCTAGCATGATATTTTATCTTCTTTCTATGTGCTGTTTTTCAATATGTAAACAATTATGTTTGTTTCCTGATAAATGTTACTGTCTGTACCAAATTTTTAGAATATAGTTTAAATTTTCTCCCTCCATTCTTTTTTTTAATTTTAAGACATTTAAAATAAAGATGTGCTTTTCTACAGGACACAATGCTTTGAACTGATTTCTCCTGCTTTGAGGTAAAGGCAACAATGTTTGAATGTAACATTTTTCAGAACCAGTTTCAATTTCAAGGTCTCTTTCAATTTCCTTTCCTTTCAGCATTAATGATACAAAGTGAAATTGTACTCCACAGGAGCTCCAAACTTTTATTATTTTTTAAAAGGTAGAGCAGTAAGAAAAGCTTAGCATTAAATTATATAATCTTAGCAGGTAGTAAAACTTAATTGTGCTTTTTTATTTAAAAAATTAAATGGTTTCAAAGAGTCAGAACAGATGGGAATAGCTGAAACTGTGGAAAGAGTTCTGAAGGTGCACACACATGCACACACACACACGCTCAAAATTAGATTTATTGAGGCCAAAAACCAAACACATAGCTTTCCATTATCACATAGCACTGAACAGAAAAGTAGAAGGATATTCCTTAGTGTAATGATGAGTAACTCTCCAAAATGTAATAACTTTATCCCCAAGAACCAAAAGAAAACAAGTGATCAACTGAATTCTGATTGTACCAACAAGATGGTAATGTGAGAAATAATCATAACCAAAGTGAACAGATTAGAAACAGATTGGAAGAGACATTAAGTTAGGTATGGAATGAGCAATATAATTTAATGAAATAAATGAAAGTTGTCTTTTGTCTCATTGCTTACAGAACCCCATCTCCATATTTATAGACATGCAAAACATCTCCTCTCCACATTGTGATTACCTTCATATGGAAAAGGGTTTCATATGGTACATATGTGACTATCCTTGGATGCAATAATTTACAAGGAGAATTACAAAGAAATACATTTGGGCTTCTGCAGGCTTAAGAGCTGAGAATAAATACAGATGTGCACTAAGAACCTTACATTTGGGACAAACTCAAAGTTGTGAACAAAATTATTAACCCAAGGAGTTCTATTATTTTTACTTTAAAAAAACTCTTCTAGAGACATTTTCATACAATCTATCTTTTCACTCGCTTTTTCTAGTCTTTCACTTTGCAATGTTATATCTTGGTTTCTTTTTTAAAAAGGGGGTACGTTCACATGTTCCTCTATTCTCCACTAGCCCTAGAAGCAAGACAAGTCATTTCAAGGTTTTCTAAACTCTTTAATTGGTAGTAACTAAGGGAAAGAAATTCCACACAGACACATGAGAAGAAGTTGCAATAGCTCTTATGACTTTTATAATAGTGTTTCTGGTACTCAGTCTTACTAGGTTAGCTCTCTCTAAAGCTTCAGTATAGGAACTAATTGGCATGTCCTATCTTGAGGGTTATTCCCACTACATCTCTGCAATCCTGTTATTTTTAAATATTGGTTTTCTTCTGTTTTCTCAGATAGTTCCCATTCCACTGTCCCCATATTGCTCCATAAAAGCAAGCCTTCGTTGTTTATATCCTATAGAGACAAATACAGTGCAGTAATAAATAGTGGCTATTGGGGCATACAAATCATTCAAGGGGAATTAATTTATACTGTAGGGTAAGTGCTATATGGATGCCAATCAATGTGTTCCTTCGTCTTTCTACAAAAGTTGCTAGATATTCTCTTCATTTGTGCAGCCTAAGAAAAGTTTATGGACTTTAGGGTGAACAATTCTCAGCAGAGACATTCTGATGTCTCAATTTGGAAAAACTTTTCTCAGAAAGGAATTAACTCTATTTACTGCAAACTTCTATAACTCTTTTACATTGTGAAAATGAAAAATGCATTTTCATTTTGAGAGGTCAATACAGTACTCTTTAAGCATCATAAAAACTCTAATTGCAATTAAGTAAACTATTACTGATAATCTGTGAGAAATTTATAACCAAAATTAAGATTTAAGATAGCTGTACACACCTGAACTAAAATTCGCATGAAATATTCAAGTAGGATAGAGTTTCAATATTTAAAATAGTTTATACTTTAAAATTTATGTCACGAATGCAAGGAGTAACAGGGAACTAATTGTGATGGTCCACATTAGATATGTGTTAAATATTATTTGGGAGGACGGCATCAATTTGGGAGTTTATGTAATGATAAGACTGATACCTTTTTTTCTAGCAGCAGTATTTCAAATGAACATTTACACACACACAAATATACACAAAGAGAGAGATATGCCGGGCGCGGTGGCTCAAGCCTGTAATCCCAGCACTTTGGGAGGCCGAGACGGGCGGATCACGAGGTCAGGAGATCGAGACCATCCTGGCTAATACGGTGAAACCCCGTCTCTACTAAAAAAATACAAAAAA
>NW_016804424.1:2793706-2846670 GCF_001698545.2 Rhinopithecus bieti | reverse complement strand
AAAAAAAAAAAAAAAAAAAAAAGACAGAGATACACAAAGTTCCTTTGTTCAGTGTAGTCGCAACATGGCATTTTTAAATATTTAAATTATTAAAATAATTGTTAAAATTACACAAATGACATTGTAGAAAGAAAATGAGCTAATTTTCTTCTTTCAACTAGTAATTTAGAATAATTTATAATTGAGTACATTGAAATAAGATATTGGAATCTACAAAGAAGTTAAACAAATTTACAAGAAAGAAACAAAAAATCTCGCCAAAAAGTGGATGAAGGATATGAACAAACATTTCTCAAAAGAAGACATTTATGCAGCCAACAAACATGAAAAAAAGCTCATCATCACTGGTCATTAGAGAAATGCAAATCAAAACCACAATGAAATACCCTCTCATGCCATTTAGAATGGCGAAATAGGAATGCTTTTACACTCTTGGTGGGAGTGTAAATTAGTTTAACCATTGTGGAAGACAGTGTGCCAATTTTTCAAGGATCTAGAACCAGAAATACCATTTGACTCAGCAATCCCATTACTGGGTATATACCCAAAGAATTAAAAATCAATCTACTATAAAGACACATGAACACGTATGTTCACTGCAGAACTATTTACAATAGCAAAGACTTGGAACCAACCGTAATACCCATCAATGATAGACTGGATTAAGAAAATGTGGCACACATACACCATGGAATACTATGCAGTGATAAAAAAGAATGAGTTCATGTCCTTTGCAGGGACACGCATGAAGCTGGAAACCATCATTCTCCGCAAACTAACACAAGAACAGAAAAATCGAACACCACATGTCCTCACTCATAAGTGGGAATTGAATAATTAAAACACATGGACACAGGGAGGGGAACATCACACACTGGAGTCTGTCAGGGGGTGATGGGCAAGGGGAGGGAGAGCATTAGGACAAATGCCTAAAGCATGTGGGGCTTAAAACCTAGATGACAAGTTGATGGGTGCAGCAAACCACCATGGTGCATGTATAGCTATGTAAGAAACCTGCACGTTCTGCACATATATCCCAGAACTTAAAGTATAATAATAAAGAAAAAAAGTAGACAGTGTTCAAAATTGCAGGCTAACAGCTAAACTACTTTTAAAAAGCATGGTGCACTTAGTTGAAATTGTAATCTTGAAATAAATGATATTAAATGCTTATATGAGAGGAAAAAAGTGACACTTCATTAATTAATCATATATTTTAGGAAGACATGGAAAGAACATCAGAACAAAATAAAAATTATAGACAGAAGGAACGCACAAAGGAAAAAGCAAACATTGAAACAGAAAGGGAAGGCAAAATAGTGAGGATTAAGAAAAGGGAAAATGAAGTGAGCTAATTTCTGTCTAATAGATCAATCAAGAGAGAAAACAAAAATGAACAACATTCAAAAAGAAAATGTGACATAGTCAACAGGTTTTAAAGTACCATAATGATCTATTATGAACAACCTAAAACTAGAATTTTTAAGCAAGGCAGTTGAGATATTTTTTGAAAATATAAACTGCAAATAACTCATGAAGACAGTAAGAGAAAGAATATACCATAAGCAAAACAACAAAGAATATACCATAAGCAAGCAAAGTAATTTTAACACACTTCAAAATTAAATTTTCAGACTCAGACCATTTTAGAAAATCTTTAAATAATAAATATGGCCAGTATTACATGAACTTCTAGAGGAAACAAAATATGCATAGAAAAAATGCCCACAAGAGATGTATGATCATATTGATGTATTTAACTACAATAAATTAAATTGTTGTATGAATCAAATATCATCATTAAAAGATATAAAAAGACATGAAATATACCATTAGGAGAAGGTATATGCAAACGTATCAGGCATTAAAATACAGACTATATAAAGAATTTTCAAAATTAATATAAAACATAAAATAATTCTAAATTAAAACGAGGAAGAAGACATACAGAGTATGCAAACTGTATAAAAAAGAAATAGTCATTAAGTACAAGAATAGCTATTCATCCACATAATCAGGAAAATACAAAAATTTTAATGTTTGACAGTACCAACATTGGAGATAGTAAATACTACAAAGAAAATGAGTTTAGTGAGCTAGAGCTATAGGTATCGATGTGGGTGAACCATAGGAGTAAAAGAAAGAGAAAAAGCAGTTTGAAGAAAATGTGTATGGTAGAAATATGTTTATATAAATTCAAATTTAAAACATCTAAAATACTAAGCAATTTATTGTTTAGGGATGTTTTCTTATGTGATACAAGTAAAAAGGAAGTTAAGAAAATGATACACTTGAAATTCAGGATATGTTTTGCCATTCTAGTGGTAGCAAAAAAGTGACGTGATTGGAAAGGTGGTGGTATTATTCTCTATTCTAAACTAAATGGTTTGTGCCAAACTATTCTTCTTATTATCTTTTAAGTTATAGACATTTTATATATACTCTTTAGAATGTAGGAAATATTTCAAAATTATAAAAATAAAGAAAATACATCAGAAGCCTATTTGATTTATTTTGGGGAGAAAAAGTGATGGGTAGAAGTGATCAATCCCAGCAATGCTCTAGAGCTAGGCTCAGAGTAGACATGAGTAATAATGAGTTGAATAAAAATAAAAGACAATGTCTATGGCTACATTAACAGTTTAAACTATTTTCTAAATGATAATAAAATATATTCTAGCTCGCTCAGGATTATGTAAACTAGTTGCCATTTTCCATGATAATTTAATTTATTTCAGGGCACCATGTGTATTTCTATAAGTAGCATGAAAATAGCAAATTTTTGGTTTTTTTTTTTCTCTTTGGTCATTTTTTAGATATGAAACCATTTTGTGTATCTTTTGCTGGTTATCATTACAGGAACCCAGTGGCTTTAACTGAGGAGGTTCATTACAATCTGAGCCAATTAATTGTCTAATTAATTACAATTTATCTCGTCACAGAGAATGACAAAATACAGAAAACCAATCAGAAAATACCCCAGTGGACTTCCCCCAGGGCTTCTAAAGCATTACCATGAGACTTAAGGACTCTTATAAAAGACTGCTTTTTTGCCTTTCTCAGACTTTGTTACCTTCTTACCAAAATACTTCTCAATACTTTCTTTTACCAAAGTACTTCTTAATACTTTCTTTTCCTCATGTAGACAATTGCTACAACTTGACTAGTGAAATGGAACTCGTGGACTTTAATTGTCTTCTTCCCTGGTGTTTCAAGAAATTGCTCTCAGCTCCATAATTATCTAATACTGTAAAGTAACCAAAGTCAGTGCCTATATTAGTATTAGACCATTACTATGTAGCTTGTTTTGAGTACTAATAAATTTAGGTAATGTTCAATTTTTAAATTAAAATTTAATTTGCATTAAAAACAGTAAACATATTCTGAGCAGAAAATCTTCACATGGTCAGAGGCCTTGTTTGAAATGCATATTTTTAAAAATTAATAGCTGGTTGACACACAGGAAAGTGATATACATGAAAGCATGCCTATAAACCACTTATTTCTAACAAAAAATAGACATATTTGCAACTCTGTCATCAAGAAAATGAACACATTAAACTAAATAAAATTATTTCAATTGATCATAATTTCTAGGCAGAACAACTGAAAGTAAAGATTTAAGTTCCTTGTTGTCTTGACACTTAACCCCTATACAACACTCTAAGTTTAGGAATATTTGTGACACAGTGTCAGTTGGTACATCTCACAGTGATGGTAGGAGGGACTCATGTTGAAATTCTTATTCATCAAGGAGTCATAAATAGGAAGGAAAAAAAGAGTTCAAAATTCCAAATTCCAGACAAATATTGTAATTTCCCTGTTTCATAAACATTGTTCTCTTTTGAGTCAGGCATTCCTTTAATTTTCTTTCTTTGAGGACTTCTTGTACCTACTGAGCATTCATGCTTTCTTCCTTATGACCAATGAAAGGCATACAAGAGCCTCCTATCTCAGTGCATGAGGCATTTTTCCTCTATATGAAACTAACTTATCATTGGTTTATCACTGAATATTGCAAATACTTTATTCAATCTGTTTTTCTTCTTCTTTGATTTATTTCTATGTAATGATTACCATTAAAATTGCAAGACTTAAGTGTGACGATTTCTAAGTGTACGCTGACAACCCGACGGGGCCAGAAAATCTACATTTGTTGTTTCAGAGGTCAAATGTGGATGCCCATAGTAAATCATTAGACCTTAGCCCATTAAAATTATGAGACCATAAATCAAACTCCTCATCCTTCCAGCACCCTTAACTCTGTCTGATTCCATATATTTTGATGAACACATCCAGGCTAAAAACAGCAGTGATGACACTGCATTTCCAGTTTTCTTTTTGCTCCATTGGGTCCATATTCAAGTTCTGTCAATTCTACTTCTGCATGGACTTTCCTGATCTTCCCTTTCCATCCAGTTTGCCACCAAGATAAGCTGAGTCTATCTTACAGACCGAACTCTGTCTTAGCTACTTTACGCTCATTCTCTCTTTAATGCTCACCAAAATATTCTGAATTAGGTTGCTTTGCACTGGTGTTACAGATATATGGTTTGAGGGTTGACGATATTAGGTTAAGGTAAACTAACAGGTGCGGAAGTTAAGATTCAAACCAAAGCCAAGCCATTGTCTTTTAAAAGAGAGTTTAAACATTCAAGACAGATAGTTCTGGGTTTGTCCCTTGTTCTGCCACTTAAGCCATATATTAGACAACTATCTTAATATTGCTAAGCCTCATTTTATTCATTCAAAGTGTATAAAACATTACTTCTTAATATTGTTGTGTGCTTGTAAATGATTAGCACCTTTTTAGCATATATTAATATACTCAATAAATACCTTATTTTAAGTTACAATCATTAGTATGATTGTATTATTGTAATAGATTCTTTAATTGGTCTCCTCAAAACTTCTCCCTGGCTCAAACAATATATTTTCCTTTAATTCCAACTCTGATCATGTTATTTTCTAGCTTAAAAATCCTGAGTGACTCCAGTGGTATCCTATTTTCAACAGAATGAAGGCTAATGTTGTATGACAGGATAGGGGCTTTATATTCTGGCCACAAACAGAACCTACATTTAGTCTCACTATTTCTCATTTACCTTATAATTCAATTAACACAGGCAACTTATTATTCTCAAAAAGGTCCTGATATTTTCAGCCAAGTCTGAGCTTATGCTGATCCACCGGCCTAGAATACACTGCCCAGCTATCGTTGCTACAATTCTGTCCAGTGATCACAGAGGACTCAAATGCCACATCCTCCATTAAATATTCCTAGTTCCTAGAGGAAGAATTACTGTCACCTGTCTTTGTCCCCATTGTGTGCAATAATGTTGGCATGGTATATATTGCATATTGCATTCTGCCTTGTAATGCAGATAATTGTGAATATGTCCTGTCTATACTACTGAAATCAGGAACTGAATACATATTTGTATGAACTCTCTAATAAAGACTGATATACAAAGGAAAAGATTTTGCTAGTAAGCATTTTCTCAATTTTTTAATTCTTATTTTAAAATGTATTTGTATACAATTTTGGCAATTTTTTAAGTGTAGAATAACCCTATTTGCTTCCATAAACGAACCTTTTAAAACAGATGATTTTCCTTCCATTGATAAAGTGAAATGTGTGGTGCTACTTGAAAGAATTCAGAAGAAAGGAAAACCTAGATTACTCACACTGAGATTTTCAATAAAAGAAGAAAAATTATGATTAAATATATCCTGTACTGTAACTGTCCTCTTGAAAGTAAATTTGAGATTGTCCGAGGTCACTACTGACTGCCAAAATACATGATAATAGATCTTCTCTTTTCAAACAAGTCAAATTCTACTTACTAAAACAATTTAATTGACACAGTGATACTCCTTGTTTACATGGAATATAAACCATTCTTATTATAAGCCCTTGATACTGCCTGCTTTTCTCCTTGATCAATTGAGGACTTTCAAATAGTACATCTAATTCGCACAGCTGGGCACCTAAGGATTTCATGCTGTTCCAAATGTAATCCCTCCCTGACAAGGGAGACCTAGGGAGTTCTGTATCAGGATATCAAGACCATCATTTCTGGGAAGTATTGCTGATGGCTCCTCTCTCCTGCACAGGCTTGCTGTGACCAAGCTCCTAACTACCACATTCTCTGTCATGGGCACTATGTCAAACTCCACATTGTGATGTAATTGTCCAATCCCATATTTCCTCCAGGAGTAAGCCACTGCTGTCTGTGCCATTTTTCTCAAGATGACTGCTGCCCACAAAACTGAACTCAGAGATTTGGTACCTTCTGTCCACTACCGAATATCTTTGATAAATGCTGATTCCCACCAGTCCAGACCACTGCCCAGCTCTTATGCTACACTTGCTGATTGTATGCTGAGTCACCCATCTAGAAACTGCCAGTAACTTTCAATTACTGCTTGCTTCACTGCCTGGCTGGGTCATCCACCCAATTCTTGCTGCCTGGACTCTTTTGCATTGCTAAATCTATACTGGCTGATATGCATCAAATCTGGATTCCATCTACGACAAACCAGAGTTTGTTTTTCATCTGTAACTCTGAAAATGATTCAAACCTCATTGAGTCTGAAGTATGAAATATTCTAAAAACAGATTTTTTACTAGTTTACCAAATACAGCAAAACTTATTTATAATCATAAAATATAGAAAACTAATGCTTTCATTTACTAATGTAGCCCCTCATCTTCTGTGCTAATGTTCATAGGATAAACAATGTCTTATTTTCTAAAGGCACAAACTTAGCAATCTTGAGGGTTTTTTTTTTCTCTCTCATCCAACCCTTATTCAAATTAGGAATCAAATTTTTAAATTTTGTTTTATACTAGGTTTCTTCTTTGCTGTTCATAGCAGCCTGTGTCCTGTTTAATGACATTATAATTCTTGAACATATTTTGACTGGAATGTTTTTTCAGATATTTACATTACTAATAGAAGAGTCCTTCTTAAATATAGTAACCTTATCATTTTCTTGGTTAAAAAAGAGAAGATTTCAAATGGCTGTTGGAACTAAAACTTATTTCTCTGTATTTTCAACACCCTCTATTAACTGTTTTTTATATTTGTTAACTTATCATCTTTGTTTTCATCATCAAATTTGTACAATTTATTACTTTTTCGCTTTATAGTTTTGAGCATATGGTTTTCAACTCATAAAATATATAGTAAAATAAAGGCATGAAAACATTCCTGTTAAGAGATCATAAATTACTTGTATCTAGATCAAGCCTTAATACCAGCCTAGGTTCAGATCCATTGAAAACACTACATAGGAAGGAAAATCAAACCAATTAGCCTGCTATCTACTTATTTAGGACTCCAAGTTTATAATATAGATTTTGTTTTCCACTTTTGTTGTATATGCAAAATATAAAATCACTTGCTTCAAGATAAAGTTCAAAACTATCCTCAAATTATTCTTTCTTTAGAAAGTAAATCAGTTCTGGCCGGGCACTGTGGCTCACACCTGTAATCCCAGCACTTTGGGAGGCCAAGGCGGATGGATTACAAGATCAGGAGATCAAGACCGTCCTGGCTAACATGGTGAAACCTCGTCTCCAAAAATAAAAAATAAAATAAATAAAATAAATTTAAAAATACAAAAAAATTAGCCGAGCGTGGTGGTGGTTGTCTGTAGTCCCAGCTACTCGGGAGGCTGAGGCAGGAGAATGACGTGAACCCGGAGGTGGAGCTTTCAGTGAGCCGAGATTGTGCTACTGCACTCCAGCCTGGGCATCAGAGCGAGGCTCCATCCCAAACAAAGAAGAAGAAAAAAAAAAGTAAATCCGTTCTGTGACTAAATGGTTCTGCTCTCACCAAACAGTTAAAAAACAATATTATAACTGTCAATTAAATATTTTTTAATCATTTGTAAGGTTGCTTATTACATTCTTTGGGGCATAACTAGATGTGTGAGCAAAACTGTTACCTCTTAATTTTGGAGTTGACTTATATACATAAAGATGCTAAGTGAGAATTAAGGTCATAATTATGCAGGGACTCAAGTTAAAAAGAAATAATCGGCTGCTGGAGTCATTAGGGGATGTGTCACATTCTTATAAAAAGTAGAACTTAAAATATGGGTAGATTTAGGAAAAGTAGTTTAGTAAAGGCACAGAAACTGAGAAAAATAGGTCGTGGTAGACATGAGATAGTCATAGTTGAAAACTATATAGTGGGCAAGTCTAACAAAAAACAGTGTGTATCGAGAAGTGGGAAGGATAGATATTGAAATGTAAATTTGAGCTGGCTCACAAGGAACATTGAAATAAGAAATTTGGTTTTATTAGAATAAACAGACAACCTACAGAATGGGAAGAAACTTTTGCAAACTATGCATCTGGCAAAGGTCTAATATCCAGTATCTATAAGGAACTTAAGCAAGTTTACAAGAAAAAAACAAACAACCCATTATGGGCAGAGGACATGAACAGACACTTTTCAAAAGTACACATACATGCAGCCAATAAGCATATGAAAAAAAGCTCAACATCACTGATCATTAGAGAAATGCAAATCAAAACCACAATGAGATACCATCTCACACCAGTCAGGATGGCTCCATGCCTGTAATCTCGGTACTTTGGGAGGCTGAGGAGGGCAGATCACTTGAAGTCAGGAGTTCAAGACCAGCCCAGCCAATATGGTGAAACCCCATCTCTACTAAAACTGAGTATGGTGGCACATGTCTGTATTCCCAGCTACTCAGGAAACTGTGGCAAGAGAATTGTTTGAACCCCGGAGGTGGAGATTGCAGTGAGTCAAGATCTTGCCACTACACTCCAGCCTGGGTGACAGAATGAGACTCTATCTCTAAATAAACAAATAAATAAAAATAAAAGTCAAAAAATAACAGATGCAGGAGAGGTTGTGGAGAAAAAGGAATGCTTATATACTATTGGTTGGAACGTAAATTAGTTCAACCACTGGGGAAGACAGTGTGGCAATTCCTCGAGGACCTAAAAACAGAACTGCCATTCAACCCAGAAATCTTATTACTATATATATATATATACACACATACAGCCAAAGGAATGTACATCATTTTATTACAAAGACACATACATGAATACAATCATTGCAGCACTCTTCAAAATAGCAAAGATATGGAATTGACCTAAATGTCTATTAATGGTAGACTGGATATAGAAAATATAGTACATATACACCTTGGAATACTATGCAGCCATGAACAAGAATGAGATCATATCCTTTGCAGGAATATGGATGTAGCTGGAAACAGATATGGAAACTAATATGGAAACAGAAAACCAAAAAACACATGTTCTTACTTATAAGTGGGAGCTAAAAGATGAGAACACATGTGATTCCCCATAGAGGGGCCTACTGGATGGTGGAGAGTGGGAAGAGGGTGATGGCTTTAAGGGCCACAGTTGTATTAACAGTTATATTAACAGATCAAAACATGACCATATATCTGACTTAATTGATAGATAATATTTCACCATCTTTAAAAATATAATTAGTTTCTAGGAACTTATATACTTGAGTAATCTTTCTCATATATCTTGAATTTTTAGGTATACAATGAAATTTTATTAATAAACAAATGATAGCTACTGAAACTGAATTTAATTTTGATTGCCTTATAAAAGGACATTGATTTTTATCTCAATAGCATTAGTTGGAGAAGAGAATGATCAAATGAAATAAGGCATGAATAATTCTACAAAAAAAAAGATATACAGAAGACAGCTTAGGCCAATTATAACTAAGTGTTAGAAATAATGAGCACTTAACTTCAGTCAAAAAACTCATATTCTGGCCGGGCACAGTGGCTCATGCCTGTAATCCCAGCACTTTGGGAGACTGAGACGGGTGAATCACTTGAGGTCAGAAGTTTAAGACCAGCCTGGCTAACATGGTGAAACCTCGTCTCTACTAAAAATACAAAAATTAACCAGGTGTGGTGGTGTGCATCTGTAGTCCCAGCTACTTGGGAGGCTGAGGCAGGAGAATCACTTGAACCCAGGAGGTGGAGGTTGCATTGAGCTGAGATTGTGCCACTACATTCCAGCCTGGGCAATAAATAGAGTGAGACTCCGTTTCAAAATGAATAATAATAAAAATAAAATAAAAACTAGTATTATTTTCAATGTATTAAAATTCTTTGCCTTAAAAGTACTTACTCTTTAACAGTATGATTCAGAATCTCTATCTCAAAAGAGAAAATTGGGCTCAGATGAAAATATGCCTTCACAAACACACACACTCACACAGAGACACACACTCGCACACACACACACACACATTGATAGAGTGAGGTGGTGCTGAAGATAAGGCTATGTCTGAATTTGTTGTTAATGCTCTTGCTATTCCAGTCTAATTGTGGGAGTGGCTAAAGAAGAGTCCAATTAACCAAGATTTTTTTATCCATAGCACTCCTGCTTTCCTTAATTTGTTTTATTGAGGAACAGAATACTTCTTTCATACCTTGAAATAGGGATGACATTTGAATTTCAAATTCAAATAGGTATTTCATACAGATTGAAATATGTATGAAATATCTATTAAAATACCAATTGAATACCTCTTTTATACTATTTTGGAGTAATATGGAAAATTGTCAGTAACTATGCAACACCATTGTTCTAGAATTGGGGTAGAGTTTGAAGGAGAATGAAATTCTCTTTGTGCCCTAGTGTATTACTGTTGTACTAACAGAAAAAGAAAAAAGAAAAAACCGTGAGAATGAAGAATATGAGACTATCAAAACTTTTTGACACAAAATTGAAATTATTTCCCACAAAATTGTATTTATCCAAAAAATAAAGTCAAAAAGCAAAAACTGTGATTAGAACATTTTTTCTTTGGACATATAAGTAACCTAGTATGTAAAGAGTTTTCAATTCTCAATTCCAATCAAATTTCTCATATTTATTCACTAATAGGTCTGAGGGAAATATTCAAATTATAGAAGTTTAAGAAAAACACAGATAAAAATCCAGAAAGCTAATTTAATAAAATGATAGAAGAAAACTGCTCAAACCTAAGGAGAAATACAAATATTCAGGCAGAGGAAGGCCAAACAAGGCTACACCAAGACATGTTATAGTCAAACAGTCAACAATCAAAGACAAAGGATCTTGAAAGCAGCAAGAGAAAAGCATACAAAATATGCTTAAAGGACTTGAAGAAGGCACGAATAAATGGAAAGCTTATCCCCACTGGTGAGGTAGAAAAATTATTATTGTTGAATGTCTATGATATCCAAAATGATCTACAGATTCAAAACAATTCCTATCAAAATTCCAAGGACATTTTTCACAAAAATAGAAAAAAAATTTAAAAGATATTAAAATGTATATGAAACTACAAAAGATCTGAATAACCAAAGCAATCTCGAGGAAAACAAATATACTTCAAAATATACTACAAAGCTATAGTAATCACAACAGCATGATACTAGCATAAAAACAGACACACAGTCCAATGGAATAAAATGGTGAGCACAGAAATAAATTCTTGCATTTACAGTCAATAGATTTTCAGCAAAGTTTCTAAGAACAGATAATAGGGAAAGGGCAGTCTCTTCAATAAATAGTGTTAAGAAAACCGGATATCTATATACAGAAGAATGAAATTAGAGCTTCATCTCACACTATATTCAAAAATCAACTTAAAATAGATGAAAGACTTAATTGTAGGACCTAAACCCATAAAATGACTAAAAGAAACCATAGAGGAAACCTCTATGACATTGGTCTGGGCAAGATTTTTTTAGATATGACCCCAAAAGCACAAGCAACAAAAGTAAAAATAAAGAAATGGAATTACATCAAACAAAAAAGCTTCTATACAGCAATGGAAGCAACAGAGTGAAGAGACAACATAGGAAATGGGAGAAAAAATTGCAAACTATACATCTGATAAGAGGTAATAGCTAAAGAACATATCAAATTCAAGTAACTCAATAGTAAGAAAACAAATAACTCACCTAAAAAATGAGCAAAAGGCCTGAATAAACGTTTATCAAAAGAAAACATAAATGACCAATAGGCTTATAAAAATACTCAACATTGCTAATCATCAGGGAAATGCATGTCAAAACCATAATGAGATATCACGTCATACCTGTTGGAATGGCTGTTATGAAAAGGACAAATAGTAACAAGTGTTGGCAGGGATGTGGAGAAGGGGGAACCCTCATACACAGGTGGAAATATAATTAGTATAGCCACTATGGAAAACAACATGCAGATTCTTCAAAAAATTAAAAATGGAACTACCATATAATCTAGCAATTCTACTACTGAGTATATATCCAAAGGAAATGAATTCAACTTATCAAGGAGATATCTGTACTTCCTTGCCCATTTAAGCATTATTTACAATATTTAAGATATAGAATCAGCCTGCGTGTCTATCAGTGGATACATGAGTAAAGAAAATGGGATACATATACACAATGAAATATTATCAGACTTTAAAAAGAAGAAAATCCTGTAATTTGTGACAACATGGATGACCTAGAGGACATTATGTTAATTGAAATAAGCAAGGCCGAGCAAAATAAATACATAATCTCACCTTTTTGTGGAGTCTAAAAAAATTAAACTCAAAGAAGCAGAGAGTAAAATGGTAGTTCCCAGAGGTTGAGAGTGAGGAGGTTGGAGAGATTTTGGTTAAAATACACAAAATTTCATGTTGATTGGAAGAATAAGTTGAAGAAACCTATAGTAGATTCCAGTAGTAACAATGTATCATATTCTTGAAAATTACTAAAACAGTAGATTTTAAGTGTTTTCACCAAAAAATGATAAGTATCTGGGATAATTAATTCCTATGTCATTTTGCTGTATCGAAACATTTCATGATTTACACATATTTCAAAACATCATGTTGTACATGAAAATATATATTGTTTTGCCAATAAAAAAGTAAAATAAAATAATTCTGAGGGAGAACCAGAAATAACAACAAAAGAGGCAGTAAAGAGTATTTTCTTCAAAAACACAGTTCAGTTAATATGTGTACATCAATAAATATTATACATTACTTCATATATAGGATATAATTCTATCCATAGGAACACACACTAATAAATATATACACACACACATAGCCTTTCTGATTCTCTCTCCATATGTGACACTGCTCAAGCCTTTGTTAAATTTCAATATTATTTTATTCTGTTTGGGGTTATGTCAGTTGAGATAGCCATCAGCAACTTCTGAATATTATTTTGAGCAGCAGTGAGTAACAATTTGTTTTTCTATTTGAGAAAAAAGTGAAATAGTTGAATTTGAGCTAGTTAAATTCATTTAGACTTACAAAGAACTTTTAATTCATATTGTTCTTTAGCCTGAAACTTGGAAATGCTATATTTTTAGGGTGTGAAGAAGGAACCAACCACTCAGAGAACCTTTTGAAGTAACTGGCCTCTTGTTAAGCCTATGATTTCAAAATTAAAAGAAAACTATCATTTATACTAATTAAAGAGAATAACACATACTAAAATGTAAAAGAAAATGAGAAAATCTGGATGGAACTCAATTGTCGTCACTTTATCTTTTCTTAACAGTCTCGAAATAAAATATTTGGGTCACAGTCAAGCAGCGCTTCATAGGAACTTATGAAAAACAGAGTTCATTGGTTCACATAAACTTTGAAGGTTTTAAAAAAGTTAACTTATTCTACTGCTTTCAATCATTTTGCTTTACAGTGGCCATCAGGTCTTATGATGAAAAAAATGCCCTGTTATTTTGAAGAAGTATCCAAATTTTATCTTTGAAAGATAAACACTTTAACAGAAGATCCAAAAAAGTCAATAACACCTTAATTTTTGTTTATGTGTTTTGCTAAAATTATTTACACACAAAATAAATTTAGCTATACGTAGGATGAGATAGTCACAAGTAAAAGATCAGGTGAGAGTACTGCATCAAGATTGTTTAAAAGATGATTATCTTCAGAATTGTGCACCTAATCTTGTGTAGCATAGTGGATTTATTTTTATTTAGAAGCAAACCCAGGCTGAATCTGTTATTCAGTCTCAATTGATCAAAACCTAGAAGTGCTATCAGTAACATTGCTGTGTTTTCCCAAATAATGCAATAAATAAATAATATAGGTATAATAATGAAAACTACCTGAGGCCAACCCAATGCCACATTCCCTGTAAAATGATTTGTTTTTGCTAATATCTGTATTTTCAGATATCTGAACATTTCATATGAGCAAATATTATGCTTGGTTGAGATTGTAGAAAGGTCTTGTGCTGTTTCTCCATTATTCTATTTACACCACAATTTTCAAACCCAAGTTTGGCAGGATTTGGCAGGGTAAATAATCCAGAAATAGAGTTACATGGCTATCTTAGTCTCACTGTTACAAACTGCAGCATGCGCTACAATAAGGGAGGCTGTTATAAGTGGTTCTAAGTGGGATGGGAAAGACTTAAGAAGAGGCAAGGAGGCCAGGCACAGTGGCTCATGCCTGTAATTACAGCACTTTGGGAGGTTGAGGCAGGTGGATCACGAGGTCAGGAGTTTAAGACTAGCCTGGCCAAGGTGGTGAAACCCCATCTCTACTTAAAATGCAAAAATTAGCCAGACCTGTGGCAGGCACCTGTAATCCCAGCTACTCAGGAGGCTGAGGCAGAGAATTGCTAGAACCCAGGAGGCGGAGGTTGCAGCGAGCCAAGATCACACCACTGTACTCCAGCCTAGATGACAGAGCAAGACTCTGTTCTAAAAAAACAAACAAAAAAAAAACAAAACAAAAAAAGAAAGAAAGAAAGAAAGAAAGAAAGAAAGAAAGAAAGAAAGAAAGAAAGAAAGAAAGAAAGAAAGAAAGAGAAAGAGAGAAAGAAAGAAAAAGAAAAGAAGAAAGAAAGAAAAACGAGACAAGGAGATTAATTTCACTAACTCTTTGGGGTATTTTAGCTCTATCTCATTCTGAAGCTTCTGGTGTGTGTTGTATGTGTGTGTAAAGAATGGTTAAGTCTTGGTTCAAGATTCTTCTAAATGGCTATTTTATTTCAACTCTACTGCATCTTAAAACTTTAGTGATTAGTAATCTATCATATTTGGAATATTTTACCAGTACCACATTGTGAAATGCAAATTTTGATGTTATTTATACATATGCTTACCTTCACATCTTTGACATTCATCCTTGTTCCCTCTTTCCCAACAAATATATCATCAATGTCCACAAGGATGTACCTGTCCAAGGACAATGTCAGCCTCTTCCCTGACAAGAAGGAGATGGCATCTATGAAGATGAGCTTGTGCAGCCAAAAGTTCAAGTTGTTGCCAAAAAGTACTCGCTGAATTCCATCATGAAGCCCCAGATCCTGAATCACCGTTGCAAAGAGTTTTTTGCTAGACAAGGATGAAAGGGATTTTTCTGTCTGTAATTCAGTTAAAAGTACAGGCTGATAGGTTGAATGATTATATTGGAAAATAGTCCAGTCTTCCCCAGGAAGAGGGCCTTTCTCAACCTTGGGGGCTTTGGTAATATGCAGCAAAGGAGATTGAGGGTTAACAAAACAGTCCTTTAGAGCTAGATTATTGAAAAGGTTTAACGGAAAGCCTTTTAATTGTGTACTTGGTAAGCTGTTTTCATTGGCTTTATGAAAACCGATTATACTAACACTGTATTCCACACAGTATTTTTCTAAAAGCTCTCGATTCCATGAGTCCATGCTGACATACTTCAGAATATTTTCATAAATAACTAAAGTATATTTCCCTTTGCCATTATCTGTAAGAGGAGGTATATCTCCCTTTCCAGGGGCAATGACCATGTGGTACTGAAATCGGCTGGACTCCAAAATAGCTATGATATCTTGACCGAGTTGAGAGTATTGGCTCTCCACAAAGAGAAGGACAGCAGGGTCAGTTCTGGATGTATCAATAGGTTTAACTGTTTTCAGCTCCATTGACCGATATGGTAGAATTTTGATGTCAGCGCATTCTGCTTCTGCAGTGGTTTCAATAACTGTCATTTCCTGTTTGTAGCCAGAGTAGAGAAAATAGGCAGAAATGACAATGCTCACCAAGCAAAAGGTAGCTAAGAGAACAATCAATGTTCGAAAACTTCTCCGAAGTTTCACAACAAGATTCATTTTTTAAGATAATGTTTTGGAAGCTTTTCCCCAATTTCTTTTCCTAAAGTGCCATAGTGAATAAAGTATGAGATGCTGCAAATATGACTTCCCCAGAGTTCATGTAACCATTGCAAATCATGTAAAATGTTTGAAGGGAGCACAACTGAGTTAAAGCTGGAAGGCAACAGACGGGGAGGACATAAGTTGAGGAGATTTTGAATATGTCCAATATCAAGAATTGCTGCAGAATCCTCTAAGCATAATCTGAAAGAGAGGAGAAACGTAATAACTAAGACAAAAATAGAAATAAAAATATGTATTTGTATATAAATGCTGATGCTCAAGAAACATATAAAGCAATGATAATTTTAGTGTTTTAATATGATAAAATATTAATAACCTGATGTTTACAGTCGACTTAACTGCCCAGAGTATAGTAGATTTTTTGATAACCTCCAGAACACAGAATCCAATTTTATTTTTGCCTAAACATCCATATGTATATAGGACTATGTATTGAGATCATTTTCTAACTAATCACACCAAAAAAGAAAAGAAGTAAGAAAGTAAGCCTTAACAAAGAATGTCAGTTACCACAAAACTGTTCTACAAAACTGATAACCATTATATACATATAAAATTAGGAAATCAGGAATCAGGGACTTAGAGCAATTAAACATGCTCTTAGGTATCTGCTTGAGTCTCTGGAATTCCCAGCTGACTGAATAAATCTGTCTTAAGTTTAGAGCAGTTACAAGTTTTTCTCTTTAATAATATATCCTTTATCCGGACTGACAGGGAGCCACTTGACCCTCTTCAGCATTACAGCCCAGATACATAGGATTGCTCTTCTTCATGCAGAAGCAGGCATTCTCAGATCTCGCTAATGAAACAGAGGACAGAAAGCTTAGGGGAAAAGAACATTGGCATGTTAGTCTCAAAGCATATTTCCTAATTTTGCCTGCTCCTGTAATAAGAATTAAAACTGCCTCAGCTTCCCTAGAAGCTGGGATTACAGGCACACACGTTCAAGTCCTGCTAATTTTTGTATTTTTAGTAGAGATGGGGTTTCACCATGTTGGCCAGGCTGATCTCAAACGCCTGACCTCAGATGATCCGCCCGCCTCAGCCTCCCAAAATGCTGGAATTACAGGTGTGAGCGACTACACCCAGCCAAATGAAATTCTTTAATATAATTATCTGCTTTCCAAAAGTCTTTGTTTCAAAACTCAGCTCCCTTTAATAAAATTGGATTGCATTTTACTAAAAGGAAATGGAATACAGAAATAAAAGACTTTGGTTTGGTATGAAATATACAAAGCAATTATACTATATCCTCTACTTTTATATATGCTTGAAAATTTTCATATATCATTTTTTAAAATAAAAACTCAAAAGATATATATGTGTGTATATATATAGTGTGTAGTATGTGTGTGTGTGTAATACTAATGAAATTGAAAGATATTTGGAACTTGTCAAAGGAGATTATTAATCTTATATCAATTCTTAGATTTATCCAAGCTCACATCTTTAATTTAAAAATCTATTTAAACAAACATAAAATCAGACCCACCCCATCCACACCACTTCCCTAAATAACCTGATAAGAGCAGATATCTACTTACATGCTTTGGAGGATTGCTTAATATTTTAGGAATAAATTTAACCAGGAGATTTGGAGAGAAATTAAATGGATGACAAGTTAACACTTTGTTAAATCTTTAATTCTTCTCACATTAAAATGTGATTTTATTTTGAATACACAAAGGAGAATATGTCAGTTTTGAATATTTAGAGTATCTCCTCCTAATGCAATAGTGAAAAATAAATTAAAAAAAAAAACATATGGGGAAAGAATCTGCCAACCCAAAGAATAAATAAAATTTAAATGTGACATTTATTTAACAGTAATACGTTCAGAGTTAGAAGAATGATAGATACATATTACCACATGTGTTTTCAATGTAGATGTTTTAACTAAAGGAGTTACCCTTCCCATTCAATTCTCCCAGTTCTCCTTCCCTAACAAAACTGGCCAGTGGAGATGAGGAAGCCTGGACCATAAAACATAATATACCATAAATGTTTACTTATGTCTCACACCTGAAGTAAGAAATGGTATTATTACATTGTTTGGGATGCCAAAGAAGTGTAGTCTGTGTTTAGTTTGAATCTCTAACCTATTGTATGACCCTTAAACGGTGGGGGAAAAGGCATGCAGGAGTATAGATACGGAAAGCAACCAACGTAAGAATCTCGTGTTGTTACCATAAATCAAATAAGACAATTGAGATTATTTTTCAAAAGGCACGTGTTAAATGAGTCATACAAAATTTAAAACATTACTTCAGGATAATAACGAAGACATTGAACTGCTGCTATAATGGTATAAAAAATATGTGGCATTTGTTTTTAAGTAGTCTAAGGTGATACACCAAAATTTTTATTTTACCTTAATTAGTATCTTCTTCAGGAAGACCCTGGGACAAGTTAGCAACAAATAGAAACATTTGAGAGCTTTCCTTTCCCACTTGCCCCTTATATGGTGATGTTGACCTTTCATTATAGAAAGAACAGACAAATATGTGGATTACTGAGTAAATTGCATCTGTGGAAAAACTATTTTATTAACCACCAAACTAAATAAGTTAAACAGGCTTTGGTCCCAATTCTTCTAAATCTGACTTTCCATGTTCTAATAAATCTGTTGTTAAAAATTTGTAAAGAGAGATCTACTCATTATTTGTCATGACAACCTGTCACAAAATGTGGACTTCATGACCCCTGCACAGGCTTTGATGAGTAAAAAAGGGAGGCCTTTTTAGGTGTTGCCTTTCTTGTTCTCACTTTTGTTTTCTTATTTTTACTTTCTATCCTTCCAAATGTGGCTTATCACCTAGTTAGTAGTGGAATAAATACCTCCTAGAATCTTTTACTTTCTTTCAAGATTAGAAAATATTATATGATGATATTAACATTATTGTTTTATATATCTGTTATAAGATTGCCTTTTGACATTTTCAAAATGTGTTTAGAGAGTCTCTAAAATACAGTTTGCAAAGTTCATTTGCCACATAATAATGGTAAATTTCTAGTAATCTCTGGTAGCAGCAGAGAAGGGAGTTAGTAAACAAAACAATTATAGGTACTACTGTAGTCATTGCTACTTTTTGGAAAGACTGAAATACAGAAGAAAGCTAGATACTAAATCACATTGCATATAGGTGTGGTTGTTTCTTTGTTGAAGGTGATCTGATGAGCTGTACAAATCACTAAAGAGCCTTATGGGCCGGGCGCGGTGGCTCAAGCCTGTAATCCCAGCACTTTGGGAGGCCGAGACGGGTGGATCACGAGGTCAGGAGATCGAGACCATCCTGGTCTACACGGTGAAACCCCGTCTCTACTAAAAAAAAAACAAACAACTAAGCACGGGCCGACATGGGGCGGGCGCCCCTTGTAGTCCAGCTACGTCGGGAGGCTGAGGCAGGGAGAATGGCGTAAAACCCGGAAAGGCTGAGCTTGGCAGGAGCCGAGATCGCGCCACTGAATCCAGCCCTGGGCGACAGAGCTAGACTCGTCTCAAAAAAAAAAAAAAAAAAAAAAAAAAAAAGCCCGCCTTTATGAAAATTTCAGGTTGAAATTGAAAACAAGTGCAATGATGTTCACCAGCATTTAATAAATGGCTACTACTTGCTAGTAACTATGCTATATTCTTTTATTCATTGTCCTGTTTACTCTATATGGATCTATTTTAAAATGACAAAATTAAAATTTAGAAGGTTTAAAACAGAGCTAAGATTAAACTACTAATGATTTATTACACTAGGATTCTACAGTTGCACTGTTGAGAAGAAACAGAGATTAAATTAAGTGAAGTCAAAAACTTAGCAGTCAGCATCATTAAATAATTTAACCGCAAATCAGCAAGTCTTATTCCAACTTTAAAAGTTCAGTATTCAAAGTCAAAAATGTCTACTAAGAATGGAGAAAAATTGTAGAGGTGAATTGAATTGATTTAAAAGCAGCTGTGTTATAAATTTGAGTGATTTAAGAATTTGTGATAATTTCACTGACCTTGATTTTTGTGATGCCTGTGAGGAAAACATTTTATTATCTACCTTGTTCTTACATGCTTCATGAGTTTTTTTGTTTGCTTTTAGGAATCATAAAGAATTAGCTCATATTTTATATTAATGAAACAGAATTTTTAATTAAAGCTGTTACACAGGCCAAGCATTGTGGCTCACACATGTAATTCCAGCACTTTGGGATTGTGAGGCTGAAGGATTGCTTGAGTCCAGTAGTTTGAGACCAGCCTGGACAAGAAAGCAAGATCTTATCTCAACACAAAAAAGAAAAAAAAAAAAAAAAAAACAGACAGGTGCGGTGGTGTGAACCTGTAGTTCCAGCTGCTTGGGAAGCTGAGGCAGGGGGTTTACCTTGAGTCCAAGAGTTCAAGGTTGCAGTGAGCTATGATTGCACCACTGTGACAGAGGGATACCCTGTCTGGAAACACACACAAACCAGAAAACACAAAAATTATTGTATAAACATTTAACAACTTTTCATATACATTAACTGCACCAGTGTTTCTTTGGCATGAATTCCAAAATTTGTAACCATATAAAATAGTTTGGCTGTGTCCCCACCCAAATCTCATCTTGAATTATAGTTCCCATAATCCCCATGTGATGTAGGAGGGACCTGGTGGGAGGTAAATGAATCACCGTAGTGGTCACCTCCATGCTCTTCTTGTGATTGTGAGTTCTCATGAGATCTGATGCTTTTATAAAAAGCTTCCCCGCTTTGTTCAGCACTCATTCTCTCCCGCCACCCTATGAAGAGGTACCTTCTGCTATGATTGTAAGGTTCCTGAGGACAGCACAGCCATGAGGAGCTGTGAGTCAATTAAACCTCTTTTCTTTATAAATAACCCAATATCAGGTATTTTTTCATAGAAGCGTGAGAATGGACCGATACACTAAACAAGTACCTCAGAGAGTGAGGTACTGCTGTAAAGACCCTGAAAATGTGGAAGCAACATTGGAACTGGGTAAAAGGCAGAGGTTGGAACAGTTTGGAAGGCTCAGAAGAAGACAGGAAAGTAAGATAAAGTTTGGAACTTCCTGGAGATTTGACGAATGGCTTTGACCAAAATGCTGATAATGATTTTAACAATGAAGTCCAGGCTGAGGTGATCTCAGATGTTGATGAGGAACTTGTTGGGAACTGGAATAAAGGTGATTCTTGCTATGCTTTAGCAAAGAGACTGGGCCTTGCCCTAGAGATCTGTGGAACTTTGGACTTGAGAGATGATTTAGGGTATCTGGTGGAAGAAATTTCTAAGTGGCAAAGCATTCAAGAGGAAGCTAAGCATGAAAATTTGGAAAATTTGCAGCCTGATGATGCAGTAGAGAAGAAAAACCCATTTTCTGGGGAGAAATTCAAGCCTGCTGCAGAAATTTGCATAAGTAACAAGGAGCAGAATGTTAATCACCAAGACAATGGGGAAAACATCTTCAGGGCATGAGAGACCTTCCTGGCAGCCCCTCCTGTCACAGGAAAATAATGATTAATCCACCAGGTCCAAAGTCCTCCCCTGCTGTGTGAAGCC
Organism: Rhinopithecus bieti; assembly: GCF_001698545.2. Classification (NCBI taxonomy): domain Eukaryota; kingdom Metazoa; phylum Chordata; class Mammalia; order Primates; family Cercopithecidae; genus Rhinopithecus; species Rhinopithecus bieti. Next base: position 2,824,949 of record NW_016804424.1, on the reverse strand, counting down.
TGGGATTTGGTGCCCTGTGCCTCAGGCTACTCCAGCTATGGATAAAAGAGGTCAACATATAGCTCTGGCTGTTGCTTCAGAGGGTGCAAGCCCCAAGACTTGGTGGCTTTCATATGGTGTTGGGTCTGTTGGCACACAGAAATCAAGAATTGAAGTTTTTGAACCTCCGACTATGATTCAGAGGATGTATGGAAATGTCTGGATGTTCAGGCAGAAGTTTGATGCAGGGGCAGAGCCTTCATGGAAGACCTCTCCTAGGACAATGTGGAAGGGAAATGGGGTTGTCGCTGCCCGCCCCCCCCCCAAAGTCCCCACTGTGGCACTGCCTAGTGAGAAGAGGGCCACCATCCCCTATACCCCAGAATGGTAAATTCACCAACAACTTGCATCATGTACCTGAAAAAGCCACAGACACTCAATCCCAACTGTGAAAGCAGTTGGAAGGGGGGCTGTACCTTGAAAAGCTACAGAGGTGGAGCTCCCCAAGGTCATGGGAGCCCACCTCTTGCATTAGCGTGATCTGGATGTGAGACATGGAGCCAAAGGAGATCATTTTGGAACTTTAAGCTTAATGACTGCCCTACTGGATTTCAGAATTTCATGGGGCCTGAAGCCCGTTTGTTTTGGCCAAATTCTCTCATTTTGAATGGGTATATTAACCCAATGCCTCTACCCCCATTATATCTAAGAAGTACCTAACTTACTCTTGATTATATAGGCTCATAAGCAGAAAGGACTTGCCTTGTCTCATATGAGACTTTGGACTTGGACTTTTGGGTTAATGCTGGAATGAGTTAAGGCTCTGGAGGACTGTTGGAAGGGCGTGATTGTATTTTAAAATGTGAGGACATGAGATTTAGGAGGGGCAGGGGCATAATAATATGGTTTGGCTCTGTGTTCCCACCCAAATCTCATCTCAAATTGTAGTTCTCATAATTCTCACATGTCATAGAAGGGACCTGGTGAACGGTAATTGAATCATGAGGGTGGTTATCCCCATGCTCTTCTCATGATACTGAGTGAGTTCTCATGAAATCTGATTGTTTTATAAGGTGATTGTCCTCCTTGGCTCAGCGCTCAATCTCTCCTGCCACCCTGTAATGAGATGCCTTCTGCCACGATTTTAAGTTTTCTGGGGCCTCCCCAGCCATGTGGAACTGTGAGTCAATTAAACTTCTTTTCTTTATAAATTACCCAGTCTTGGGTATTTCTTCAGAGTGGTGTGAGAATGAATTAGTACCTCATCTTTCAAGAGAGATGCAGTATTTCTCAAATTACATTTCACCAACATGTAAGTGAAAATGAAGTAGACTAGAATAGAAATCTTGTCAAACTTCATGTATGGCAGAGGTAAGTAGTGGTTTATGAAACTTTATGTTATAGTGCCCCTGTATGCATGCGTGTGCGTATTTGCATACCAATGTAAGATTCTTTCTTATTCTGGGTGATGGTAAAAACTGTTTGAGGAGTGCTACTCAATAGGGCACAGCTAATGCAAATTATTTAATCTGTTGTTAAAATAATTATAAATATCTTAAAGGTTTTAGCTAAAGATCAATGCAGTCTTTTATGAATCTGAGTGGTTTCAGAAAATATCCAATATTGATGAAATAGTAGTTGAGACTATGAAATGGTTGATATCATATGGCTGGTCCCATGGAATTCCTTTCAGCTTCCAGGCCAAAAATATTATGATATTATTTTCAGTAGCAACCACTGCTACATAAATCATAACATTTTCAAAATAGAGGTACAAAGTAATGAGTAATTGCTATATTTAATCAAAATTGTAGTACGTCCAGTTTATAATATTCTGCAGAAACGATCTTTTCTATACCCATAAATAACCAGTTGATTATCACCTAACTTTCATACACTTCATATTTTCTTGATTTCAGTGACATAATATAAATTTATTTTAGTCCCCAAAGTGTGCATTTTTACCAGTACAGACTCTTAAAAGTGTCATTTCAAACATAATGATAACATTACTACCATAATATTATATTGTAACATAATATTATACTAGGTACATAGCTCTGAGCTATCAGCTACATTCATACTTCAAAAGAATTATGAAGTCAACTCAGTAAATAGAAGAGTAAATGTCAGGCGATTTCTTTTATCACCATTTCCTGCAGAGATATGTATAGTGCCTATTTACCATTTTCTTAGTTCTTATTTTCTAAAGCAAAGAAACATGATTTTTTAAATATAGAGTCTAATTTATTAAAATCAACTGCAAATTTCTATGCATTCATCTTGCTTATTAGAAAAACATGGGGATTTTGCAAATAAGGAAACTTTAATGTGGATATTTGTTCTGCTTTGCCATATAAGATTTAGGTAGAATAGTAGACATGCTATCCTGTGGCCAAGTTGAGAGGTCTGATAATCACTGCTTGGAACTTTCTATTTATATTTATAGCTAAGATTTCATCACTGAATTTTACCATTATACTACTAAAATAATAATCAGATCTCCAGAATATGTGGACCAGAATTAAATAGGATTAGACAATTTTTGAATGAGTAGATCTGCCTCAGGGTTTCTGACATTCAGACAATTTCCTCAGGACCTTAGGATGACTTTGGGATAAATTTGTGACTCTTTCTCATTTTTATAGATTTGGAGGTAATATTTACAATGGGACATTTATAATCAAACTGGAACCAGACAGGCTATCTAAAATTCAGTCCATTCCTGAATTTGCTCCTATTTGTCTCTTTCATGTAAGAAGTCAAGGCATTTATCCGACATCCATTCAGCAAATATATATATTAACATTTATTAAGAGCCTATTTACCAGATACATCTGCGAATTCGAGTATTTCTCTTATTGTCAGCAAAAACATCTAAATTATTTTGTTTTAATCTGTTCTCTGTTTCTTCCCTTTCCTATTTCCCTTTCACCTTTAGAATTTTTTTTTCTTTTCTTATATTTTTCCTTGACAGTGGATGGTTTTAAAGTTACTGACTTAAGCTTATGCTAATGGAGTTCATGTGAAAAGTGTGGGCATTAATCTGCTAATCTATGTAACAATGTTGTGATTTCCTGTCTTGATTTTTGTTCACTCCATATAAACAATTTATATGGAAGCTACAAAAGATGACTGAGGAAATATAACATCATGATATGCCTTCCTGCTTAGATGTAATATTATTAACCATTTTCTTCAAAAGTAAACAATTTTTCTGTAACTTATCTGCAAGGATGATGTGAAAATGTTTCAGAAACTCAACTGCTTTTTTTCTTAACAAAATTTATGCATATTTTATACTTGAAAGTATTATAAATTTTATAAACCCATAATATTAAAATAAAATGAACATTAACAGATTCTTGTTTCTTTCTATATTTTCTGTATAATGTGTTTTATAGTTTAAAATATAATTTTATCGTATTTTACACTTAGAATTATGACAATTATAATAAAAGGGAAATGTGATTAAGACATCTTTGAAGTATACATCATTATTTTATTTCTATTTCCCCAACTTATACTATTTTGATGATTTCAATAACTTTCTAAGCCACGTGGCCCCTCTCCCTAGCTGCACAATCTTCTACTTTACAAAGCAAACAGAAAGCAAAGGTTGAACTGGCTCAATATTATGCAGGGAGCCAAACTGACTCCCTCCCACTAATGTTTCCCAAACCGAAAAATTCTCACTGTCCTTACCTGCCTCCTGATTCCACAGATAATGTATATCTCTTCTAAAGTTAATCTTTTTTTTTTTTTTTTTTTTTTTTTTTTTTTTTTTTTGCCTCCACTTATTTTCTAGAACTTCAACCTCTTTTCTGGGGACTTTAAAAAAAATGGTATAATGCTTTGTTAGTAACTGACCATAAACAGCATCTAAATATGTTTCATTTGTAGACCATAAACAGCATTTAACATGTTTCATTTGTAATTATAATCTTTAGATATCTGAATGGCTTCAGTCCCTACCACTTCTTCACCTTTCCTAGTTTCTGGGTTCTGTATTTATTTTAGTTGGAGACTCCAGGTATCATTTTGTTAACAAGTTTAGCTCATGCCCATGTTCATAACATTTTCTGTCACACTCAACGCCACCCCACCCCACCGCCACCCCCAATCCAAGCAACTGCCCTAATTTTCTCTTTAGCTTCAGAGTCAAGCTTTTGAGAGTTTACTCTTACAAAATGTTTCATCTTGTTATTTCTGTACTTTATGTGTTGAACCATTTACAGTTCTGGAATGACCCAGGTTATCTCTTTTATCTTTAAGTCTAATCAGTTCTTATTCATTTTTAGAAAGATGCAGCTTGGATAAAACTACCTTAAAAAAGTCACCCCTGGCATTACAGAAGTTAGTTTAGTAAGTGTGTCTCCACTATGCTCTCATAGTACAGCCTATACCACAGACATTTTAATTGAGTCATTATCCACGGATTTCCACCAAGGCAGGAACTGTGATTTATTCAGAATTGAATCTTCCGCATTTTGTAAACTTCCTGCTATTTAATGCACAAAACAATTATGCCAAAACAACAATAACCATATTTATATCTTGCATATATTCACCTTCTTTCTCTACCCCACGGTACAACTCAAATGATCTTTTCTCCAGACACTTGTTGGGAAAGGTGGTGGAGGATGGAAGGAGTCTGAACTTCAGTTTCTTCATTTTCTAGATGAAGGATATAAAAAGGTTGTATTTCTATTTTCATGTACACACTCCAGGGAAGATTTGGAAGGATGCCCAAAGAAATATTGATTGTCTCTGTATTGTACTTTTCTATCTTATTTCATTTTTTCAAGAATCATGTGCTATCTGTATAAAAGCACAAAAATGTAGGAAAAAAATTTTAAATGGGTGAGTTTCATAACTGTAAGTTTGCTTCAAACTATAAAATTCTATAATCTTATGCATAACAAGTCTTTCCTATTCATGTCTGCCCCTGGTAGTCTTTCTTACTGTAAATCTCTGAAGAATATGTTGTCCTTATTTTTTTATAATACCTTTGCATTTTTACACAACTGGTTTATGTGTCTTCCGCAGAAGACTGTGGGTACATTTTCAATAGCCTAGTCTATATAGAAAGCTTCTCTTTTCATAATAAGCTGGTTAGTTTATTTTCCTTCAAGCATAACCCAATACTAAATTAGACACACAGTAGATTAGTAACAATCTTGAGTAACTCAGTTAAATTGATGTTCAATGTTACAATGTTTTGATAGATTTTATTGAAACAATTATCTCAGAATCAAGCCTAAGGTTTTGAAAACTGGAAAATCAATTGCACCAAATTATCTCTAAGTTTACTTATTATCAATCACACCCCATTTGTAGTCACAGGATATGTAGGTCTGGAGAAATCTGGATTATATTAATATTGGTATATGTCCCTGCAGAATTTATATATTTATTTATATTAATTATATTTTTATTTTTTGGTAAGTACACAAAATTTGATCTACCGTCTTCACCAAGTTTAAGTGTAACATGTAGTGTTATTATTCCAGTATTATTTAAAAGTCTCAGCTTATTGTTTTTAAATACAATAATAAATATATCATTTCTACCTCAATCATTAATTTTTTATGTTATTTCTTAGAAGACTTTTTCTGATGAATTTTTTTACTACTTAATCCTTTCTCTTGTATTTCAGAGAAGGAAATACATATTTTTACTAGGCACAAAACCCAGCTACAAAGGACCTATGAAGTACCGCTACCAATAGAATAACCTACTCTACAGAGTTATGTTCTTTACTTTAAAAGGTTTTAAAATGATATTTATACCTAATTTTATTTCTGAAAATCCAAAATAATTAGAGAAGATAATGTATTATGAAGAATGGATACTTCCTAAAGTTGCAAAATACCCGAAACTAAAATGAAAAGGATCTAATTAAATTACAAAAGATAACATAATAAAATGAAATAATTTATTCTCAATCCAGTCACCATTTGTATAACAGAGGCCATAAAACACATTTATTAATTATATTTGATATTTGTTTTTCTATAATTGGGAAATAATAACCTGTCTATTGGAATCTCACGTTTATGTGAAAGGAGAAAATAAAAAATTTGCTTTTCTTAATGGGTATTTCTGAACACTCCTTTGGTCTCCTAACTTTTTCAACACTAGAGGGCAATATACTCTTGCTTTTATTGCAAAAATAGGCCAACAGCACCTGTTCTCCATTGACAGGTTACTAAACTAAAGAAAATGTTAACTAGGTAAGTCCAGGGAGTATAGTCAACTGAGCTCTCAGGATGAGCATCATGCTGTTGACATCAGGCAAAGATCAATGACTCAATGTTAGAATACTAATTTTGCCACAATTACACACCAAATACATTTTAATCAATTCTCTTCTTCACATTTGTAATGAACAGCCATTTTTATATTGCTTGTGTGGTTCTCTGCTTCTGAAGTTTTATTTCTGATTTTCAATATACATCTTTTTGTTACTGTTGTGCACAAAAGAAGAAGAAAAAAAAATCAGCTCTGTTTAATATGTTGCTAATTTTGTGACTTTTAAGATCTAAATCTTTTCTGAAAGGAAGATAGGTACAATAGCTACAATTCAAATATATCTAAAACAAATTTTGATACATATTGGTTTCAAATTACCATTTATCTAGTATATATTTATTTTATTTTAAGTGTATACAATAATATGCATTTGTTTTGACGAAATAAATTTGCTTTTTCATGTTAAAAAAAAAGAAATGACAACATTTCTAAAGATTCGAATCTGCTAAAATAATTAATCATTTCTTTCTTTTTTTCTGTTTTGAAACGAAGTCTTGCTTTGTCGCCCGGGCTGGAGGGCAGTGGCGTGATCTTGACTCACTGCAAGCTCCGCCTCCCGGGCTCACGCCATTTTCCTGCCTCAGCCTCCCGAGTAGCTGGGACTACAGGCGCCCGCCGCCGAGCCCGGAGAAATTTTATTTATTTATTTATTTTTTGTATTTTTAGTGGAGACGGAGTTTCACCGTGTTAGCCAGGATGGTCTCAATCTCCTGACCTCGAGATCCGACCGCCTCATTTATTTCTTAAGAATCGAAAATCAACATAAAATGAATAATGTGAACAACTTATATACAAAAGACAAATGTGTACACCATGATTTAGATTATTTCTCCATCTACTCTTCTCAATTATGAGGTAGAAAGAAAAACATAAGAGCTATATTTGAAATAACTTAAAATTGTGGTTACAATTTCCATTTAGAATGGCATTATGATTTATTTGCCAGTTAGGCTTTCGGGATACCAACTTCAGCTGCTCATAGTTACATCTTAGAGTTGTCACATTATGTGGTTCCATTATAATTTATCATTTACATGAGAATTCGTAAAAATACATGTTCATATGCAGTTGCTTTGCAGCTGATTTGAAAGATAATGTATCATTAGGAGGTTGTGCTTGCAATGAAGTATACTCAAATTAATCATTTTGAGTAAAATGCACGTATATGTAATAGATTTTATTTTTATCCATGTTTTGAGATCTTTTCCAAAGTTGCTTTCCCTAAATAAATCATTAAAATTTGTTGAAGTATTTTTTGGTACTAACAAAGCTTCTTCAGTAACTATCACAGAATTTGTCACAAGCGAGTACTAAATAACAGTATAATATAAGTTGCAAACTATATAACTGGAATGCAAACATCAAGATGATTAAATGTAATTCAAAAAATAGTCCTTAATTAGATTTAGTAACATTACTCTACTGATGTTATAGTTAAGGGCACGTACACACACACAAATATCAGAAAAGTGCATTTTGAAAAGTGGCCATAGAGCAAATATTGCACCATCAGCCTGGGTAATACTGGGATCTGGGAGTTCTTCAAGTACCACTGCTACTGGTGCCCTTAAAATATGGATGTAGGTGAACACCCCCAACCTAAAAGGATTTTTTTCTGCACCCACGTATTCTGTCATTCACTAGCTTCTGATTCAAAATCTGCTAGAAGTATTTTAGAATAGCTGCTTTTAGTAGGTATGCCCATGACTTGGCTGTGAGGGAGGCTGGAAAACAATTATCTGATATCTGTAAATGAAGTGGAAACTCATATAATCATGAATTTCTCAAACATAAGAAGCATGTCCAAGTTGCTGGATATAAGTGAAGTTTAAAAAATGATAAAATGTTAGTTAGTCTAAATGAACTTGAGTAGAGAAAATGACAATAATAAAATCTTGAGGGATTATAATCAAAACCAAATAATTAAAATAAGTAAGAACAATAGTATAAAAGTACTAAGGGAATAAATGGAGTAAAATGTTCTAGAAATGCTGTATTTTCTGGAAAGGTCATAATATCAGATGACTTCACATATTGGTAAATTAAGGGTGTATATTGTGGTTTCCAGTGAAACTAATGAAGAATATACCTATCTATCTATATTCTTCAACGTCAAAGCTAGTAGTGGAGAAAAAATAAAATGGGAGAAAAATATTCAATTAAAAAATTTTAGTAGAAACCTACAGCACTTAAGACTAGTAGAAAACACAAAATAAATAGGTCTGTTTCGGTCATGTTAAAAGTAAATTACTAAATTATCTTTTAAAACAAAATTTGCAGACTGAGTTTAAAATCCAAATATATGCTATTTACAATGAATATAAAATAATGAGTGAAAGTAATCATGAAAAAGATATACAGAAATTATTTTGTAGTGATAGAAAGTTCAATTCACAAGGGATACATTAAAATTTAAATGTGTATGCATCCAATATCATGGCCTCAAATTTACAAAGCAAAAATAGTCAGAACTACAATAAAACATTTATGAATTCCCAATCACAGAGTAAGAATTCATACCATTTCTCAAGAATAATTTTATAATAAAATTTTATAATAAAATTTTATAATAAAAAAATCAGTAAGAATAAAGAACACCTAAATAACATGACTAACAAATTTGGTCTAAAAGACATATTCAAATTATGATTCTCATGTAAAATATGTAGAGAATTCGGGAATATTTACAAAAATAAATCATTCCAAACCTCAAAGGAAGTCTCAATAAATTTTACAGAGCTAAAATCACATGGAGCATATGCACTATGACTGTAATGCCATGTACCCAACAACTAATAACAAAATAACTAGAAAATGCTCCTGTATTCAAAATTTAAGAAACATAATTAAAAACAATTCTAAATAAGACATGAGTAAAATACATTTAGAGTTTTAGAAGTATGTACCTGAAAAGTCTGAAAATTAATAAGGTAATAATGTAAGCAGTCATCTTAAAAGCTAGAAAAGCAATAAAACAATAAAAAGATGGTAGAAGGAAAGAAACAACAAAGATGAGCAGAACACATTCAGATAAGAAATACAATAGAGAGAAAAATAAAGCAAAAAACTTTTTTTAAAAAATGACTAATCAATTTGACAAACCTCTGCTAACATGAAGATAAAACCAGATAAAGCAAACATAACTGATGGAAATGAAAAAGAGAAAGAAAACTACATCTACTTCAGACTTTAAAAAAAGAAAATTATTAATGAATTTATTAAAATATTTTAATCTTAAATAGAATTACATGTGCAAAGTTCCTATAAAATATTGCTTCATTAAAATTTAAGGTTTAGAGAAGCCTAAAATGAATAAAGAAAATAGAATTTGAATAGTTGAAAATATTTCCAGAAAGAAACCTCCAGTCACTGATGTCAACAGAAGATCCCATCAAAACTTCAAAGAATAATGTAATTCCAATCTAACACAATCTGTTTTCAGAGAAATGGGAAGAGTAATAGCTGTCAACCTTATTTTATGAGACTAACATAATATTGATTGTAATAACTAATAAGAGACAATAAAAAAATAAATTACAAACAACGCAATTCATGAATATAAGGTCTAAAAATTCTAAACAAAATCAAGCCTGTCATCTATAAAAAGAATAAAACATAATCACAAAGTTGGAAGCAGCCATTATGGGTTGAATTATTTCCCCCCCCCAAAAATTGACATGTTGATTTTCTAACCCCCAATATCTGAGAATGTGACCTTATTTGGAAATAGGATTGTTGCAGGTGTAATCAGTTAAGGTGAGGTCATGCTGCAGAAGGGTAGGTCCCTAATCTAATATGACTGCTGTCTTTATAGAAGGGAGAAATGTGACAGACAAGCACACAGGGAGAATGCCACAAGCCCAGGAACTACCAGAAGCCAGAAGAGAGGACTGGAACAGATCCTTCCCTAACACTTTCAGAGGGAGCATGTCCCTGTTGTCACTTTGATCTAGACCTTCTAGCCTCCAGAACTGTGAGACAATACATTCCTGTTGTTTAAGGCACTCAGGTTTTCGTGCTTTATTATGGTGGCTCTAACAAACTAATTTTAAAAAGTTCATCAAGGCTCCCAACACAGTGTTAGAGACAGCTGCTTACCAAGAATTCCAGCCCCTCTTTGCACGTTCCCACCTCATTCAATCCTACAGCATTATCATTGCTATAAGTATTAGGCTCCTTGGGTCTTAACTCATCACACAGGACCCTCACAACTTCCTTCATTATGCCATTTATCCCCGGCCGTATCAGTTACCAAAGACACTCAGCAGTTCACGGACTTTCTTTGTCCACCTAGCTAATGCTGTTTGTGATCCTATTCCCCACCCTCTCTATTTCTTGAAACCTTTCACTGTGCTTAGCAGAAATTGTGATCAATCATGAGAAAAAGTATTTCCTTACATAATGAAATGATTCTCCAAACTTTTTTTCATCTTCCTAGCTCTAACTGAAACCTGGCTCTCCCCTTAGGACCTCAGAACTCTCTGGTATATATTTTCTCTCCCAGTTAGTCTACCATTGGGTCAGGAAATTGGCTAGATGTCCTTTTTATTTCTCATTGTCACTTCTAGCCTATTTTTCTATTCTACTCCCTAAAATCATCTAACTTTTCATCTTATCAAACTACACCACCTGCCTCTTCTCCTTAAAGCAATTATCAACTAGCACCTTGGTTAAACTCCTTTAATCCTGGAAAATCTTATCTTTTAGAAAACTCTCATGCTTTAAAAAAAGTACTCATGAATAATTATTGGTAATAAAGATATCCATATGAATGATCCTTCCAACACTATAGAGATTTTTTTTGCATCCTCTTAAATGTTCTTTTCTTTCTCCCTACCATTGTTACCAAGTCCCATAGTCATATGCTAGGTCTTTTCATTATAACTAATCATTGTATAACTGTAAGCAATTAATAATATCTTTATATTGTACTATCCAATCACAATCTTCTATCTCTTTTGCTCAGTTCACCTATTAATCCAACATCAACAATATTTCAAACCTCTAAAATCTTCAAGTCATTTATCATTTAACTTTACACTCTCTCTCTCATGGCCTCACAATCCCCCTTACCCAGTTTAAATTCCATAATCAATTATTATATTAATTCTATTTTATATACTCTCAAATCATCTTACACTCTTTTATTTCATGATGTACATTTTTTAAAACAAAACTGACTAAATCCCTCTGTCCACCAAATCTACGCTTGCATTTCTGATCATGGATAGAACATTACCCAACTGACTTAAATTCATGATCAATAGCCTCAAATGGGCCTTTAATTCTGTGATAAGTCTTGCTATCTCTTTTTGGTTCATTAGCTATCTTTTCTCCTAGATGATTGTTTCATATTTTTCTCTATCTTCAAACTTCTAACATTTCTTTCCTTTTCATTGCTCTCATCTGATAATCTTGCTTTCCATTTCATAGAGAACACAGTAGCAAGAAGACAAGGATTTTCATAAGCACCCATTAAACATTTATTCACTATGTGAATATATGTTCTCTTTAGGATGAGTTATCCATTCTAGCTGAGGATAACACTCTACTTGTTCACCAGTTCTAATGCATTATCACTAACTCATTGAAGATATTGCTTCAGTAATACTTCACACTCTCCCATGTAGCAATAATATTTTCCTTCTTGACTAAAATATTAATTCTAACATACAAGCATTCTGTTATTTTTTATCATGATTCACTTACTTCACAATCTATCACTATATTTTGTTCCTGTCTACAGCAAAACTGTTTGAAATGCTAAGTCAAATTGTATCTAGGATCTACTCCAGTCAGGCTTACCATCACCACTTCATTGAAATTTATTTTACAAATGTCTCCAATAAACTTCATGTTGTAAAATCCAGTTATCAATTTTTTCTCCTCATCTCATCTTACTTTACCTATAAGCAGCATTTTATACCCCGATCATCCCCTCAGCCACACGGAAACTATCTTTAATAGGCTTCCAGGAAATCATATATTTGAGTTTCTTTATGACTTAGTCACAGTTTATGGTTTTTCTTAATCCTTACCTTCTAAATGTGGAGTTCCCCGGGGCTTATTCTTTAGTCTTCTACTCTTTTCTATTTATATTCACTTCCTTGAGATATCTTACAATGTGCTGATTTTAAGTGCTATTGATAAAGTTGACTTCAGAGTTTATGTTTCCAGCTAAATCTATTACCAGCTCCTATTTGTATATCTAACCACATATGTGATATTTTCACTTGGAAATCTAATGGGCATTTTCAACTTAAATGAGACCAAACTTGATTGTCTGATATTTGTCTTAATCCTAAAACTTATTCCTCCCACTGTTTCTCCATATAAGTAAATGATGCTTCATTTTCTAATTTGCTTAGAGACTCTCTTTCTCTCTGTGTCTATTGGGACTGGTCATTGACTCCTCTCTTTCTTTCCCATCAGGCATACAGGCACTCCCCATCCATTGACTCTACCTTTAAAACGTATCTTGAATCTGAACATATATTAATGATTCCCATGGCTATCACCTCCGTACAAATTAGCATTATTTCTGCACTGGATTATTGACATTTCTTTCTAATTGAAATTTCTTTCTATGGAAATTTCTTTCTAAGGACTGTGCCTAAGCCCTTGTTCCACATCATTTTTTTCCCAATACATTGACCAGGGTTCTCACTTTACAATGTAATTAAGGTTATGTCTCTCCTCTGATCAACTACCCACCACTAAAATTGACCCTAATTTTGCTCAGAGTAACAGCCAAATTCACAGAGTGGTCCACACAGTTCTACCAAGTATTCTACTACATCTTCCCTACTGGGCCTCTCTATATTCTCTGAATATGCAGTGTTCTTTACATATGTACTTCTGGGCTTCTGCACTTCTTGTTTCTTCTTGCCTGGAATACTTGTGCCCCAGATATAAACATGGCATATGTCCTCATTTCTTTTAATCTTTTATTCAAATGTACCATCCTCAGTATAGCTGCTTTCAGTTTCCCAGTTCAAAATTCAAGCTCCCTCCTCATAGTTCCTAACCAATCCCTCCTTGGTTGTGTGTGTAATATTAACAATCTATTATACCATATACATAATATTACATTTCTTCTTGTCTATCACTCCAATTAAAATGCAAGCTTTTGAAGTTGGAATATTATTCTGTTTTGTACCTTTTATTCCTAGTTCTTACATCTCTCGTTACAAAGGAGTAGCAAGAAATTGGATTGAAAAGGTAGGTAGGTACCAGAAGATAAAAAGGTCTTATTCAAATTTTAGAGAGTTTAAATTGACTTAAAACTGGACAACTATTGAAATACTTCGATATAAAGATTGACATGGTAAACATTGCCTTTTAGAAAGTTATCTTTTGAGGAAATAAGAGGATGGATTAAAGCCAGGAGGTAGGAGACCAGTTAATAATTATTTACAATAGTCCAGAGGAAGACTTAAAAATGAAAATATGGATTAAAAAGAACACACAAAATACATTTGGAAAGCAAAAGACTCAGAGTCACCAATTCAATATTAAAGGAGAATAACAAAGTTGGAGGACAGATACTAACAAACTTTAAAATTCAAGATTCATTATAAAGCTATAGTAATCAAGACAGTGTGGTATAAATGAAAGAACAGATTGGGATAGTGATCCCAAAAATAAACTCACAAAAATATTGTCAACTATTTTTTTGTTGTTTTTGGCAGGTTCCCCCTCTGTCGCCCAGGCTGGCATGTAGTAGCATGATCACAGCATGGCTAACTGCAGCTCAGACCTCCTTGGATCAAGTGATCTTCCCACCAGCCTTCTGCATAGCTAGGCGCACAACCATGTGCCACCACATCTAGCTAAATATTTTTAATATATATTTTGTAGAGATAGTGGTCTCACTATGTTACCTAGGCTGGTCTTGAACTACTGGGCTCAAGCAGTCCTTCCACACTGGGGTCCCAAAATGCTGGGATTACAGGCATGAGCCACCATGCCCAGATGTCAAGTGATCTTTGTCAAAAGAACAAAGATAATGCAATGCAAAAAGGATAACCTTTTCAATAAACCCTGCTGGTACAACGGAACATCCACATGCAAAAAAAGTTGATTTACACACAGACTACAACCTTTTAAATAATTAACTCAAATGAATTATAGACTATTTGTATATATACATTTATTAAAATGTAAGTGTCAAATGCATAACTATAAGACTCTTAGAAGATCATATAGGAGAAAATCTAAATGACCTTAGTTTTGGTGATAATTTTTTTACTCAATACCAAAGGAACAATCCATAAGAGAAAGAATTGCTAAATTGAACATTGTTAAAGTAATAAACTTTTGCTCTGTGGCAGACACTCTAAAGAGAAAGATGACAGGCTATAAACTGGGAGAAAATATTTGAAATAGTCATATCTGAGAAAGAACTGTTATCCAAAATATACAAAGAACTCTTAAAATTCAACAATAGAAAACAACCCAATTCAAAATGGGGAGAAAAAAACCTAAAGAGATACACCCTAATGAAAAAATACGAATGTCCAGTAAGCATATGAGAAGATAGTACACATCATATGGCACTGGGGAGTTACAAATTAAAATATCAATGAGATGCCAGTACACACCTTTTAGAATGGGTGAAATCTAAAACAATGACAACACCAAATGCTGGGGAGGACATAGAGCAACAGGAACTCTCATTCATTGCTGGTGGGAATTAAAAATGATACAGCCACTTTGCAAGACAATTTGGCAGTTTCTTACAAAGCTAAACATAGTCATATTATCCAGCAATCATATTCCTTGGTATTTATTCAATGAGTTAAAACATTTACTTTCACACAAAAACTTGCACACAGATGTTTTATTGCAGCTTTATTTATAGATGCCAAGACTTGGAAGCTACCAAAATGTCCATCAACAAGTGAAGGAAAAGATAAACTTTAGTACATCTGTATGATGAAATATTCAGCTCTAAAAATAAATGATCCATCAAGCCACAGAAATACATGGGTGAATATAAAATGCATATTAGTAAGTGAAATAATATGATCAGAAAAGGTTATATACTATATGATTCCACTTATATGAAATTCTGGAAAAGGCAAAACTATGGAGTGAGTGAAAAGATCGGTGGTTATCACAGGTTTGGGAGCAGGGAGAGAGTGATGAATAGGTGGAACACAGGCGATATTTAGGGTGGTGAAATTTTTCTGTTTAATACTATGAAAATTAATAATTAATACATAATTTAAAAGTAATGACAATACAACATTTGTCAAAACCCATAGGTTATAAAACACCAAGTGTGTCCCCTGGTGTAATCTATGGACTTGGGGTGATAATGACATGTCAATGCTGGTTTCTTGATTATGGGAGATGGTGGTGGGAAAAGTTGTACATAGGGGAATAAGGAAGGCCTTTCTGCTCAATTTTTGCTGGGAATCTTAAACTGCTCTAAAAAGTTAAGTCTATTCAAAAAAAGAGCAAGCTGTTTCATGACATTTATGCATAACTTTCTAGCTCTTATAAATTTGTAGCCCTATGTGGGTTACTATTACACACGCATAGCAGGATACACTTAAGAAGCACAGTTTAAGAGCCACAATAATTTATTTAAAAGGAATTCTGTCCTTCACATATATTTCCTTAATAACATTACATAGACTGATTCATAAGAGAAAATGACACTTCTAAAATATCTGTTTCTCTACTCTTCAATTTCCCTGAACCCCAAAGCAGGGAGGATTTCTGGAAATCCTCCCATTACAATACTTCCTTTCTGCCAAATGCTTCACTCTTTTTTTTTTCCTCCTGGTCTCCCCTCCTTTTTCCAAGTTCCTATTGTATTGATAATTAACCTCACATTCAGAAAGCAAGATGCCCTTATTTTAAGGGGAAATAAAAGGGTGGATGGTTATGCTGTTTGTTAAAAAGACAAGGTTGTGAATACTTTCATATGAATTATTTTTATCCTGTCACATGCAAAATAGAAGTGCCATGATATGATGATTGATTGGATGTAGAGAGGAAAAAAAATCACCCAAAGACTTCAGGCTTTCACAGTCATTCATTTAATATTGATTGAATGCTTTCTAGTAGCCAGATGCACTATCCATCTGACAAACACTATTTCTGTTCTTCAAAAGCAATGGAAGTTTATTCTGTGATGTATTCTATGACATAAAAAGGCAATTGCAATAAGGCATAATAAGTGTAATAGTGGGGAAGATACCAAGTTATTTAGAAGTAGAAAAGTGTGAGGAGAAAATGAGTAAATTATAATATCTCATTTTTGAAAACTCTGTGAAATATCAAAAAGGGAATGTCCACTAGTTTACTGAATAATAGAAATGGAATTTAAATTCATTTCAGGAAGGTAAGCTAAAGGATAGAAAACAAAACAAAACAAAACAAAACCTGATGTTGAGGAAGAACACTAAGGAACAGGGTGCATGGTAACATGATAGAGGCTTGCCATGAAAATCTTAGGAAACAACACGAAATAAATGGTGTTGGTGGAAGAGGGTAATAGAAGCTGTAGGTAAAGAATATAAATATTTGTGATAAAAACTGAATACTATTTATGAGTCAAGAAATACAACATGAAATTGATCCCGAGTTTGCCAATCAAGAGAATACTGGTGGTGGTGTTAAAGCAGTCCAGTGTTCTAGTGAAGTCAAGTAAAAGATTAAAGTGAGTTGAAAACAAAGTAGTGGTGAAGAAGTTGAGAATAGTTTCAAGAAAAAGAAAAAGAATCGAAAGAGTTACTAGGAATATAAAACTTTCTGTCATGAGGAATATATGCTTATTAGCAAGTGAGAACTCTGTAAGCGATATGAGATTTCAGAAAGAGTGGAGATTCCTATGGACTGACATCATTAGGAGATGGGTTGGAGAGGGATGTAAATTGTTTTGATCATTAAAAAATGAGAGGATTTAGATTTTGAGGAGAAAAGAGAGATTTGAAAAAGAAGAGAAAACACAAATCTAGAACAAGACATGATCAACTTTGTCCTTAATATTACAATGGAGTATTTATTTTTCTGTGCTTTACTGTACACTTAAGTTAAATCAACTTATAGCCGGCAGTAATAAAATGATTATCATCAACTGATAATTGCTTTGGTTTAGCTCAATAATCATTATTTAAAAGCATTATTATATTTAGTATTGATCTGCACCCTTGCTCATTGTCTCAGAAGACAATCATGGAAGCAGTTATCCATGAAGCATAAAATGCTCATTTGACCCTTGTATTCTTACAGGCAAAAAGCTATAAGATATAGAGACAAGTGAATGAAATCAGAATGCAGAAATTTGCTACCTGACTTATGCATAAAGGAGAGAGAAAACTAATTTTGCCTAATATTTAACATTAAAATTTAATTTCAATAAATCACAAAAGAAGTTATTAAAATACCAATGATAGCAGTAATCAAATTTTCCATTTTTTAATGTAAATTTAATGCTACTAATAGTATTGTAATTATATTCAGAAGTTACATTAATATCCAGAGGGAGAAGCTATATTTGTAATATTTTAATTATTCTGCTTCTGAATTTAGGTAAGTAGTCACTTCCATCATCATAAATGGAATTTGCCTGCAAAAGACTACTGTCTCTTAAAATTCATGTCAATAGTCCCTTCTATAACATATACTACTGGCTTCCTTTTTTTTGAGATGGAGTTAGGCTCTTGTCACCCAGGCTGGAGTGCAATGGTACAGTCTCGTCTCATTGCAACCTCCACCTCCCAGGTTCAAGTGATTCTTTTGCCTCAACCTCCTGAGTAGCTGGAATTACAGGCGCCTGACACCACGCCTGGCTAATTTTTGTATTTTTAGTAGAGACATGGTTTCACCATGTTGGCGAGGCTGGTCTTGAACTCTTGATCTCGGGTGATCCACCCGCCTCGACCTCCCAAAGTCCTGGGATTACAGATGTGAGCCACCACTCTCGGCCCCACTGACTTTCTAATCTAGAGACACTTATGGTAAATACATTAAAGCCATCCAAAAATTTGGATCATTTTTGTGTGATATAATGAGAGTCTATTATCTAGTTTATAGAAAGGTCTAACAAGATGTTTTTCATTATATTACCTTACTATCAAGAAATTATGTGACATTCTGTAATACTGAGTTTGTATTGCTGGTGATGGAAAATAAACTCTTTCTAAATTGTTCACTTTAAATCTGTAATACAATAAGCTATACATTTTAATTATCAAAATTATTATTCAGAGAACTCAAGGGATGAATGAATGAAGAATTTAATGCCCAAAGAAGTGAAGTGACCAGTCCACTGTTAAACAGCTAATATGAACCCACATTTCATAATTAATTGTAAATCTCTTCTTTCATTGCCACTGCTCTATATAGGCACCTTAAATATCATGAAGTAAAATTTTCATTGCTGTGCTCAAGACTTATAAAGAATCTTACTGATATGGGAAACACTGGTATTTTCTTTTGATTATTTTCTAACTATATATTTAATAAACCTTATAGTTATGTTCCCACCTTTTATTTACTTCAGAGAATTCTTAATTTTACACAACACACAAAATGATTGGATTATTCTTTATCATAAGAGGCGTACTCCATTCAATTTGACTGGTACACCTGTTATTTTTAATTTAATTTCCTTCTATTTTATGTTATTATATCTCTTAGATATTAACAAATAAAATGTCAACTTGGCCATAAACCAGAAATAACGTGGATAGTAACATGTAAATATATGCTGTATAGAATATTATTCTCCCACCAAAAACTAATCCAGTTTACACAATTCTCAAACATCAGACAAGCATGATAAAAACTCAAGAGATTTGGAGTGATTTCACATATTCTGCTACTTGTTAGAGATAACATTTCTTGAGATGTTCCTGTTTTAATACTTGATGACTGGCATCTAGAATTATCACAATAGTTACTTATGGAGCCTTTAAAAGAATACTAGACACGGGATCAAAATAATTCACTTAGAAAACTTGTTCTGAGGAAAATACTGGGAGATTTAGAAATGTGAAATACTGTGTTTATATTCAAAATGTATTTCGGGGAAAAAAAGAATAGGAGTGAAAGTGGTCTTGTTTTACAGGTGGAAACCATGAGATCAATTTAAAATTTATCAGCACATTTTGGCAACACTTAGAATATAGTTTATATCTTTTTACTTTCAGCCTAGGTCAACATTAGCATTAGTAATTAGTAACTTAAAGTAGTTTATTATGTTTTCTAAACTGCTTTTATGGAAGAAATTACTACTGCTTTGAGTAGGAGACAGATGGTCGCTAGGAAGGTTTCTTGTGTTTACATTGTGTCACTATAAGGGATGTGGATAAAGACTTCGGAATAAATATTCTCTTCACCTACCTCCCAGCTCTAGCAGTTGGTCAGACGACCAACTAGGAAACATTTGCATTCGTTTTTATTCTATCCAGTTCTAGTTTCTGAATCTTTGTCTTTGTCCTCTTCAATTCCATGTTTCTGCTTACTCCAGCATGACAGAAAATTGAGGAAAACTATTTGACCCCTTTTTCTAACTTTTTTTTTTTTTGTCTGGGATAATATAGCATGTTTCTCTGAAAATTTTGTAATGTTAGTTAATTTTCAAGATCGTGATAAATCCCATTAAAATGTTGGTGAATGAAATTTAATCCTTTAAGTTAGATTCAATATTATTAATATTAAAATATATGATCAACAATACAGTAGAGACAGTAGAAAAAGGTGACTTAGATCATTACCTCCAAGTGAGAAAGATTGGGAACAGTCAATACTAATCACTCAGGGGTTACTTTAAATCAGTACAAAATGTGGCATTGCAGGCCAAAGTCAGAGTACTGACACATGTAATTAAAACTTGATACTATTAATTTAAAATCTCTCATGTTTCCCACTTTGTACTGGAAACTTTGGACTTATTGTCACATTTAGCTATCTCAGCAAGTCTATGAATTATTATTAACCCGTCCCAGATCATGAACCTGAAGCAGAGAAGAGTCAGATTTTTCAAGGTTGCATCATGAGTCAGCGCAAAGCAAGGCTTGGAATCCTGATTCGGTGGAAACCAAGGTTAACACCTGCCTTCCAATATGTCACAATACTATCTCATCTTTAAACTAATTCACACTTGTTTACATGAAGGCTTCTACAAAAAGGCATCATAACTAAGTCAATCAATCTCTGCATTCCTTAAAATTTAGAAGTTTATGGAAAGCAAAAGTATGTTTCTTATTCATTCCTCTAATGTTGACATGTTTTCCTTCTTGGACTGACTCAAAAGAGTAGTAAAATAATATGTTTACATTTAAAAAAATACTTTCACTTAAGAAATGTATTATTTCATTTTCTTTGTAAAATTGTACATCTTGTAAATAATTCTATTATGAAAATTTGCTTTTTTACTCTAGGGCATATCCTGAGTAATACATTTCCACTATGTAATTTTACCCAATGGTTATTTTCTTGAATTATGTTGACCAGTCTTCCAGCCAACTGCTAGAGCTGGGTTTTAGGTGGGTAAAGTGCTCATTCTAAAACCTTTGTCCATACTTCTTATAGTGACACAATGAAAAACAACAGGAAACCTTGGTAGCCAGTGTTTATTTTCTACGCAAGGCAGAAATTCCTTCCACAAAAATCTTCTGGACAGGTAGCATTCCAGCCTGTGCTGGATTTTTTGACTGAGTGGAATTTCACTGATTTTTAGGAAGTTCTGATGTTGCATAGAAACAACTTCCATATCTTTTGTAGTTTAGTCTGCTAGTTTCACATAACATAAAACAAATTCCTTTTGCATAAAGAAGTGTTCAATATATAAAGATAACTAAACTGCTCCCTTTTAGCTTTTTCCTTTAATTATTACTGTGTTTTTCAACTGTTACTCATACAGCATAGTTGCCAGATGTCTTCTCACATTTTATACTTATCAAACCCTTAATATCTATTGATTATTGGTCAAGCACTCTCCAAGCATTTCTGCCATCAAAAAGCTTTTGGATAAATGAGGAGCACTGACACACACACACAGCAATTACATCATAAGATAATAAGTGCCGTGATGGAATGGTGTGGGGGTAGGGCAAAAATATCTGGTTGACCATAGGGAAAGAGAAAGGTCATAGAAGACTGCTATTAATGTGAGGCATCAGGAAACTGAGAATGATGAACAGGCCAAATAATGTCAGACTTGTATTAAATAGGGCCACAGATAACTGTTTCCTGGATGTTGACACTGTGGTTCTGTTAATGCATTCTAAATTTGTATTAGCATTGTATTAGTGTCATCAAACTTTTGGTTCTTGTTAAATTTGAGGTAATTTTATAATTGGATAAATTAAAAAAAAAAAAGAAACAGTTATCTCTTGTTATAAGGATTGGTTCCTGGACCCCAAACCCTCCAGGACTAAAATCCGGAGATACTGAAGCCGCTATATAAAATGGCATAGCATTTGCATGTAGCTTACACACATCCTCCTGTATACTTTAGCTCATTTCTAGATTACTTATGATATCTTATACAATGTGAATGATATGTATATAGTTGTTACACTGTATTATTTAGAGAGTAATGACAGGAAAAAATGCCTGCACATGTTTAGTACAGACACAATCATCTTTTTTTTTTTAATATTTTTCATTTGCAGTTAGTTGAATGCACAGACGGACCCATGGATACTAAGAATTACATCGATCTTTATTTCATTATTTTAGGTCCATCATTCCAGCCAATTGGGTGATGTTTTGGAATATTGGCTCTTACCCCCACTAATTTGGGAGAATGAATATAGGGAGCCAGCTCCCTTGCTACATAAGTTTTAATAATAGCATTGAGACCAGGCACAGTGGCTCATGCCTGTAATCCTAGCACTTTGTGAGGCTGAGGCTGGAGGATCACTTGAGGCCAGGAATTCGAGGCAGCCTGGGCAACATAGTGACACCCCATCTTTACAAAAAAGTAATAATAATAAAATTAGCTGGGTGAGGTGGTGTGCACCAACACCCCCAAATTCTTGAGAGGCTGATGTGGAAGGATTGCTTGATCCCAGGAGTTTGAGGTTGTAGTATGCTATGATTGCTCCACTGCCTCCAACCTGGGTGCCAGACAGTGCAAGACCCTATCTCTAAATAAAATTAAAGAAGGAAATAAATAGCATTGAATTTCAGTCTAGGAGAAAAAAAATAAAAAACCAATAATTTGAGATAGTTTACACACATAATACTTTTTAATACTTAGAAATATAAAGAATAGAAGTAAAGGTGAGACTTTTATTTTCTAAAACTGATTTTCTACTTCCCAGAGAAAGTAACACTAAATACTGTGCCATGTCTTAAATTCTCCCAAACAACTTCACAGACCTGAGGAAGGTAATCAATAGACAGAGTCAAAATTCAGCTTGTTAGCTTGTAAATGACAAGAAATTGCTACTCCTCATCACATTTTTCTACAAGATAAAATAATAATGTTACTCGATTGGACATCTATGTTTTATATACGTTTACTCAGTTTCTGCCTTATCAGAAGGGCATTTCCTCACCAGTCCTATCACTTTCACATACAGCTTTTAATGTGCCACCTTGACTTATCTTTAGAGTACTCACAGGCACTACCGTGGGGTCTTTATTTATTTACTGTCAGTTTTCTACCATGAGAATATAAGCCTCCTGAGAGCTATTTTGTTCACCCTAGTAACTTCGATGGTACCTGACACATATTAAAAATAATAGAAAATAATATTCATTATTCTTATTTTATGAACATTATTGAGCAAAAGTAAAAAAGCTATTTTTTTTCTGTCTAAGGTAAAAAATATGTCCAGACAGATAGAGTAATTTAAGTATGGAATTGAGTTCAACCTCGATTGATCAATTTTAGCATTATTTCTATTGCTATCAAGAAAATGTCCTGTTCCAAGGAAAGAAACTTCAAAAACTGTGATATCAGTAACCATAATACTTTAGATAATTGGTAGTATGATTTAATGATTGTGTTTTATTTTACTTTACTTATGGCAGTACATGGAATCTCAATTGAATTGACATAACTATTAGTGAAAGATTGATTGAGAAACCAGATTTAAATTCTGATTCTAATTATTCACTTGCACTTTAGAGTAATGAATAGAATTAGGACTGTTCTATGCATTCACAGGAGCATATGCATCTCTGCATCTGTTACCTCTCCTTGTATTAATCTTTAGTGATGTTATATCTATTTCTGAGGTTTAAATTATTGTTATGTAGGCATGAAAGACTATTTAGTACATTAAGAAGAAGAAGAACTCTTTTGAGATGTCTGATGAACTATGACAAATTCTGTGGATCAGCAGTCTACAACTGAATTTCTGATCCAGGAATGGAATCAAGCCAAAGCATCTAAATGAGTGAAATCACTTTCCCTTCTCTCTTTTTCTTCCACTAGCATGGCAGTTGGCCTTTGGGTTGTTTATGAATGTTGATATCCCTAAACTACTAGATATAAAAATGATTTAGGAGATTTAAAATTTCTATGGAAAAGTTATTTATATTTATTATTATCATTTTATTTTTTACCACTAAGGTGCATTTGCTATATGGAAAAGATGTGACTGATATTAAAAAGAGAGTGTTGGAAAAGGGAGCAAAGAATTACACTTAAATAATTTAGTAAATTAAATGGAAATTTATAGGTGAAAGAACGGACCATATGTTAAAGTCAACATCATTATTTCTGTGAAATAAATCTTCCACCTTATTTTACTTTTCCTCTATTGCTTATTGCAGTTTAACCCACTCTTTATCTTCATTTTCCCCACTTACTCTGTGTTCAAACCAGGTTATTAGATTAATAATTGCCACAATACTAAAAATGAGTGATTTGTTTTCCAATTATGCAAGAGAGCATGTAAGTTGAAGTGGCAAAAATGAATGGAAATAAAGAAAAAGGGAAAAGGGGAGGAAGAAAGGCAAAAGGAAAAGAGGAAGGTAGGAAAGCAAGAGGGAAGAAGAAGGAAGGAAAGAAGGAAAAGGGAAGGAAGGAAGGAAAGAAGGAAGGGAGGGAGGGAGGAAGGGAGGAAGGACAGAAAAAAGTGGTAAAATAAGAAGTGGAGAAGACAGAAAAGAATAAAGAAAAAGAATAGAGAAAGAAAGAGAGAGGAAGGGAAGGGAAATAAGAAAAATGAGTAAAAAAAAAAAGAGAGAAGAAAGAAAGGAGCAAGTGAAAAGAGATCAAGGAAGCATTTCTCCATTTACTTTTTACTTGAATATCGTGAACCTGGCCAAGCTAACTTTCAACTTCTACGTAGTTATAGTTGACGATGTATTCTATTAAGGACTTTTAAAAAGGAGGTTAAATATTTGCAATAAATCACAACATAAGTTCAATTGATGGTGGAATTTTCAAAACAGAGAAATTCCTCTAATTTGGGAACAAATGAAGCATGTGGCTGCACATTAAACTCATGTGTTTATTAGCTTGCTGAAAGTTGCTTTCTTCATTGAACTTTTCAAATATTTAAAATAATAATTTCTAAACAGAGTACAAATTGGGAGAGAAGTCCCAATTCTATAATTCACTAGAGTTATCACTTCTGTTTCTCAGCAAAAGTCTCGCTTTCGTTTTCTGAGTACAATATCAAATTATATTCTCAAGCATTTAGACATAGTCAGTTTTAACCCTTTTTTTCTCAGATTTTTAAAAATTTCAACTAATTACACATAACTGTTTATTTAGTGTTAATGAAGTATATAATCTCTCTTAAAAGATATATCTAAAATAGCCTATGTATGTAAATGACCTCAAAGGGTCACTTGCAAACCGTTATTTACCCTGCGTCATATGTGGTTTATTTTTATTAAAAAATCTATTTCATGGCATGGCATTTCCTGAATACTGATGAATAGTAGGACAAAACATAACAAACGCAAAAGAAAATAAATCACATTTAAAGTTTAACATTAAGTTATATCAGCAAACATGTTTACCTGTAGGAATGAAGAGTAATTTACTATTCACGTTTCAAAAAAATATTTTTTCTTGGAATGCCTGAGGCTATTAATGAGTTTGGAATTCATTTTCAGACTATTTTGGCTTTTGAGGAAATCTGTTTTCAATTCAATACTATTTCTAAAAGAAATTTTAGATTTATCACCTCTAGAAAGTGGTAGTTTTCCTTAGAAAACTGAGATAAAGAAAGCTTGGAAATAGAATTGTATCTATTAGAAATAACTGTATATGTGTGTACACATTCTACATTGCAAATAACACCTCTAACTTCTTAAGCTTGCTGAAAATAACTTTTAAAAATAGTGCATTTAACACCCTGCATAACAGCATAGCTGAAAGTTTCCTCAAGTGTTAAAGAAAAGGCTAGCTAGATGTTTTATCATGATGGCTGAAGGCGGTAGCATTGTGTCTGACACCTGACCCATTTATCGCACTTCATAAACTTCAAATAAATCAACAGACAACATGCTTTTCTCTTTTTCCTGGTTATTTGGGGGTACATAATGAGGGTTTACCTTATGCTTGTTGTCTACCTTCAGAAGATATATACTACAACAGTATTTAGCATGTGTACCTTTACTGTAAATTTTACTAGGCCAGGTATTTTAATAAAACCTTCACATTTCTTTGTTTTGGCATGTATCCATATGTGTCATTTCTGATCTCTCTGACTTTCCAAGATCATGGTTAGATGATGCATCTCATCTTTATTTATTTTTATTTTCCTGAGTATAAACTGTATTTTATAGGAGTTTCTGCTAGGCTTATTTGCATTTTTTAATAGAGCAACTTTTAATAAAGAACAAACCTTTGTTAGTTTAAAATTTAGCTCTACTTAGAAAATATATTTGCTGTTTAAATATCCCACAGTTTGTACTGGAGAAAAAAAGTAACACTTCAGTTTAGACTCTAAACATAATGCATTATCAATGAATTTTAGCCCAGAAAGAATTAGCCTTCTGGGTGCACAGCTTCTCTGTCTTGGCTTCCGGCCAGGGCTGATATTCTAGCTTTATTTTATGTTTCCCCAGCTGCTTTCTAAATCTGGGGAGGCAGCACCAGCCAGAATCTTCTAGTTTGAACACAGTATGCTAAATGCTTCTCTCTTCTTCCTTAGTAGTTGCTTGTAAATGATGTACACAAAGTTTGATCTTTGGATTTTATTTCCAAAGGCCCCTTTTCTACTCAAACAGAAAATACAAGGCGATCATATGAACACTTAACCTACTGGGGACAACTGTTTTACTGGGTTAGATACATTTATTTAGTACCTTGAAGAACTAACGTTAGTATTGAGATTGAATTAAGTTTATTTTACATCCAAGTACAGAATGCTTTTCTTTGGGAGAAGAAATAATAGATATAACAGTTTTAATCTCAAATGAAAAATGAAAGATCATTATTTTCCTGAGGTAAACATAAGTGTGAGCACGTATTTCTATTTTGATTGTCAATTATAGAAATTCAAAATTATGACTTATTTATATATAAAACTAGTCCACATATACTTCCTTTTGGTGTTTAGGATAATACATTTAAAATGATACATTTCTTAATAAGTCTATCTTGGAGAAAACAAAATGCAATTTATGTATATTTGCATATTTATTTATTACTTATATATTTACATTAATCAATTTTAAAATTCAAATTTTCATGAGGTTTTACCTTCCTTTTATTTAAAAATAATGCCTGAGTTTCTAAATTGGATCTAAGGGTGATTTTCATGTTATAACTAGTATGTCATATATATTACAATTTTTTCAAAGGATTTTTAATGTATCAGTCTTAGTGGTGACCAGGTGCCATTCAGACAGAGTTAAAAGGCCCATTCTGCTTAGTATTAAATTTCTAAAAATCTTCCCAATTAGCTTATTATGAGATGTCTATCAGTGTAAACATTGCTTAATATTGATCATCATAATGTATTGTCACAGGATTTCTTATTTTAAAAAATGTCAACAACAAGTGTAGGCTTAACTTCCCATTTACATATTGAGATAAATGTAAATGGTGCATATATTTTGCTTATTAATTAGTTACTTTTTTATGAATTCCAGTTGAAAACTTAGACTGTTGTAGTCAGTGGACTTTGCATTCTTTATACAAACTTGCTACTCACATGCACACACACGCACACCAATGACCAGCACACAGCCTATGTGACACTGGGATATAGCTACCTAGCATACTTTTAATAGAGTAAATTACTCTTTTGCTTTGAAAAAAAAAAAAAAAAAAAAAAAACCTTTAAATCATTGTGGCAAAATTCATTGCTTCCTAGTTTTGGGGAAATTCAACCAATTACAATAACTTTTGTCTTTATCAATTTCCTCTTGGGGCAGAAACCTCACAATTTTAACCATGTTGTTGGTGAGAAAGTGGAAAACTAAAACCATTCTGAGAGTTACAGAAACACATCAATATCTTGGTACGCAATTTATGTTAAAGCATGTATGATACTGTATAAATAAAAATATTCTGATAGAAGGCACCATGAGAATAAGCAAGCGTGAGTTTGAAAGAGACATGATCGAGCATAAACTTCAAACTTTCTCAAGCTGTATGAGAACTCACAGTATAATTTATCATAATAAACAAAACATATCATCACTTAAAAAGCTGTGACAAGAATTCTGAATAATACAGTATTTCATTAATCAGGAGAAATTGTAAGAAAAATAAGGTTTAAGTTTCCTTATTTAGCTTCCTCAAACAGAGATATTGAAAAGAATGAATAAAACCATATTCCAATAATATTTCTTGTTTTCCAACTTATTCTGTGCTTGAGGACATTGGATGTATACCATAAAGCTTTCTGTTCTCTTAAGAAACTATGCTTAGGGCATATGACATATATTGTTCTAAGAATTTATTTTTCTTTTCCATTAGGAGGTAGAAGGAAAACAACTATTTCTTTATAAGCAATTTATGACTGTATCATACACTTTCAAATGTCTGTGACAGCTGTTTCTCTAACGCAGACCACTGGAACAGAGCATGCCTACAAATCTCAGGTCCAAAGAAGAGGAGTTCCCATCTTCGGTAATTTGAATGCCATGTTTTCAGTAACACTTTTTAGGGAAACATTTATAACCCTACAGTTAACTTTTTATGTTGAGTTTGTAAAATTCGTGCTTTTAATATGAAAAGGCTAAAAATAGCATGATGACAGGTAAGCACACACATGCGGAAAAGGGAGATTGAATTTGGTTTTAAAATATTATCTGCTTCTACATAAATCTTTCACAAATAAAACTTTATTGTGTTCGACTTGTTTACATAGCTAAGCAAAGCATATTCATTTATGGTACACGCCTCGATTTCAGCAAATTAAGCAGTAACTTACCTAGAGAAGCATTTCAATATTTTGTCTTTTCCTAACTTGAATTTATCCCGAGTTAGAACATGAGATATCCAGTATTCAGGTTCACTTGGCTCCAGGTTAATTAGAAGGAGCTTTCAGTTCATGCAATCTGCCTCAACAATATTCCAAGAGCACTCTCTAGCTCCAGTCTTAGTATCTGAACTCTTCCAGCAGAGTCCTTTTATTTATACACACATTGTCCTTTTCAAAACAAGCAGCCAGCTGGAATGATTCAAACCTCTGTTCAGCACACCGTTAAAATGCAGCTTCCTTCTTGGACACGAGAATTACACCAGGGAGCAGACCGAGTACAGCAAAAAGGCTATGAGAACTATTTAATCACCGGAATACCAGCTGCTCCTGCTCTGCTGTTGCTAGTGCTGCTGTGCCTCTTGTTTAGCTGTAGTCGGTCTTTCTCTCCCTCCCTCTCTCTCATATCTCCAGAACTATAAAGGCAGCTTTGCCGGATTATGATTGGCAGAAACAGCCAATTCCTTCAGCTAATCATCCTCAAGACTTTCAAGGACCTGGAGCTGTTGTGATGTCATCCAGTCAGTGGGATGTTACACATGAATACATTCCAACAGAAGCTAATTCAGCGATGGGCTGCATTCCTCTCACACCGCAGTGATTGATTAGATGCTCCTTGAACATTTGCATGATCTTTCAATGTACAGTTGGACTATTTCCTATGTAATTTGAGGATAGAACTCCACTTTGCAGCTATAACACCATGCCACGAGATTCTATTGGACAAAATAAAAAAGTTCAAGACAGGATTTTCTGCTGTAAATGTGTTTCAGTTAAACACACAAATCACAAACTCAACAAAAGCCAACAAAGAGCAATAGGAAACTCGGACAAGTATTAGTAAGCTACATACTCCTGAAGTTAATAATAGCATTTTAGATCATGATAAATGTTAGAAGGAAAGAAAGAGTATGTGCATGTGAATTTATTGTGTGCATTATTTTAGTAATTAAGGTAAATTACTGGATTATTATGGAAAAGTTCTATTCTCCGCACTGACAAAAAATTGTCTCCATGTCTCTTTTTTCTTTTTAACTTGGCAATATAAGGTGAAGATTACCTGCTCTTTGTTTTCTATTAATTAATGTAAACACGTAAAGATACTATCAAGTACTTTTACATATTTTATGTAAAGTTATTTAAACTTATTCATTAGGATATACGCAAAAGTAAATGTAAAGTGTTTTCAGGTACATCCCCTCATTCCAGACTACATGATTCCCTGGGCTTTTCTTGCTTTAGTACATTCCTTAGTATCTACCATTTAATTTAGTGGAACAAGATATGCTAATGAGAATTTGGTCCAACACCCCTTATAGGCTACAGAACAGAGCTACAAGCTTTTCTCAACTCCAAGCCTTCCTCAGGCATATGGGTGTCGTTTGTTGTACGTAGTGGTTCCATTTGAAATACTGGGGTGGTTTCAATGAAGTCCTCTATAGGACTGGAAGTAAGGGTAGGAGGGAGTCCTTCAAAACTCAGCATTTATTAATAATGTGGTCTTTCAGAAGATTAATTTTAATGCATCCAGGATTACTAGTGTTATTATACTGCACAAGGTTTTGAGGGTTCGCAAGCCGTAGACACATGCTATACAGAGGATAGGGGAAAAAAATCTACCAAGTTAGAAAAAATATTTACCAGTTATTCATAAGCAATAAATACAATCTAGTAACTCATAGGTCATGTACCAATTAGTTTTTCTGGTTCACAGGATAAAATATATTAAAGAAAAAATTATATTTTAGAAATAATTAAAGAGTTCAGGTACTTCTCACTACCTTTTAAAACATTTGGAATGCAAAGATGAATTAAAATCAAGTCAGAATTTTCATAGTGATACACATCAAAATTCAAAATGGATAAACTGCAGTTAAATATTTCAACAATGTCATAATAAAATAATTATTACTAGAATAGCAACATGGGAAACACTATCTGTTGATAAATAAAATAAAATAGTATAAATTGTAAAAGCCAACTGAAGATTTTTATATTGTATGTAGTTTGGCTAACTAATAATGCCTTCTTCTTTATTCAAGTTGGGTGATTATTTTAAGTCTTAACTTTAGAAAATAATTTAAATAAAAAACTATTATAAAATGCTCAACATCTTTATATTACTGACATAGTTCTATTTCACAACTCAATCAAGAATGCCACTTTATCAGAGTATTTTCAGTTATTGGAAGTAAATGGCAACACAGTGATCTGAAGATAAAACCCATCACATTAAAACATGGAGCAGGGTTTATGTCGTCAGCTCTGGTGATAACTTAGAGTTGATATTCATTGATTACAAGTGAAAAATGTTGATCAATTTCTTCTCTAACATTAAACTATAAACAAAGTTTTAAGCTGAAGAAGTAAATACTTTCACAATGTAAAAGTGCTATATAAAATATTAATAGAAGGTTTTCTTATTAAAGGTAAAATTCTTTTAAATATTTGTGAAACATGAACTTTGAGATTCAAAAAATCCAGAGATTATTAATTAAAATTCAATGTAGGGAAAAAGTACCCAACTTTACTCTCCTTGTCTCATTGTTCATTCAGAAATATACTAAGTACTGAAG
>NW_016804424.1:2789323-2792668 GCF_001698545.2 Rhinopithecus bieti | reverse complement strand
TAAAATAATTTAATTTACAGTCTTCACTACTAAAACTTACAAATACAAGATTCTATTACCATGCTACCACTTTCTGTCTATATCCTTTTCTTGTAATTTTATTTTTTAACATGAGCAACAATCCTGTTGTCCCAACACAAAAGGCTATAACTTTTTTTAAAGAAAAAGCATGAATAAAAGAAACTTCTATGTTCAAAGTTTATGCCTTCAGGGAGCAGGGGAAGCCTCTAATTGGGCTGTGAGTGACTAATACAAAACTTTTATTAAAAGCAAAAAAAATCTTCTGCTGGCAATTATTAGGAAAAGAGCTTATGTGAAAAAGAAGGTGTATAAAGTCAGTTTTGCTTCATTGGTATCATAATACATGATAAAAAAACAAAACAAAAAAAAAAACATAAGTGCCAAATAGCATTACTCGGGTAACAAGCACCCCAGTCACAGACTTAAATGTTATGTTATTATACATCTGGATCTCTTGTTAGCAAGTTATTAGAAAAAGGGGAAAAAAAAAATAGGAAGAGCAGGTTGGAAGAAAGAATCTTTTGCCAGTATCACTGTAGTGCATTTTGTAGCAAGAGTGAAATCAGCATGTTAATGCTTCAAATAAATCCTTTGAAGATGCAAAACTTGAAAGGCCAAGTGAGGGAACAAACAAACTTAACAGTCCAATTCCAGTTTGGCTGACAACTACTTAAAGAAACATGATTTTTAATAAATAGCAGTTGTTGGCCAAAACACTATTGCATCACAAGAAATTTTGTTGTGCGCTAAAATGTTAGCATTCAAGTGAGAGACCCAGGGTGAGGTGGGGGAGGACAGTAAACATTAAATTTATGATTTTTCCTTGGTCTGATCTTTGCTATGAGAATTTTCAGTGAATTTCTCTTTTACATGGTACACAAAGGCAAGGAGAATTCATAAAACGCATGAATTAGGCCCCAACTCCAGTGGGAGTGTCTCATCAGAGTAGGATTTTTAAATACCTTATAGTGGTTGTAAGTTTTATCTACACTAGGCAGTTTCAGTTTGTCTTTCTTTGTTTCTCTTTTCTTTGGAATTTTCATTTGCCAAATTTTATTAGGGTTTAATGGTGATTTCCTTTTGACTGACGCCTTACAAGTCAAGTCGTTTTACATTCTCGAATTTGAAGTCCTAAATGTTCAAAGTGAGAAAGCTACTTGCAGACCAAAATCACAGCATCACAGTGATAAGTTTGATAAAACCATTTTTGTCATATAGGGTATTTTCTTTCATTTGTTACCAAATTCTTTGTAACAAATTCTTAAATATCCCAATATCATTTGTTTTCTGCCTGCTCCAGTCCTTCAGGGAAAGGCATCTCATTTATGAACTATTTAGCTAATGCTCTGATCAGCATGGGAAATCTTAATTTTTTACTAAGCCCTAGTAAATCAGTTTCTGTCATTTAGCTTCAATGCCTCACTGTAAATTATCATCACTCTGGGGTAATTCACTGGATGCTGTCACTCTTTCTCCTACTTGGTTTAAGCCGTGTGTGTGTGTGTGTGTGCGCGCGCACGTGTGTGTGTATGTGTGTGTGTGTTGGGGGACCATGTTGAGATGGTAAGTTGTGAGCAGTGGTTTAAGAACATGAGATGTTCTAAAGCAAGTCAACAATGGCTGAAAGTCTCCTTAAGCTTGAGAGGCAATACTTGTGAATTCTAATGACCAGAGTCATGCTGTATTCCAAGACCTGTAAACCCAGTGCTGTCCTCTGTAATCAGCTAACAATTAGGTATACAGCATTACATTGCTATCATTGCCTGATTTGTAGGCACACACATAATGCTAGCAATGAAGTCTTTACTCTTTGAGGACAGAGAACATTTCTCTTTCTTTTTTTTTCTTTTTGAGGCTTATATCCTTATTACGTGGACCAGTGCCATGGCATAAAGTAGTTAATGATATTTAAAAAAATAAATTTATGAATGAATGAATGAATGAATGATGGCAACTCAAAGCTAGAAAATAGGGAGAGGAGTACATTAACATTTCTCATACAAATATATTTTATATGAAACTGTTGCACCAGTTCTGTATGCCACAAAGGGAAGCAATAATTCATTTCAAAAGGAAGATGCAAAGATGCATTATAAAGCAATTTTCCCCATGGATAAGAAAACCCAGATTAGTTTTCCTTTTTAGAATCTATGTCATTTAATCTTCCTAATATTATTCATGAATAAGAATATTTTAGTGAAAATATTGTCATATATTTTAAAGAANAGATTATTAATTAAAATTCAATGTAGGGAAAAAGTACCCAACTTTACTCTCCTTGTCTCATTGTTCATTCAGAAATATACTAAGTACTGAAGGCAAAGGGTCCCACCATATACATATGTATAAATGAATGGAAACTTACTAAAGAGTGCTTTCTTTTCTATTCCTGGGGAAAACTGGAGAAATTCGCAACACTCACACTAAAACAGATCAAAATAATCCTCAAAGTATTTTGAATATTTTTCTTATAATTTTCTTTGTATATTGTATTCTCAAATAATTAAAACAAACGTATTTGTGAATTTGTAATCTTTTATCATTTTCTAATCTGTCAGGTTGGGGAAATGAAATAAATGACCTTGTACATTTCTGGGAAGAAATAGAATACACAAGAGAGAAAAGAGGAAAGAATTATTTACTCAAAGTGTTTTAAGTTTTTAAATCATTTAACTTGTGTTCCACATTTACAGGGTTTGCACTTATGTCAAAATGTAGCATCAATTCAGTTTGTTTTGAACAATACACGCAATGCAAAGCATTTACCCAATTGCTTATAGTTGACTTTTAGAGAAGAAAGTGGATGCTTTTATATTTCTTTAAACACTCTATAAAGTATAATATAATTTTTCCTTTATCTATTAAGATGTAGGTCCAAACTTATATTAAGGCCTGAATGGGTCGTTTAAAAATTGAATGGAACTTGTTGAACTAATAAACTTTTAGAGCTCCACTTATTTTCATTCAATTGCTCTCTTGATTCAGTAAAAGTTCAAGTAGTATTTGCCGACTACAAAACCTTTTCATTCAACTGAATTTATCTTTGAATTTACTTTTTAAATTTTCACTGGCGTTTCCTTGGAAGTTCAAAAAATGTGTATGTGTTATATGCATTATTTGGAAATTTTAAAAGTGAAAAACATTGAAAACATTATATGATGTACACTTATAACATATATATAAGAACATAATATACTTTAAATTTAATTTATAAATATGTATTTATACACCTTGTTCTTTATAATACACACATATATCTTTGTATATACTTACTCAATATAAGAAACAAACAAAAAGATGTTTATTTAAAAAGGAAGGTCTTTT
>NW_016804424.1:2761460-2787952 GCF_001698545.2 Rhinopithecus bieti | reverse complement strand
TATTTTATACATTACTGTATTTGGTTTGCATTTATAGATTCAGAAGAAAACAATTTGTTTGTCTTCCATATTATAATAAGTATCATTTTATTTTAGAACTTTAATTGGTGTTTCCCTTTTCTGAATAGGAATTATCATAAATGAAATGATTATGAAGTAAATTAAAATATAGTACTCTGAAAACAGAGATATTTTACAAAAGAAGACCAAATAATTAAACATAATGTAAAATAAATAAAATAAAGCAAAATGAATTCTGATACTCTAAACCTACTATATAATAAAACAATGATGAATTTGTTTGCCAGCTCAGCTGTTTATACCTGTTAGAGGGTGGAAAAGAGCAAAATAATTAAATTAAAAGGAAAGAAAAATGATGTGATGATCACAGGAGTGTATGAAAGAATATACTTATCACCCTGCTAAAATATTCAATATTTTACCATATTCCCATAGAGGGCAATATTGTATAAAAGATGGCGAACCAAGAATCTGCCAATTCATCTCTGTTGATATGCTTTAAAGAAAACTGCTGTTACCATAAATTTGGAGCTGCACTTCCCCTCAAACTCTGACTAATTTATAAACTGATGCACACAAAAACATAGCACAGAGTCTCATCAAAGGCAAAGAAAATTAATTTGGTATCCTACTTACTGGTAGATTACTTGAGTGAATAGCCCCTAGTTTCACCTTTAATTTGGTTTAATCACTGCATCTCAGATCTCAGACAGCAGATTGCATTCTATTATATAACTTATATATACAATACACACATGTACACATATATACACAATACCATTTAGTTTATTTGAAATATTAATAAGGTAGTGTCTTCTTCAATGCCTGGAAAATGAAGATAAACTACAGGTAACAAATAAAGTGAGGCAAATTTTGTAAAATGAAAGTCTTATCAATGATTCAAATATAACTCTAAGGATATAACCATAGAATAGGGCTGGGCCATGGAGATGCAAAATTATACTTAGCTGTATCTCTCAAATTAATTTCTATTATAAAATCATCATGCACTCATCTACCTTTCTTATTTAAATATATTCCTTTACCTTTCCCTCTTGTGACTCAAAAATAGATTGCTTCACTGTAAACCCCTTCCTCTCAAAGATGCTAAATATATTAGAACTTGAAGCATTTGCTCCTAAATGACCTTCATAATAACTGCTAATTTGCATTTAGCATATACTGAAAGAAAAGACATTATGTATTCTGTAGTATCATTAAAACATACTATTATCTTAAACATTCGACTACCTACAGTTTTTAATACACACAGTGATATGGGATACATGGAATTATGAAGCATACTATAACGTTCTACCTGTCTGCTATGGCACAGATGCAATTCTACCTTCAGAGAATTCTCCTCAGTTCCCTCGTTATGAGATGTTCTATACGAGATCATTATGATTATATCCTACAAAAGCTATTTTAAGGCTAATGTAAACAAATGAAAATTAATAAACTATAAGCCAGATTTAGTCATAAGAAATATAAATCTAGTCCTTTTATTTAGGACATCCAATTTGTACCTGAATATTAAAGCAAACTAGAGTAAACTGTTTAGTTCAAATTAAATTATGTGAATCTTTAAAATAACATTAATTACTTGTCAAGTACAACTTCTCAAGTCTAAATAATTAATATTCTTCAATCTGCCAAAGTAACTATGGTAATCAAGCAATTCTTGCGTGTGTTTGCAATTAAGCGAGAGGTACATTTAGAACAATCTGGTTTCTTGAAATCCCTATCTCAAATTTCCAGATTACTTTGAAAGGAGTTATTCTTCTAGCATAAAGTACTATTTGACCTGTCCCTTCCATGACCACTGTTAGGATGACAAAGGGAAAAGGGCTATTTGTTGAACCTGATACTCTGTCACAGCTGATAGTAGAGGTTTGTTCCAATGTGCTTGCTTTCATAATACATTCAATACTAACATTATGTTATCTTCAACTCATTTTAAAATCTTCAGAGTTTTCAAAAGATGTTCTCATGGATGATTTTGTGTGAGTGCCACAATGATCCTATTATTAGTTAGTGTGGTATTATATCTACATTGTATGGGTTAGAACAATGAGACACAAGTAGCAAATCTGGGATCCGCAACAGGACTCACTAACCTTTAGCCCTGTGGTATTTCCACTATACCAAACAGTCGTCTGAATGAATGTCCCTGGAGAACGCCCCTTTTCGTTACTCTGTAAGCAGAGTGGACTTTCAGGTGTCCATTCAAAACCCTGTGCTTTATAATGCACTTGGTAATATATAGATAAAACATGAGTCATGCTTTTAACCTTTCTATATGGCAAGTTACTAATAATTTGGTAGCATTTAAATTGCACTATCTGCTCCATGAATATGTTTTATACAAATGCTTATCTATACCAATATCTGTTCTAAAGAATAGTAGAGAAGGAAGGATTTAATTAAGCTTTAGAAATACTAGGCAGCACAGGGAATCATAGTCATTGGCATATGCTAAGGGGAGAATTAAAATGAGGGAAAATTGTGAGATTTTGTTTTCTGTTTATTTTTATTTAAATTATACAATTTCTTTTCCTGGTTTGAAGAAAAGAGGTAGATCAGAGAATTTCTCAGACCGGTGGTAAGATATCACAATCTAGATCACTGGTTGTCAAATTTTTGTGACCCACAACACAGAGACACTGAAACAAGAGCTTCAGAAAACAATTCTTACTTCTTACTTTGTGTGCAGTGCATTTCATTCTATAAACATTTTGAAATGCTGACCTAAATCTACTAATGTAAATGCATATAAAGATCTACGAACTGAATTTTGAAAAATGAATCTAGATTCATTATGTATTTATACAGTACTGAATATAAAAAAGATCAAGTCATTTCCATGGTATAATAATTGGAACTTTTCCCTAATTTTTCACTTAGCTATTTTAATAATCTAAGCAGAACACCATTATTATTTCACAAAGTGACTGTCAATAGAGAATGCTATTCTTTGGGAATATACAGGCAAAGGGGCAGATCAGGTTGTCATACAAACATGGAATTAAATGGAGCTTTGAGGCATACAATAATAGCACTGGTCTCTCTTCATGTAGACAACACCAGAATAACTAATACGTTAATTCCTTTTAAGACTTAGATTACAATTATAAATTTATAAACACTTAATTCCAAACTTCTAATTAAACAGGAAAAATGAGTTTTCACAAAACTATGCAGTGTAGCACTCAGTATTTTTTCATGATTACTGTGAAAAATATCATAGAAATGTTATCACTACCTTAATGCAATCTCGCTGCTGCCTTACAAGTCTGGAAGAATTTCAGGATGCTACTATAAAGCTCTTTAGTTGTGTACTATTTATAGAGTGAGAATTCCTGACCTAATTCAAAAATTTTACAAAGTTCTTTTCTTTTGTAAAATGTGTAGCTATAATTTGAGGAAAATAATCATTGCTTCAAAATACAGAAGAAAGAAGAAAAAAATGTAGCAGAATGCCTGATTGCCTGATTTGTCTAATTCTTCAGCCCTTTGTCATGTGACTTTGTAGTTCCCCTCAGTAAGAAGGTTACCATGTTTCTCCACCCCTTTTCTTTTGGTGGCGGTACACGACTCGCTCTGAAGGGGTCATGTACCACCACCAAAGGGGGAAGTGACATTATGCTAATTTCAGGTTTGTTCTCTTGTAATTCCATCACCACTGTGAGAAGGACATGCCAGGACACACAGACCAACACTGTCTGGCTTAGGTGTTCCGGCCAAGAATAGCTTAGAGCAGAGCCCATAAATGACCTATATGTGCTTGAGCAAGCCTAATCAATAACAGCAGAAGACAACCAGATCAGCTGAACTAAACAGACCTGCTGATCCATGAGCTGCAAGGAGAACAGAGACAGAAGCAAATTATATTAATGCAATGAACATAAAAATAAATGGAGCTTTGAGTTATATATGTGAATGTTAACCTCTTTATGTCAATAATAGCAAACAATATTAATTTATTTTGGTAGTGCAATTGTTTGGATTTATGGGTTTTCAGATAAAAACTTAGAAATGCAAGTCTTAATTTTAAAGACAAAAATGTATATTTAAGACATAAATCTTGGATAACTTGTTACACAGTATTACTTAATTTACATAAAGTTGTTTTCTCTGCAGCTAAAGTTGTAAAACACCTTATTCTACCTAATACATGGCTATATGAATTGAAGCAAGAAAAAATAATGATCGTGTTTCCTTATCAGTAGAAATTGTTATATGATTTTAAAATTTTTCTATCTATAGTACATTTTTAAAAATACTCTTTAAAATGTGAGTAATTTCAAGATTTGTTTTTACCCTGTTTAGGTCTGCCTGTTTCCATGGAGCAAACATATTCTATGATTCTTAAACAATTTGCTATTTTATTGTAAGAGTAAATGTGGAGTTCAAAGCAGAAATGTCATTCACAACTCCACAGCAATGTTTGTTTCTTTTTCACTTCCAGCAAAGATATAAAATAAAAGTCACATCTTTTTAAAGTAAGTGAACTTTTGGTACTAAATGACGTTAAATTTATGAAGGAAGACATTTTTGACTGACATTATTTATGAATGAATTATTGGAGTAACATCAATTTCACTGTAAAGCAGCAACTTTGAGCTAAGTAGATTTAACTATAATAAAATATATTAGCTAAAGACACTCAACATAAGTTTTTACGTTGATGTTATTTAGTCTGCTTGAAACGAAGACAAATTAATATTTCATTGATTCACACTTACAGAATCATTTCACTTTGCTGAGACAAAAATATAAAACAACGAAAAAATACTCAAAATTTGATTTCCAATTTCAAAAATATACTTATTGGTTTGCTGTTTCCATTTTCTATTAAAATTAAGACATATTAATACTTCTGTGTAGGAAATATAAAGATAAATGGCTAGTAGAGTTGACCGTCCGTATCTGTGGATTCCTGACCCATGGATTCAACCAACCACAGATCCAAAATACTTTTTAAAAGAGACTGGTCATGTGGTTGTGCTGTGCTGAACATGTACTGACATTTTTCTTGTCATTATTCCTTAAACAGTACAGTGTAACAATTATTTACGTAGTGCTTACATTGTATGAGTTGTTATAAGTAATCTAGATGTAATTTAAAGTATACGGGAGGATGTACATATGTTATATGCAAATACTATGCCATTTTATATCAAGGACGAGCATTCTGTGTATTTTGGCATCCACAGGAGGTCTTGGAGCCAAATATTCCATGGATACTAAAGGACAACTGTGTACATCAAATCACTTATCTTTGAAGTACTGAGAAATGAGAATAATAATTCCTCAAATAATACTAGCAAGTAGTAATAATGACCACAACAATAATAGTTTCACAACTAATGTTATCAAGTAACAGAAATGCCAAAAATAACAGCAAGTACTATTTTTCAAACCTTTATAGGGGTGAGGCAATGTGCTAAATGGTTTGAGTTTCCTTCATGATAATACATTTAAGACCAAGTTGGGATCGGTCTCGGGTGAATCTTATTAGAACGTGTAGACTCTGTGTCTGTATGCATGTACAGTTTACAATTTGTTAAGAGTTAAGAATAACAGTACGAGAAATGGAAGGGGAGGAGCAAAATGAGAATAGAGAAGAAATGAAGCCACAGCCTTATGTTAATGATTATAGCACACTTTGAGTTAGCCTGGTATCTTCTAAGCCATTTTATTTTATTGAAATTAATGCCCTTGGCCGGGTGCGGTGACTTACGCCTGTAATCCCAGCACTTTGGGAGGCCGAGGTGGGCGAATCACGATGTCAGCAGATCGAGACCATCCTGGCTAACAGGGTGAAACTCCGCCTCTACCAAAAATACAAAAAAATAGCCAGGCATGGCGGCGGACGCCTGTAGTCCCAGCTACTCGGGAGGCTGAGGCAGGAGAATCGCTTGAAAACGGAAGGCGGAGCTTGCAGTGAGCTGAGATGGCGCCACCGCACTTCAGCCTGGGCGACAGAGCAAGATTCCATCTCAATAATAATAATAATAATAATAATAATAATAATAATACTCTTACTCCTCATTAAAAAACCTACCTCCTAAGATACAAATAAAGATTTTGAAGCACAGAAAGGTTAAGTAACACAATTGAAGCACAAAAGGTTAGTTTGCCCGAGGTAGTTGGCTGGCATATGAACTTGATTGGTCCAGCTTCTAAACCCACAATTTTAACCTCAGACCACACAAATGGGAAGATAAGCAGTACCCAATGTAGGTAAATATCAGTACTGTTTGGTTCTTTCGCTCCCTACTTTTCAAAGCACTATTAAATCATCTAATCCTTATATTTTAGAATGTCTGAATTATGAAACAGAGATCAGTGTCACAGTGGAAAGTAAAGTAAAACATTAAACTATTACTAAGATACCTTTAGAGGTAATTTCTTCAAAAAGAAGGAAAAGTTCTGCCAGATGATAATCAATAAATTGAACAAATCAATAGCAAATTGAAATAAATGACAGAATCAAATGTTAGGTTTTATCTGATCATAAAAGAAACCAGTACGTAAAGTTACCTATACAACCTGGTTTGACATGAGCAGTTGTAGCTAATTCCAGTTGTTCAGGCTTAGCCTTTTCCAGAATTTTTTATTTTCTTTGAACTAAATATAGTTGTTAAAAGTTGCATATGCCAGGACTCTCACTTGCCTTTGCCATATTCTCTTCTTGTATTGTATTAGAAACACATGCAAAGCACAGAGTTCTTACTTTAACATGTAGTTAACTACGGAAGATTACCAATAATAACACATCTCTTTTTTTCCTTTTGTTAGATTTTTTTCAGTCTGAACTCCCACCTCTCTTTCCAGCTCAGCATTCAGGACAGTTGTTGATGTAAGGAAAGTACTTGAATACTTGTAGGCAAGAACATACCGTGTGCTGAGAGGGGGGCCATGGTGGTGCTGAAGGCTGCCAGATGCATGAAGCCACCAGAACGCATTAGTGGGATCAGTGGGAGGTAAAAGTTCTATTTTTGTGGATGTGAAATATGTGTGGGTAATAAAGAATAAGGAGCTGTACCATAGAGTTTAAACGGAGTTTATAGAAAGAAGTTCAAATATTTTTTCTTCTGTAGTTTGCAGTATAATTCAATGACATAATTAAATGCTATTTATATAACTATTTGAAAATACTTTTTATGTTGCAATAATACTTCTTAGAAGCAATCTGATTTTAAAACTCCATGTTTAATTAGTATCTTTCAGGCCGGGCGCGCGCCTGGCCTCATAGCCGCTGTAATCCCCAGCACTTGGGGAGGCCGAGACGGGCCGGATCACGAGGTCAGGGCGATCAAGACCATCCTTGGCTAACAACGGTGAAACCCCGTTCTACTAAAAATACCAAAAATAAAAAAAAAAAACTAGCCGGGCCGAGGTGGCGGGCCGCCTGTAGTCCCAGCCTACCGGCGAGGCTGAGGCAGGAGAAATGGCGTAAACCGGCGGCTGACTGCAGTGAGCCGAGATCGCGCCACTGCATCTCCCAGACCGGGCCGAACAGAGCGAGGACTCCGCCCTCAACAAAAAAAAAAAAAAAAAAAAAAAAAAAAAAAAAAAAAAGTATTTTATTTCTCTTTTCAAAAACATGTTGATTAAAATCAACCTAAAGGCTATGTGATTTACTTCTCTGTGAGGACAACCACTACAAGTCTGCTAAACAAGTTCTAGGAACTAGTAAAAATGTTATAGCTAGTTTAACCAGAATGTGCCCTCAATGATTTATCATACAGAGCTCCAGAAGGGCACTTACATATCATTTTGTGAAGTATGAGTTTTCCATTAAATCATATGACTTCTTCTAAATTAACTTTCATTCTTTTCAATTCTAAGGTTTTTTTCTGTATGTATGAAAAATGAAATGAGAAGTTAGTATTGGGCCTTTACAATAAAAGTAGCACAAGAAGATAAAATAATTTGAAAATAGCACATTCTGAAATTTAAAATATAAATTTTAAATTTCATAAAATTTAATAATGGTTTGAAAATTTTTTCTCTAGTTCTTGGAGTCAAAGAAAGGCTACTGGAAGTTAATCTGACCTTTAGCATCATTGTACGTGTTATTATAAACTCAACTAAAACTCACTATTAAAGACAAAAGAAATCAAACGAAATGTCCTAAAAGGAATGGTTTTGTAATTAAAAGTGCAAGTTTTGGTAAAGCAGATAATCATAAGAACAACATTTTCACTAAATAAATTATCAAGTGGAATTGGAATGTATTTGAAATTAGGTGTAGTGCATAAATAATTCATGATTGATTTCAAACAATCTAACATTTTTCTAATGCAAGATAAGGTGTGCTTTTAATAATTTTCAAATATTTGTATACATACACAGCTGGAGTTTTGAACTACAATGTTTTTGTAAGGAAGCTGATAGCTAATGTTGAATACATGTATATACATATATTTGTGTGTGTGTGTGTATGTGTGTTGAATATATATTTGGCCTAGCAGGATGTGCTTTCTTTGCCATGATCCATCAGATTTTAGAGATATTTCATTTTTTGAGGAACTATTTTGTAAATCAACCTAAATGTCCTACAATGGTATTTATTTATTTTTCTTTCTTTAAAAGTGTGTATAAATTTAAAGATTGTAAGTAGAATTTTGTTACCTATATATATTGCTTATTTTTGAAGTCTGTGCTTTTAGCATCACTATTACTCAAATAATTTACATTGTATCCACTAAGTAATTTCTCATCATCCACCTTTCTCAAACCCCCTAACCCTTCTGAGTCACCATTGTCTATCATTTCACATTCTATATTGATGTGTACACATTATGTGGGTCTCAGTTATAACTGAGAACATGAGGTATTCTTCTTACCATTTCTAAGTTGTTTTCTTTAATGGTCTCCACTTCCATCCACATTGCTGCAAAAGGCATGATGTCATTCATTTTATGGTTAAGTGGTATTCTACTCTGTATTTATATCACATTTCTATATCTAGTCATCCTTTGAGGAACACAGGTTTATTTCATATCTTTACTATTGTGAAGAGTGCTGCAATAAACGTGAATGCATGTATCTTTTTTATATAGTAATTTATTTTCC
This sequence comes from Rhinopithecus bieti, assembly GCF_001698545.2. NCBI lineage: Eukaryota > Metazoa > Chordata > Mammalia > Primates > Cercopithecidae > Rhinopithecus > Rhinopithecus bieti. The sequence goes on along the minus strand of NW_016804424.1, from coordinate 2,778,841 downwards.
TCTGGGTAGATACCAATTAGTGGGATTGCTAAATGACATGGTAGTTCTATTTTTAGCTCTTTGAGAAATTTCCATAATATTTTTCATAGAGGTTGTACTAATTTACATTTCCAACAAGAGTATATAAGCACTCCCTTTTCCCCACATCCTTGCCAAAATCTGTTATTTTCTGTCATATCTTATCATAATAATAGTCATTCTGAGAAGCTTATGCACAGTAAAATAAATAATCAACAGAATAAACAGAGAAACTGCAGAATGGGAAAAATATTTACAAACCATGCATCAAACAGGGATTCATATCCAGAATTTACATGGAACCCAAACAACTCAACAACAGCAACAACAAAAACAATAAGCATTGAAAAGTGGGCAAAAGACAGAAATAGAGATTTTTCAAAAGAAGATACATAAATGGTCAAGAAACATGTGAAAAAAAAAAAAAGATGAACATCACTAATCACCAGAAAAATGCAAATCAAAATGACAAGATACTATCTTACTCTAATATTTGAGATGGAGTCTCACTCTGTTGCCAGGCTGGAGTGTAGTGGTGCGGGCTCTGCTCACTGCAACCTCCGACTCCTCGGTTCAAGTGATTCTCCTGCCTCAGCCTTATAAACAGCTGGGATTACAGGCATGCACCATTTACGTCTTTCCTAGTGCATTAAAAAAACTTGAAACAATCATTTGACGAATGGAGTGCTAAAAATTTTTCATTTTCAAGGTTTACTGACTTATCATTGTTAACATCAAAATGTGCAAACAGAAAAGCTTTGAAATTAAGTTGTATAAAGGCAAAGTAAGTACTGAGTAAATCAAATTATATGATTTCAAGATATGTAGACAATTTAGTTTTTTAATTATATAATTGCACTTTGGAATACCTTGAATTGTAGGAAGAAATTCAGGATATTTTTATTTCATTGTATGCCTTTATATCCCGTATTGGAATTTTGTAACCCATCATTTTAAATTATATATTATTTTAGTTTTCAAAAAATGTTTATGGATACATAATGGTTGTACATATTTGTGGGAAACAGGATATTTTGATACAAGCATACAATGTGTAATAATTAAGTTAGGGTATATTGTTGATGCATAGGAAACGACTCTTCGTGAATGCTCTTAGTGAAAATTTGGGAGTTTTTTTATATTTAAGGGGGATATTTATTGTTTTCCCAAATATAGATATTTATGCACTCTGGCCTTATCTGCCATCACTCTCGTAACAGAATTGTTTTTCATTAGAATTAACCTATCTCCATGTTCACATACCATACTTAGTCAATTAAACTTGAGATTAGACCTTATTCCAACCTTGTTGGTATAAGTAATAGAATTGGGAATATTAATATGTCGTGATAAAGTAGAATCCCAATCTAGTGATTCAGAAGTCTTGAATTCCCAGGTCTGAATCTGCAAACAACTAGACCTTGGATTTTAACAACTTTGAACATGTTTCCTGAGGAAATAAAGCATTTAACATGCAGTTTACTGTCCACAATATAGCAATATTACTCTACTACTCCAGGAAACTTCCGCCCAGCAAGATGAAAGTTGCAAATGACTTTACTATCTATTCAGGGACTTCTCAAAGATCCATTTAATGAATAACAAACTTGTCATCTTGTCAACATGTAATTTCAATTAACTTCTTACTCCATGATTCTTTAAAATGTTTGTCTCAAAGCCCTCACTCTGATGTTTCCAACAATCCTAAACTATTCCATCATAATCCCTACCCAGTGCCAATAACGCCCTCTTCAATCCCCACATTGAAAAACTGCAAAAGTCTCATGAATATACAACCTTTACCCTCTTATTTGAGAGAAGACTATGACTCTGTTAAAATTGTGTTCCTTCCGACCAGGCAAGCAAAAAACTGTAAGATAAATCACAGAAAGAACCAGGGAACAGAAAAAGAAGGAAGCAACAGGCTAGCAGAGATAGAATCCAGAGGGACTTGGTATGTTGTCAAAAGGTTAGATGGGAGTGTTTTTGGTTCCCCTCATCCCAGTGGCAGACTGCTGTTCCCAAACTATCAGAGAGCTCCTCTGCCCTCACAAGCCCAAGCACTTGGTTGAGCAATGATTTGGGTACTTCTTGAGGGTATTATGCTACACTACCAACTTGCACAGGGCCACTCGCCCTTTCTACAAACCTGAGCTATAGTAGCAAACTACTATACTAGGTACCTACCAATTGTGAGACTGTGCCCTGCTGTAACTGCAGCCTTTGTGTCTCCACATCACTGAATGCCCCCACAGACGTTCTCCAGCACCCATTCAGATTGTGGTAGTCACACAGAGCTGGCTGGACCCAGGGGAGCTGCAAGCGTTCCAATGATCTAGCCCTCAGGGACTGCTGCTGCAAAGGGAAGGGAAAGTACAGAACATCAAGGGATAAGAGCATCCCTTGAGACAGAGGAAACACAAGCATGTATTTTGCTGTACCTGAGAACTCCTAGCTTGTGGGCTGAGAAGGACTGCACCTCTTCCACTAGAGATGCAGACATTGTGCTTTGCTCCAGGCATCCTACATACTTAGACACACACATGGAGAGAGAAACTTCTCTTTCTTGCTCACTGCTACAGACACAGCTGTGGGTACTCTGATAGGAGATTGGCATAGGTGTACAAGTGGATGGTCATTCTAGGACTATTGGGGGGGCAGTGTCCCCATTGGCAGTGTGTACAACAGGCCTGGGTTTGCATGAAATGCAGATCCTCTCCCTCCTCTACACAGAGTGGTAGCATTGCTGCAGTAGAGAGCAGGAAAGCCACAAATCTGTGTTTGGGGCTGAAGGAGAATGTTCCACTGAAGTGGACTCCTGCCTGCCCAGGTCATGGAGCTTGGCCAGTCCCCTCACCATCTGCAAAGCCCTCAGTGCATTCCATCATTACCTTCCCCACCACCCCCATCAGGGTTGGTGCATTTTTTCACCATTGAAGGATATAAGGGTGAGACTGGTGGACCAGCTCCACCCAGCTTTGTCTCCTACTCAGGGGCTGAGCATGGATCTGAGGCCACTGGGCATTCCACAGACCAACCCATTGCCTGAGGCCACAGAGAGCATCCTTTGTTAAATAAAAAGAAGCGTGCTCGCTTCGGCAGCACATATACTAAAATTGGAACGACACAGAGAAGATTAGCATGGCCTCTGCGCAAGGATGACACGCAAATTCGTGAAGCATTCCATGTTAAAAAAAAAAAAAAAAAAAGAAGCATACACCCATTGGTCTCTGCCACAACCAACTTTTACCCATAAGCATCTGGCCTAGAGGTTGAACTACATACCCAGTGCAAAACTTGCCGACACGAGTGTACAGCACAGGGGAATAAGATAACTTCCTGGGACCTCCACTATCCTAGCACCATAAGAGGCAGTGAACCTACTCACATGCCTAGTACATCACTACTATAACCAGCATTTGAGAAAGCTACCACAAAAATCTATAACTAAGTAACTCCTACAGAGTTTTTTGGCACTGAAAGCACTCAGAACTAGAACCAAATGACCATTTACAACTTGAATTATATTCACATCCTCAAGGGGAAAAGAAATTCCATCCAAAGAAAGTAAATTCAAGAAAAAGGAAAAGATATTTTATTCAGATGGGAAGAAACCAGAGAAAGAAACCTGGTAATATGAAAAAACAGTGTTACAACATCTCCAAAGGATCCTCCAGCAAGGATCCTAACCAAAATGAAATATTTGACAATCCTGATAAAGGATTGAAATCATTGATTTTAAAGACGCTCAATGAGCTCCAACAGAAAGGTGAAAAACAACACCAATAAATCATAAGGATAACTTAGGATATGAATGAAAGAGTTTCTGAAGAGATAAATATTAATTTTAAAAATGCATAACTTCTGTTAATAAAATATTCATTAAGGGAGTTACGAAATATGGTTGAAGACTTTAACATTAGACTAGTCCAAGAAGAAGAAAGAATTTCATTCCTTAAAGGCAGGTCATTTTTATTAACCCAGTCAGCCAAAAATAAAGTAAAGGGGATTGTAAAAAATAGTTATTGAGAAATATGGGATTATGTAAAATGTTTAATCCTATAAATTATAAGTATTTCTGAAGGACAATAGGAAAAAATAAAAGTATGTAAAATTTATTTGAGGAAATAATTAAATAAAACTTACCTAGTCTTGTTAGAGATTTAGACCTCTAGATATAGAAAGTCAAAGAACTTCAGGAAGCTACATTGCAAGATGAATTTCGCCAACTCATATAGTCATTAGAGTATTGATATGGTTTGACTGTCTTGCCATGCAAATCTCATCTTGAATTCCCATGTATTGTGGGAGGGACTCAGTGGGAGTATCCTGCTAAACTAAGCTTCATAAATGAAGGAGAAATAAGACAAGCAAACACTAAGGAAATTTATCACCTCCATACAAGACCGATGAGAAATGCTAAAAATGTTGTAAACATGGAAACAAAGGGTCAATACTCACCATCATTAAAACATACAAAATTAGAAAACTCACAGTCTTATAAAACAATTACATGATTAAGACTGTAAAGCAACAAGGACAAAATTAACATTACAACAGGAGTAAAACATCAATATTAACATTGAATATAAATGGACTAAATGATCCACTTAAAATATATACATTGGCAAAATAGATTTAAAAAATAGAATCTAATTTCATGCTAGTAAAGACAGTTGTAGACTCAAGATAAAGGGTTTGAAAAAGATATTTCATATAAATAAAAATCAAAAGTGAGAAACAGTAGCTGTAGTTTTATATGTTAAAACAAACTTTAATAAATAACAGTAAAAAAGACAAAGACAGTCATTGTATAATAATAAAGGTGTCAATTCAACTCCTGGAAATATACAACCTCTCAATATTGAACCAGGAAGAAATAGAAATTCTGAACTGATTACTAGTAAGTGGTAAGATTGAATCAGAAATTTTAAAATTTCATAACAAAAAAGGCACAGGACCAGATGGATTCACAGCTGAATTTTACCAGACATACAAAGAACTAGTACCAATCCTACTGAAACTGTTACAAAAAATCAAGGAAGACAGAATTCTCCCTAACTCATTCTACAATGTCAATATCACCCTGATACTAAAGTCAGGCAAGACTCAACACAGAAAGAAAACTACAGGATGATATTCCTAATGAACATAGATGCAAAATCCTCAAAAAAATACTAGCAAACCAAATTCAACAGCACGTCAAAAGATGATATATCACAATCAAGTGGGTTTTACTCCAGTGATGCAGGGCTTTTTCAACATAGACAAATCAACAAATATGATTCACCACCTAAGTGGAATTAAATGCAAAAATCATATGATCATCTCAATAGATGCAAAAAATAGCCTGGTAAAATTCAGCATCTCAATATAATAAAAACTTTCAACAAACGAGGCAATGGAAGAACATACCTCAAAATAATAAAAGCCATATGCAACAAACCCACAGCCAAAAGTATACTGAATGGGGAAAAGTTGAAAGTATTCCCCCTAAAAACTCGAGCAAGACAAGTATGCCCACTTCCATGACTCCTATTCTACAAAGTATTAGATGACATAGCCGGAGGGATCAGGCAAGAAAAAATAAAAGGCACCCAAATTTGAAAAAAGAAATTAAAATTATCTCTATAATCTAAATATGATATTTCATGATCTGACTGATACCTTAAAAACCCTACAAATCCTTTTAAGATACTTCTAGATGACTTGATAAATGACTTTAGTGAAGTTCCAGGATGCAAAGCAATATGCAAATGTCACTAACATTTCTAAACATTAATAGTGATCAAACTGAGAACCACTCTAAGTTAAAATAGTTACAAAAAATATCCAGGAATACATTTCACCAAGGAAGTGGAATATCTCTATAAGGATTACTACAAAACACAGATGAAAGTAATTGTAGGAGACACAAACAAATGTAAAACTATCCCATGCTCATGGAACTCAAAAATCAATATAATTACAATGGCCATACTGCCCAAATAAATCTACAGCTTCAATACAATTTCTATCAAATTCCCAATGTGTTTTTTCATAGAATTAGAGAAAAGCAATTCTAAAATTCGTATGGAACCCAAAAGAGCCCAAATAGCCAGAGGAATCCTCAGCAAAAAGATGAAAGCTGGAGCCATCACATTGCCGGACTTCAAAGTACCTCACAAAGCTATTGTAACCAAAACATCATGTTACTGGTATAAAAAGACACATAAATCTATTATGGAACAGTAATCTACTCTCTTCCAGGATAAAGATATTCTGGAACAGAAATCTCTCTCTGTTCCAGAATAGAGAATCCAGAAATAAAGCCAGTTTCCTACAACCAACTCATCTTTGCAAAGTCAACAAAAACATACACTGGGGAAAAGATCCCGTATTCAATTAATGGTGCTGAGAAAATTGGATAGCCATATACAGAAGAATGAAACTGGACCCTTATCTTTCACTATATACTGAAATTAACTCAAGATGGATTCAAGACTTACATTAAGACCCGAACCTGTAAATTCCTAGAAGTAAACCAAGAAAAAAATATTTCTAGACATTGACCTAGAGAAACAACTGATGGCTAAGAACTCAAAAGGAAATTTTTAAAAAACCCAAAAATCATCAATGGGACTTAAACTAAAAAGCTTTGCACAGCAAATAAATAAATAAATAAATAGTGCAAATGGATAACTTGCAGAATGGGAGAAAATATTTGCAAACTATGCATCTAACTATGAACTAATATCCAAAATCTATAGACACTCAAGTAACTCAATAAGAAAAAAAATTGAATAAACTCATGTAAAAGTGGGCAAAAAGCCTGGCCAACATGATGAAACACTGTCTCTGCTAAAAACAAACAAACAAAAAAATAGCTGAGCATGGTGGCACACGCCTGTGATCCCAGATACTCAGGATGCTGAGGCAGGAGGATGGCTAGAACCTAGGAGACAGAGGTTGCAGTGAGCTGAGTTTGCAGCACCGCACTCCAGCCTGGGTGACAGAACAAGACCCTATCTGAAAAAAAAAAAAAAAAAAAAGAAGAGAGAGAAAAAAAAGGAAAAGGATGAAGACATAAGCAGATAAGCAGATAACATTTTAAAATGCCCAATATCACTAATTATCACAGAAATGAAAATTAAAACCACAATAGAATGCCATTTTATACCATTCAGAATGGTTATTAAAATGTAAAAAAAAAAAAAAAACCAACAGATGTTGGTGAGAATGTTGAGAAAAAGGAATACTTATACATTGTTGATGTGAATGTAAATTAATACAACCTCTATGAAGAATAGTATGGATATTTCTCAAAGAACGAAAAATAGAACTACCATTTGACTTAGCAATCCCACTGTTGTGTATCTACCCAAAGCAAAAGAAATTGTCACATCAAACAGACATCTGCCCTCATATGTTTATTGTAGCACTATTCACAATAGCAAAGTCATGGAATTAACCTAAATGTCCATAAATCAAGGATTGAATAAAGAAAATATTTATGCTATGGAATGTTACTCAGCCATGAGAATAATGACTCATTTTTTTTTTTTTTTTTTTTTGCAAAAACCTGGATTGAAGTAGAGCCCATTATCTTAAACGAAATAACTCAGAAGCAGGAAGTTCATTACCACATGTTCTCACTTATACATAGGAACTAAATAATGTGTAAACATAGACATACAGAGTGGTATAATAGACATGAATGGCTCCAAATGTGTGAGGGTAAGAATAGGTGAGTGATGAGAAATTACCTATTGAGTACACTGTTCACTGTTTAGGTAATGGAGATACTAAAACCATACTTTATCACTGTGCAATATGTGTAATAAAACTGCACTTGTACTGCCTAAAACTACATAAATGAAAATTTAAAAGATTAATAAAATAAAAAAATAATAATTTTCTGGGGGCATATAGTGAAAACATTTCATTTTGAGTGAATTTAAAAGAGTTGAAGAGATATTTGAAACCGTGACGACAGATAAGTTTTTCTGGTGAAGAAAACAACAATGGAGTATTAAAATAATAGAAGACTTTATTATTTTAAGATTAGAATAATCACAACATACTTGTAGACTGATAGGAAAGATCCAATGAAAATGAGAAATCATGATAGAAAGGATAAATGGTGAACTAATGAAATAATGTCCTTGAGTAAGAGAGAAGGGAGGAATCTATTAATGAAATGATGACACAGTTTTTGATAGCAGCACAGACGGTTATTCTAGAGTAGTAGGAAGGAAGGCAATATATGTGGAGGCAGTAGATAGTAAAGACAATGTGAGCTTGTGTATGATCTTTTTAATGTCTTCCATTTCCTGGGTGAAGCAAGAAACAAGGTTGAAAGGGAAGATGAGAATGAAATATTTAACATCTGAAGAGATGAAAAAATAAATAAATAAATAAACATCTAGGAGAAAGGTATAGTAAATAACCCCAAAAATGTAGGTATTGGCCGTGAATGTAAAGTATAATTAGTCTCATAATTTTTACCTGTTACTTTCAGCTGTATTAAAGCAAATGAAAATTAAGGAGATACAATCAAAGTTACTATTTTGTCAAAAGTTTATAATTAAAGGAGAACAAATATAGAATTTATATTTGTTAGGGGTGATTACAATTATTGTACTTCCCATCAAAGGTGGGACAAGAAGACCTGGGGGAGATGAAAGATAGTGAAAAGTTTCCAACATCAATTCATGGGTCTTAGTGAGTCAAAATATTGGAGATGAGATGCTAGAATGAATGAGATTTACTGCTTTGCGTTTTGCTTTGTGCCCTTTAGTAAATAAAATTTCCTTTCTCAGCATATTTTCTGGCCCCTTTCACTAGTAAAACACCTGGACAACTATTACTTAATTTATTCACATTTCTATTAGGCATAAGAAAACCTTCCTGCCGTGTAGATTGGAAATTCTTGCTATTTTGGTAAAAGGAGGTGTTGGTCAAAGAATGAGATGTTCAAAACTGCAAATGCCCAGGTGTGGTAGGTAGAGCAATGGTCCGCAAGGTTGTCCACATCCTAATTTCTAGAACCTGTACATATGTTACCTTACAAATCAAAGGGGAATCAAAGTTACAGTGGGATTAAATGGTAATCAGCTGAATTTATAATAGGAAGATTATCCTGGGTTATCTGGGAGACCCTGATGTAATCACATAGGTCCCTGTAAGTGAACGAGGGAGACAGAAAAGAGGGTCACAGTGACTTGAAGGGAGAAAGACTTGATCTGTTCCTACTGGCTTTGAAGATTCATGAGGAAGGCCATAAGTTAAGGGAAGCAGGTGACATCTAGCAATTTGAAAGTGCAACAGATACTTCCTTAGAGCTTCCAAAAGAAATGCAACCCTATTGACACCTGGATTTATGCTCAGTGAATTCCACTTTTATCTATCAGAATTGTAAGTCCATACATATGAATCGTTTAACCCTCTCAGTTTGTGGTAATTTGCTGTTGCAGCAATAGGAAACTAATATAGGAGGAATTACAAGAATTTGTGAGGATAAGGTTCAGGGTGCAAACATGGAAGTGAGAGGCTCAAATATGGGCAAAGGAAAAGTTGTTTGAGGAAAGAAATAGAAAAACCATCAGGCCAGGAGTGGGAGGATATTCACATTTATGTTGAAAGGTGATATGGTTTGGCTGTGTCCCCACCCAAATCTCATCTTGAATTGTAGTTCCCGTAATCCCCATGTGTGGTGAGAGTGATCCAGTGGGAGGTAATTGAATCATGGGAGTGTTTTCCTCTACGCTATTCTGGTGATAGTAAGTTCTCATGAGATCTGATGGTTTTTTTAAGGGGCTTCCGCCTTGGTTCATCTCACATTCTTCTTCCTGCCGTCACATGAAAAATGACATGTTTGCCTCCCTTTCTGCCGTAATTGCAAGTTTCCTGAGGCCCCCCCAAGCCATGATGAACTGTGAGTCAATTAAACCCCTTTTATTTATAAATTACCCAGTCTCTGGTATGTCTTTATTAGTAGCATGAGAATAAACAAATAAAAAAGCACAGGATGGGTAGAGTTAGAGTGACTTTTAAGAAGCCCTCTGATATAGACCTATCCCTCTGTTCATCTGCCACCTTGTCTCTGTGTGTGAAGAAATGAGATAACTCTCACCAACATCCCAGCTACTGATCTCCCTAGGCCATTCTTATAGTATTGCTGATAGCTTAGATTTTTTTAATTCCTTCACCAATAGAAATTTCAAGGAAACCACCAATACACCAGAAATGTGAATGAATGTGAAACTTCTTAAGTGGCATGTATTATGCTATCTTTTCTATTTCTTTATCTTTTTACTAACAGGTCTTGGTTTTAGGGACTAAATAGCTTAGTTCTACCATCTCTTTGTGAATAAAGCCATACTCTTATTTAGTTTTGTTGTTGTTGTCTTGAGACATGGTCTTGTTGCTGCCCATACTGAAGTGCAGTGGTGCAATCATGGCTCATATAGCCTCAACCTGCTGGGCTCGAGTGATCTTATCTTCTTAGATTCTGCAGTAGCTGAAACTCTAGGTGCAAGCCACAATGCATGGCTATTTTTTTAAAATTTTTTTTAGATAAACACAGGGTTTGGCTACATTGCACAAGCTGGCCTCAAACTTCTGGGCTCAAGTAATCCTCCAGCCTTGGCCTTCCAAAGTGCTGGAATTATAAGCTTGAACCACTGTGCCCGGCCCTACTCAATATTTAAGCCTCATTTCACAGTTTATAAAGGGGGACAGATAAACTATTAAAATAAACATATAGTTATAGAATAATGAAATCCCTCAGGCAGCTTGTGATTGTGTAGATCATCCTTGCAACACGAAGTTCATAGACAGGATTCCAGAAAAGGCATCTGATAAGCCACAGTTATAATGCTCTTTCCACCTCCACATTTCTGAAAGGAAGCTTGTTACCGACTGAAGGGAAAATAAGTTTTAATATTTTTATATGTCTAGAATTAATGAAAACAGTTTGGTTTAAGCCCTCCATGTATTTGAGAATTTTTCAAGAATACTGCAAGCATGTTATGTAAAGAACACTTTCAGGTGACTGATAGTTGAATATATTTTTATTGTTGCAAGATTGTTCAAACATATTGTATTTATGGTTAAAAATTCAAGATATGGTTATAGGTTTCAATATAATAACAAGCAATTTAATAACATCTCTGTTTTCAAAGCTAACCAGCATTAATAATGAAATTGTCCATTATTTCTTAATTGCTTTGTGTTTTGCTTTGTGCATTTAGTAAATTAAAATTTCTTTTCTCACCTTGAGAATTTTTCTGGCCCCTTTCACTATTAAAATACCTGGACAACTATTACTGTAAATTATTCACATTTCTATTATGCGTAAGAAAGTCATCCTGCCATGCACATAGGAAATTCCTGCTATTTGTAGCTTTTTATTTTTTTAAAGATATTTGAAACTGACAAAAATTATATAAATTTATTGTATACAACATGCTGTTTTGAAATGTGTACGCACTGTGAAATGGCAAAATTGAGCTAATTAACATATGTATTGCCTCACAGACATTTCTGGGGTGAAAAAATGCTTCAAATCTGCTCTATTATAAATTTTCAAGAATACAATACATTACATTACATTGTTATTAACTATAATTGCTATGCTGCATAATAGATCTCTTGAACTTATTCCTTTACTCCAATTGAAATTGTGTATTCTTCCACCAATATCTCCCCAGATCTCACCCCTCAGTCCCTGGTAACCACCTTTCTACTCTCTACTTTTATGAGATCAACATTTTTACACTTCACCTATGAGTGAGATTATGTGGTATTTGTTTTTCAGTACTTTGGCTTATTTTATCAGAAGAGGATATCTAGTATTACACAGCTAACATTTCAATTTATTTATTTAAAGATAAAGTTCTTTAGATCATACACCAAAATTTTGAAAGAGTTTCAAATGGTGATAAAGTAGCATTGAAAGTTGAACCTAAATTCTCTAAATTTGATTTTAAAATGTTCAAGTTGATTAAGAAAAGATCCTCTCTTAATAAAATATGAGTATTCAGCATTTTGACTGAAGGAAGCCTGGTACATTATCACTTAGATGATACCCGTTCATTGATGTGAAAAAACAGCAAATATTCTCGGTAAAGGAATGAAATGAGGACCACCTACGGATAAAAAAATGGCTTTTGTAAACCTTTTGATGCTTTTTTTAATCATTAAAAAATTTTTGCTGTGCAGGAGCTCTTTGTTTAATTAATCGCATTTGTCAACTTCCGCTTTTGTTCTACCATTGCTTTTGGTGTTTTATCAAAAGCTCAGTGAGTTTCATAACGAACTAAGGAAGGTGATTTGGGTTTATATTTCCAGCTAGATGCTTAAAGGGAGCAGCATAACTTTGGAACTTCATAAAAGATATTCAATATGAAATGAACACTAAAAAAAAAAAAAAAGAAAAAAGACAAGAGTGCTAGGGACCTAATGGTTTACTTCTTTGCTAATCTTCTCTACTAAAATAATTAAATGATTTGTATTGCATAAGAAGCAAAAAAAAAAGCAAAGCACCTAATAAATTTCTTAGTTATCAATCAATTTTGAAGTAACATCTGCATTTAATTATGTTATGTGCATATAAAAGACAATAATAAGTGTTGGAAACTCAATGCTGCTACCATTTCAAAAGAAAACTGTCAGGCCTAAACTCAAGGTTTCAACAAGAAGAATTTCCCTAAATGTTGCTGTCTGAAGAATACTATACCTGAAAGAAAGACATTTCTGGTAAATAATTTATATGCTCATAAATATTTTAAAAAATCAACGTTAAAATTCAAATTACAAAGAAAATCTCTTATTTAGATTAACAGAGAAGAGAATCAATCAGTGAAAAGTTCATATTAGTCATTGTAATAACGAAACAGAAAAAAATAAGATAATGACAAAAAAGTGACTTGTGTTAAAGAGGATGACTTGAAGGAACAGCGATTATTAAATATCTGATTACATATTTTATCAGTTAAAATATATTTCTTTTTTTTATGTGTTTGTTGTAAGAAGCAGGTCGGGGTAGTAGTAGCCAGTGCAAGCGAGGAGCCCAGAAGAGGGCGCAGTAGGTGAGGAAGGTCAGGTCCGGGAACTCTAGCTCCTTGCCACTCAAGAAATGTTCTCCTTTTCAGAATGTGCTTTGCGCATGTCTCGTCTCAGTGCTCGTTTAATTGGTCAAGTCCCCAGGCCTAACTGATTCGCTACTGAAAGTAGCGAAACTATTTAGAGAACCGCCCTTGGCCAAGAGGAAAGAGACTTACGACTGGTATCCAGATCACGATACTTACACCGCACTCACAGGGACACTCTGATTTCTTGGTCTCTACAGAGATGAGCATCAAGATTTTAAAATGAGCAAAACGACTGAAGAAGCTTCGTGAAAAGGGGAAACCAAAGGAAGGAGAAGGGAAAAGAGCAGCAAAAAAGAAATATTGTTGGTCCCTCAAGAAGGAGAATTTCTTCCTCAGTGGCAGAGAGAAGAAAGTGCATTTATTGCCTTTCCATATATTGGAGGAATGTCATCTAATGAAATGAAGGTTATTTGGAGGAATACAATCATCTCCTGGTTGAAATCTATTCCAGTTAAATCGCGACTGGTTTGTTGAACACATTCTGACGGTGCAAAACTCTTTTGGCCTTAGTCGTGTAATGTGAGGTTTACCTAATTCTCTAATGAAATGAATACATAAGCCATTGTTTAATGATTTGTTTGGGGTGGGGTGGGATGGTGGAGGAATGGAGTGGGGGAACCTCATTAAGTGACCGTCCTATAGTGTCCTCATTTCTCGCTTCTTGCTTACTCAGTCACTCAACCCTAAACTTCTTTCATCTCAGGTCCTTCAGCCACTGTCTCCACCACCAAGCCCACAATTTTTCTGTGTCTCTTCACCTACTCCTCTGAGAAATCTGTTAAGATGATTTTGCAGGGTAAATATCTTTTAAAATACTTCCCTTACCTAGAAAGGAAATATTGAGTACCTGCTCTGTACAAGATACTGGGGCCCTGGTAACACAAGTGATTAGCAAAAGAAATACTGCCTACCTCATGTAAGTTTCAGTCTTGTGGGAGGGACTAATATTACATAATTACATACAATTGTATTACACACTACAAAGGAAAAAAGCCAGACTTCTATAGGAGTGTGGATGATTGGGGCCGGGCGCAGTGGCTCACACCTATAATCCCTGCACTTTGGGAGACCGAGGCGGGTGGATCACGAGGTCAGGAGATCGAGACCATTCTGGCTAACACGGTGAAACCCTGTCTCTACTAAAAATGCAAAAAAAAAAAAAAAAGTTAGCCAGGCATGGTGGCGGGCACCTATACTCCCAGCTACTCTGGAGGCTGAGGCAGGAGAGTGTCGTGAACTCGGGAGGCAGAGTTTGCAGTGAGCTGAGATTGCGACAGAGCGAGACTCTGACTCAAAAAAAAAAAAAAAGTGTGGAAGGTTGGATGCAAAGAGACACAGCCAGAAGCCCAAACCACATTAGGGAATTTAAAGAAAGCCTCCCTAAAGAAATGATATGTAGGGGCCGGACATGGTGGCTCATGTCTGTAATCCCAGCACTTTGGGAGGCCGAGGCGGGCAGATCACCTGAGGTCAGGAATTCAAGTACAGCCTGACCAACAGGGAGAAACCCTGTCTGTACTAAAAATACAAAAAATTAGCCGGGCATGGGGTGCATGCCTGTAATCCCAGCTACTCGGAAGGCTGAGGCAGGAGAAACGCTTGAACCCGGGAGGTGGAGGTTGTGGTGAGCTGAGATCGCGATAAATAAGAGGGAGCCAGAAGAAAAATGGTGAGAAAGGTGTTTGAGGCAAGAGAGTACCATTTGCAAAGCCCTAAAATATGAAGAAATTGTCTGTTCAAGGAGCACTGACTTGTTCATGGTTGGCCATAAGAAAATAGATGCCAGATCATGAAGGGCTTTGCAAATTCTGTGAAAAAGCTTGAACATAACCAGAGGTTATTTCTGTGAGAGATGACTGTTGTATAGATCTGAGTAGCTAGCTGCTGGTTTTATTGTATTCTAGCAATGAGTTTTCAAAGAAATTGTGAGGGCTTCTCTAATTTTTTTCCCAAGAGTTGTTCTGAATCTTTAGCATGTCCAGTAAATTTTTTTAAGTGTATGTGCTGCCGAAGTAAGCACAATTTTAATACTTTTATTACTGTGGTAAAACATAGAATGAATTATCTTAACTGTTTTAAATGTGCAATACAATAGTGTCAACTATATGCATGTTATTGCACTAAAGTACTTTTAACCCCTGTTTCTACCTCTCAGGTAAAGAGAACACAGTGCATAGGCAGGAGTATGTATAGCAGTACTCCAGCCACAGTTTTCTTTCTTTGTAACACTGAATGATTCCTGAACTAGAAAGAATCCCAGTACATATGTTTAAACGAATGATCCTTTTAAAGATACCTAATCCAGATGGTAATGGCTAAGGCTTATTTTATAGCCTGTTTAAAAAAAAAAAAAAAAAAAAACTAAACTAAAATTGGATGGTTTGTATCTGATAGAAGTGAATTCCAGCAGAAGGCTGAGAATTCATTCATTAAGAACCCTTTACTGGGCACCTGCCATGTGCCTGACACATAACAGTTGTAGAGGATACAGAGAGAAATGGACTCAGTCCCTAAGATTGTGTGAATGAGCATGTGTGCATTACAAAATATTGGCAAGATCTCAGAAATTTTCTTAGACAGGTGCAGATGCACTGTTACTCTTGGTCAATGCAGCCAAGCCAGGTGTGTGTGGATGATTACCCCAGGAGGTTGGGCTGAGAAACAGCTTCTCAGCCTGAACCCAGTGTAGCTAAGTAGATGTTTGAATTATGTCATCTCCAACAATTGGAAAAGATCTGAATGTAAGAGGAACTTAGGAGAATTACCATGATATTTTAAAGAGAATTATTGCAATAAATGCTAACAGCAGACCTGAGTCAGAAAACAAGTAAAGAATCAATGTATTGGTTTGCTGATGGAAGAGCTTCAATGAGATCTCAGACTCTGACCCTGCAGTGAGCCTTGGCAATGGTTGACAGGGAGGTTTGTGGATAATGCAGCAGTAGATTACTGTGTCACTGCTCCAGGCTAAAATCAAAATGAAAACTAAAATTTATTTGTACATAAGCTATACCTTCAAACCAACTGATGGAGCAAGTTATGTGACTAAAACAGCTCTGTATTGAACTAAGATGGACCAGCTGGAAACTATTAATAGAAGAAAAGGAAAATTTAACTCTTGACAGCATAGAAGTCAATAAATTTCAGGACACCAGTGACCAAAGGTTAAGACGAAGACTAAATGCAATCAGATAAAAAATTTTAACTCAAAGTTTGGACTAACTAGTTTGTTTAATTGGATTTCTCTAGTTTGTTTAGTTGGATTTCTCTGGTCAAAACTTAAACTATTGGTGCTTTCTAATTGAGTCCATTGTGCATGAACCATTTTGCCCTCAATTTCAGCACTGCATAGTAAAAAGCTGGCTTTTGTATTCAAAAGTCATGGGTTTGTGACATAGTGTACTTATTGGTTATGTGACCTTAAGTCACTTACCTTATCTAAACCTCTTTCCTTCTCTATAAAATCATAATACTTCATTAGATTAATGAAATATTAAGGTATTTGTGAAAAGGGCTCTAAATTATAAAAGGTTAAACACATCTGCTAAAAATATAAAGTTCCCCACATTTACAAGTAGCATTATAGGTTCAGGAAGAGGAGGAAGATGAGAGATAACATCTTATTGTTTATGTAATTATGGGTTTCAGAAGTTTAATTTTTTATGCGCCGTATATGTGTGTGTTTCAAAATAAACATAAGGCATCATACATATAAACATATATAACCATAATGCTTGTATTTAAAAATCATCTTCCAAGAAAGAATAAATCAAAATTTGAAATTCAAAAAAAGGAAGCAGGTGGGCAATTTTCAATAAATGAAAAATAACAGAGATTAACAGAAAAATTTATTTGAAATCATATTAAACTTTTCTTAGAAAGGAGAAGGTAGATAACAGACAGTTGTATTCTTGTAAGATAACAACAGATAAAATATAATCAATTTGATGAAGTGTCACATTAGTATGACTATAATATACATGTCACCTATAATATTTATATATCTAACAATACATCTAGAATGTATAGTTTCCAGAAACCTTATGTTTCTCTGGAACCTTAGTAAAATCTTTTGAAATTATAGGCATGGCATGTTGATTTAACTGTGACACTTCTTAACAATATACATCTTTAGAACAATGACTGATTCAACTGTTTTTCACCAGTATCATGTAGTATAATCGGTACTTTCCATAATCAATGATTAGTAAATATTTGTTGCATCAA
>NW_016804424.1:2751685-2759976 GCF_001698545.2 Rhinopithecus bieti | reverse complement strand
AAAAAAAAAAAAAAAAAAAACTAAACTAAAATTGGATGGTTTGTATCTGATAGAAGTGAATTCCAGCAGAAGGCTGAGAATTCATTCATTAAGAACCCTTTACTGGGCACCTGCCATGTGCCTGACACATAACAGTTGTAGAGGATACAGAGAGAAATGGACTCAGTCCCTAAGATTGTGTGAATGAGCATGTGTGCATTACAAAATATTGGCAAGATCTCAGAAATTTTCTTAGACAGGTGCAGATGCACTGTTACTCTTGGTCAATGCAGCCAAGCCAGGTGTGTGTGGATGATTACCCCAGGAGGTTGGGCTGAGAAACAGCTTCTCAGCCTGAACCCAGTGTAGCTAAGTAGATGTTTGAATTATGTCATCTCCAACAATTGGAAAAGATCTGAATGTAAGAGGAACTTAGGAGAATTACCATGATATTTTAAAGAGAATTATTGCAATAAATGCTAACAGCAGACCTGAGTCAGAAAACAAGTAAAGAATCAATGTATTGGTTTGCTGATGGAAGAGCTTCAATGAGATCTCAGACTCTGACCCTGCAGTGAGCCTTGGCAATGGTTGACAGGGAGGTTTGTGGATAATGCAGCAGTAGATTACTGTGTCACTGCTCCAGGCTAAAAATCAAAAATGAAAACTAAAATTTATTTGTACATAAGCTATACCTTCAAACCAACTGATGGAGCAAGTTATGTGACTAAAAACAGCTCTGTATTGAACTAAGATGGACCAGCTGGAAACTATTAATAGAAGAAAAGGAAAATTTAACTCTTGACAGCATAGAAGTCAATAAATTTCAGGACACCAGTGACCAAAGGTTAAGACGAAGACTAAATGCAATCAGATAAAAAATTTTAACTCAAAGTTTGGACTAACTAGTTTGTTTAATTGGATTTCTCTAGTTTGTTTAGTTGGATTTCTCTGGTCAAAACTTAAACTATTGGTGCTTTCTAATTGAGTCCATTGTGCATGAACCATTTTGCCCTCAATTTCAGCACTGCATAGTAAAAGCTGGCTTTTGTATTCAAAAGTCATGGGTTTGTGACATAGTGTACTTATTGGTTATGTGACCTTAAGTCACTTACCTTATCTAAACCTCTTTCCTTCTCTATAAAATCATAATACTTCATTAGATTAATGAAATATTAAGGTATTTGTGAAAAGGGCTCTAAATTATAAAAGGTTAAACACATCTGCTAAAATATAAAGTTCCCCACATTTACAAGTAGCATTATAGGTTCAGGAAGAGGAGGAAGATGAGAGATAACATCTTATTGTTTATGTAATTATGGGTTTCAGAAGTTTAATTTTTTATGCGCCGTATATGTGTGTGTTTCAAAATAAACATAAGGCATCATACATATAAACATATATAACCATAATGCTTGTATTTAAAATCATCTTCCAAGAAAGAATAAATCAAAATTTGAAATTCAAAAAAAGGAAGCAGGTGGGCAATTTTCAATAAATGAAAATAACAGAGATTAACAGAAAATTTATTTGAAATCATATTAAACTTTTCTTAGAAAGGAGAAGGTAGATAACAGACAGTTGTATTCTTGTAAGATAACAACAGATAAAATATAATCAATTTGATGAAGTGTCACATTAGTATGACTATAATATACATGTCACCTATAATATTTATATATCTAACAATACATCTAGAATGTATAGTTTCCAGAAACCTTATGTTTCTCTGGAACCTTAGTAAAATCTTTTGAAATTATAGGCATGGCATGTTGATTTAACTGTGACACTTCTTAACAATATACATCTTTAGAACAATGACTGATTCAACTGTTTTTCACCAGTATCATGTAGTATAATCGGTACTTTCCATAATCAATGATTAGTAAATATTTGTTGCATCAAATAGAAAATATCCAGTACTTTCTAGTTAATCTGTTGAAGTTCTAAGAAGAGAGAAATTAAATTTAATGCTATTACCAAGAGTTTCTGGAGTTCTATGTAGTTTTAATGAGTTACCAAAAGCAATATAACTGTGTAATTTTTCTCAATCTTTTCATTTAATACTAAAAAAGTAATTTTAATGCAATAAAAAGGTGTATATAACAGCGAATTTAGTCTATTATTCAATTCTTATGTAAACGACCTAGTCTCATCGTATATATCTTTCCAATATATTTTCACATTCACTAAGCATTCTTTCATTTAAAAACCAATTGGATATATGTTTTACAACATGATAGTTATTGGGGATACAATATAAGTAAGCTATGATAGACCATTATTAAGAAATTCTGAATAGAAATGGAAACACTCACTGAAATAATAAAATATATAATATGTTAGGTATAATTATAGAGGTATACACAGTGTTCTCTGTGTCATCAAGAATAAGAACCTAGTAATAGCAACTAATACCTACCTAATATTAAATGTGTTCCATGTACTGTGCTAACTTCTTTACCTATTCACATTTATGACATACAGTTATTGGCTCAAGAATAGACACACGTGAAATAAATGAGAATCTTGGGACTCTTTCTTATCACGCCAGGAGATAATAGAATCTCTTTCTTGGCAAATCTTGGTGTACATAGAGTATACCTATTTTGACACTATAAGAGAAAAAGCCCAAGAAGAAAGCCTGTCTGAAGCTGACACAGCTAAGGGAAATTGGAGTGAATTCACAGACATGAAGCCACTGAAGTAAGCTAACTGTGAATCTTGCTCTATTTCTAGACTTTCAATTACTTGAACCAATACATTCCCTTTTTAAGTGAGGTTGAGCAAGGTTTTCTAAGACTTGTGACTTGAGTGGAAAAGGACAATTGGTTTAAATACCATGATCTTTTCATACAGTTTTCAAAGCCCTCCCAACCTTTACACATTTCTCCTTTCCCTAATAAATTCCAATCCACCTACTAAGATTGAACTCAACTCTAATAACCACTATTAAGCCTTTCATGATCTCTCCAGTCAGAAGTAATTAATTACCTTTTTTCCTTCTATTGTATCTAGTGACACTGATTTAACTGTCTTGCATTTTAGTTAGCTGTTTTTCATAAGAATTCCCTTACTGACTTTGTGATTCGAAAAATGAGGTTCAAATGTCAATTTCCCCAGTTATTAGTTGGAAGTTCATTAAACTAATTTGACTTAGAACTTCTTCATATCTGTAAAATAGTGATAACAAAAACTAAATTATCAGATTAAATAGGATGAAATTAGATAACACATATGTTATGGATGGAATTGTGTCTCCCACAAAAATATATATTAAAATTCTAACTCCCAATAGCTCAAAATGGGAGTTTATTTGGAAGTGGAGTCATTGAAGATGTAATTGGCTAAGAAAAGATCATACTGGAGTAGAGTGGGCCTCTAGTCAAATATGATTGGTGTCATTATAAGGTGACAGACACGCGAGGAAAGAGAGACACACAAGGAGAACACCATGTGACAATGAAGGCAAAAATTGGAATTACGCAGTTGCGAGCCAAAGATCAGCAGAGATTGCCTGCAAACCACCAAAAGATAGGAAGAGGCAAGTAAGGATTTCGGGGGGAGCATGGCCTTTCTAATGTGACAGGAAATTGGTCCTGATTCAGGCCCAAAGAGAGAGTTATTGGATTTCACGCAAGAAAGAATTCAGGGCGAGTCTGCAGTGCAAAGTAACCTTAAGTTTATTAAAAAAGTAAAGTAGTGAAATTACAGCTACTCCATAGACAGAGTAAGATGTTTCCAAGAGTAAGAAGACTGACTACCATCTTGATTTTGTACTTTTAGACTTCAGAACTATGAGACAATAAATTTCTGTTATTTTTAGCTACCCAATCTGTCGTACTTTGTGAAGATAGCCCTAAGAAACTAATACAACATGGAACATACTGCTTACTGTTGAGCAAAAAGTTAAACTTATCTGAAACCTACTAAGCAGGCAATAAATACCAGCTAAGTTTTCAAAGATTTTATTGATCTCTATATTGTTCTCAGTACCTAACATCAACAGATTCACACACATGCATGCACACATGTTTATACAGTATTTATATGTATACTGTATTCATATAAATATACACTAAATATACTGTATATATTTGTGCAACATGTATTTATTTTAT
Organism: Rhinopithecus bieti; assembly: GCF_001698545.2. Classification (NCBI taxonomy): domain Eukaryota; kingdom Metazoa; phylum Chordata; class Mammalia; order Primates; family Cercopithecidae; genus Rhinopithecus; species Rhinopithecus bieti. The sequence continues at coordinate 2,755,876 of NW_016804424.1, read as the reverse complement.
TATTTATCTGTATAACAGTTTTTCCATGTATATTAAGATCAACATTGTCCTTTCAGGTCAAGGCTGCATGAACTTCTCTCCCCACCTCTTCTCTTTCTGATACATTGATACTCATGGTCTATCAGTCCTCCATAAGAAGAGCAATGTGACAGCAATGACATCTATTTCTTCATGACTCTACACCCATTTTATCTTGCCACCTGTAGAAGAAAGTTGGCATCATTGAACACTAACAGGATTTATTTTATAAATTGGCCAGCAGCTAACAAATTAAAAAGACAAATTAAACTTTAAGTTAGGGGAGTCAATTTAAGTATCACAGAACTCAATGTTCTCATGGCCTAATAGATTGTAATTATTTCATTTCGTTAATTGTTGGAAGTGTATTAATTGTGGAAGAACATTTTAAACTATATTAAATCATATTTAAAGTATACTTTACATTTAGCCTGCATATAGTGTAATTTATTTTGAATGCACAGTATTAAAGAAAATATTTTAAAGAAGACTGATAATAGAACTATGTCCTTCCTTTGAACTCAGGTCCAGATTCACACGTGACCTTACACCATTAGATTTCATGAGTCTCAAGCCTTTGGAACTCAAACTAAGACTATACCATTGGCTCCCTTGAGTCTCCAGCTTTCCAACTGCAGAACATGGGATTTCTGAGACTCCATAATAACATAATCCAACCCCTTGTAGTAAATATCTTTGTATATATGTATCCTATTGGTTTTGTTTTTCTGGGAAACCCAAACTTACACACACTATATGAATATTATTTATGAAATTTCTTTCTTGCCTCAGTTTCTTCAAATGGAAGTAATCTGAATTACTTAAGCATGTGAAGCTGTATCCACTAGTGAATTCAGGTATATATTCTGGATATGAGGAAATGTGAATTCTGAGTATTCTATAAATTCTGACACCTAAAGTTATATAGATCATATACACTGCAGTCCTAAATTGTGCACCAAACCTTTTATATATGGCTGTGTCAAGCTGTAACCACTGATATAACAAACCACATATTGCATAACAGCAACTGGAGCCTTGAAAACATAGTTTAAAGAGGTACATTTTGCCTGCTTTGAAGTAACATCTCAAGTTATACACACTGAAAACATGTAATCTGAAATCGTGTACGTTGAACACATTGCCATCTCAGGCTCTACCTTGAAATATTATTAGCCTTGTTTATTTTTGCTTTTTTTAAACACCAGCATGTAAAGCTATGCAGACAGAGCTTTCAATCTTCATTAACTTTTCCCTTTCATCCAGAGGCACAGTTTTAAGGACATGTGTTTAGGCATATTCACATGTGTAGGTCAACAATCTGGGTTTTATTTCATTACTGACTTTTAAACATCTGCAATTTTCCATGGCTTATTAGCTTAGGTGGGTAATGTCTGATGTTAATGTGATCAACGTTGTGCATTCCATGTCACTATGAAAATGATTTCTGGACCTTCTTCCTTGTTTTTTTTTTCCTTCCTTTCTCTCATAATTGCATCTACTCAGACAAGTTTTCTCATTAGTATATGCCCAGGTATTAAAAAGGAATCTGACAAAAAAGGTGACTATATATACAGAAATTAACAGAACTAATGCTAAGAATCTGTAAAGATTTCCTATTTCAGTTCAGTTCTGAAAAGCTACAATAGAACTGGGTGATGTGCTATCAAAGGACATAAAAATTAATGGTGTCCAAGTTACCCAAAATTTGCTTGTCAGACAAACAACTATAAAGCAGGCCATAATACTAGTTAGACTATTACAAATACTACAGTGACTCATTAAAACCAATTGCTTAAGATCATTTACATTAAAGCTATAACTATTTTGGGGGATGAGTGAAGTAGCACATAGATCATCGTCCTTTGACAGGTCTTTGAAGATGCTGTGGACCTGGATAAGAAGTGGTATATCAGTCAAAGCTCTTGGTCACAAGCCACAGAAATTACCTCCAGTCTAGAGTTTACAAATTTAGCAAGTCTGAATAGGGTGTACTTACACTAATTAATTAATCAACCTATTTGTCAATTAATTAATTATTTATTACTTTTGCTAATCTAGCAATCTTAGAAGGGATATTAGATGTAGGACAGGGAAAACAATGGCAAATGACCATTGACACACAAAATATTAAGCCATAGGCTTTGAATAACTTTAAAAATGAGACTATCAATGTAGTTTTCTTACAATTCAAATTTCAGTGAAATCTCTCGTATAACTTTAAAAAGAATCATAAAATAATAACCTGTATATTTATGTGACCCTAGAGTTTCCTGCTCATTGTATATTTAAAGATAAACAACACAGGGTTTTCTAAAATAGAGTTCTCTAGTCTTTAAAATGAAAATGCAAGAAATACTAAGTTTCTAAATTTAGTACTATTTTTCTGAAACTGTGTGGCACATTAAAAAGATCTGTGTGTGAAGTTCTACAGACACTCGCTACCCTACAAGAAATAACTGACATTGAATCTGAAGAACTTATATTCACAGTTTCACAAATCATGTAAGAATAGTCCTTGGGGAAATACTAGATCTTTGTTGAATAATTCTGATAACTTGAATTTCAATCAGATATCAATTTCCTGCCAAAGAATTGTCTCTGTTATCTAATATAGTTACTTCCCTGGCAAAACCTATTAGATTTAAAAGGTCAAAATTTTGGATACTTCTGCTTTTATTTAATAAGTATTTAAATGGGCTGCTATCTATTGGTACTTATTTTAAAAGGTACATTTTGTTCCTACAGCTATTAGAGTTACTTTCATAAACATCAGTTTATTTCCTCATAAAGGACATTTGTCTTATAAGTACCGCGCGCTAACCGATTGCGCCACTGGAGCCACATAAAGGACATTTGTACTTGTGGATTATTGTACTTCTGTTGTATTGACCAGCCAACCTCTAAAGAACTGCTCTTGAAATGTCCCCCAAATAGTGTGTTGGGAAGAAACAACCAATCCAAAAACATCTTTATTAAGGAATTCTGTAGTAATAAATTACTCTTTTGAGTATTACACATTCCACTTCTCAAATAACACCACATATTATCCTAAAAAGAAGAGTACCATAGACTTTACTATATCGCAGGATTTAGGATTGGAATTTGTGATAAGAAATATTAAGTCATAGAAACAGTATCTGTAGATAGAAAAGAATAGGTATGTGAAATGAAAATGTGTAAAAAACAGACAAGCATGATATCCACATAGAGGAAGTCACAGGGAAAATGAATCAAGATAACAGTATTATTGTGAGGCACAGAGATACAAGAAAGGCCTCATCAACAAATATAATCTGTAAAGATTAAGAATTTTAATTTTCTTCAACAGTAAATAGCACAGTCACATTCCAGAAAACAGTGAATGACCTTGGTAAGCATGCAGTGTCCATGTGAAAAGAAAGAAGCAGTGAAATGAGTTGTGAGGTGAAGCTGTGAGGAGAGACAAACAGGAGGATAAAAAATTTTGAGCACAACCTATTTTTGTATAATATGATAAAAATGAAGAGTCATTATAAATGCTTTGCAAAGACTGGCTTGATAAAATGAAGATGCTTCTAATACCTGAGCAGAAGTTAGGTTAAACTAGAATTAGCTAACTTTTCAGTTTGGTTGGGAGAGGGCTGTAGTTGACTTTTTTAATGAAAGCTTTGGAAGAATGAATAATTAATATTTTAGCATACATTACTTCTGAGATGAACCTTAAGGAAAAAAAAAAAACTATAGCAGTGTTAAAAGGTTACAGTATCTCTGGAGTGTATTTAGGTTGCTATTTCTTCCAGTAACGTCCTCAGCTACAGTTCACCCAATCAATCCTTACAGTGTTGTCCATAGAACTACAGACAAGTGCTTTGGGAAACTATTAGCAATGACCATGGAAGCAGGCAGGACTCATTTAAAAGGCAAAATCAGCATAATTTAGTAAATTAGAGAAAAAGAATTAGTAAGCATAGAGGGTGAAAGTGTAGTGGTGAGATTTATGTTACTGCAGACAATATTAAGGGAATAGTTGTTTTGTATATATAAATGATGAGTTTATATTCACCATACACTTCAAAGTACTTATTTTATATGTTTCTTAAGTACACATTTTGCTATTGCTATTGATTCATTGTTCTATTTTATGTTTTGCTATGATTTCTTTTCTTTTTTATTTTATTTTATTTTTTTATT
>NW_016804424.1:2716867-2751527 GCF_001698545.2 Rhinopithecus bieti | reverse complement strand
CATTTTGCTATTGCTATTGATTCATTGTTCTATTTTATGTTTTTGCTATGATTTCTTTTTCTTTTTTATTTTATTTTATTTATTTATTTATTTATTTATTTATTTATTTATTTATTTATTTATTTTGAGACGGAGTCTCGCTGTGTCGCCCAGGCTGGAGTGCAGTGGCGCCATCTCAGCTCACTGAAAGCTCCGCCTCCCGGGTTCAAGACATTCTCTTTCCTGCCTCAGCCTCCGAGTAGCTGGGACTACAGGCGCCTGCCACTATACCCGGCTAATTTTTTGTATTTTTAGTAGAGACGGGGTTTCATCGTGTTAGCCAGGATGATCTGGATCTCCTGACCTCGTGATCCGCCCACCTCGGCCTTCCAAAGTGCTGGGATTACAGGCGTGAGCCACTGTGTCCGGTCTTTTTTGCTATGATATCTAACGACAGTTGGAAATAAAGTGCTGTGCATAGTGGAAAATGTATGGGATTACAAAACAGTCAAAGACCCCAGGTCCAGTTACAGCTTCCAAATTAATCCTCTGAAACTTTAGCCAAGGCACTCTCCCTCTCTTTCCCCAAATTTGCCATTTATTGAAATTAGGTATAACATTTGGTGGTCACTTAACATATGCAAATGAATAATGGCACTTTTGAGCCTGATAAGATTGCAAGCAGATTTTTACTGTATGGGTTTATATTTGTGCTACATTTCCATTAAAACTCCTTTTCCTCAGTATCCTTCCAAGTTTTGCTCATGTGAACTTCTCAGTGAGGACTTCCCTGAGCAATTCTGCTGAAAATTTAGTTCCTACCCCTCTCCACCATCATCCTTCCTTGTGCTTGCCTTTTCTCCACACTTCTTACACATAATGTAACTTACTTACATACATACTTTATATGTTTTGTACAACACAGAATATAACATGAATGATATACTTGGAATTATGCAAAAGGAATGCATCTACCATGCAGCCTGTCATGATTTGAAGATTAGCCACAATGACAAATTGAACTCAGATTAAAAATACTTTTATAGAGTATATTGTTAAACCAGCAATATAAAAGATAGCCATGTGCAGGGGCATAAGTCATTGACTTCTTACCTCCTTCCAGTGACATAAATGGAATTCAATTAATCTTGGCAGCATATAAAGAATAAGAAATCTAAAAGTCAGAATAGCTGTGAACTGGGGCTTGTCTACATACAGAAGTGATCCTGAAGGACTTCTCATAAAAAAGACATGAACTAATTTAGAAAAAAAAGGATGTAAGATACTTTGAAAAGAGATAGTATTGGGCCTGCATATAACCTGACACCTATTAAAATATTCATGGAATATTAAAAAGACAAAAACTTTCACAAACTCATAAAACTAAATGTAAGAGTTTTCAGCCTTAGCCCTACTGACATTTGGGCTGGAAACTTCTTTGTGGTGAGATGCCATCTGTTCATTCTAAGATGTTTGGCAGCATCCCTAGTCTTTACCCAGTATATGTCAATAACACTCTCCCTCCACCATTCTCTGCACACAAGTCACATTAACCAATAGAGTCTTCAGGCGTTCCCAAATATCTCCTAGGAAGCAAAAACTCACCTCTGGTTGAGAACCCTTGCCCCATAGCCATAAAAGCAAACAGAGAGTTCCTTATAACAAGTAGATGCAAGCAAAGTAAAAATCTACAAAGCATGAAAAAGGGAAGTAAATCTACAACACTTGGATGGAAATGCAGTTCTGAAATGGTAATAAGCATTACAGCTTTAAATTTTTCTAGTAAACATAAATTAAATATAACATTTAACCTTAGGAGAGAAAGAAGATACAAGAAAGTAATAGTAACTAATATTATAATAAAATTAATATCAAAAAACATAATTAAAAGAAATACTACTCAGTGGGATGAGTAAGCTAATCTTATAACAAAAAAAAATGTTAACTTCACAAGCCCTTGTACGTGTAGGAATATGGCATAAATCGAAACATTTTAAAAATATGAGAAGACATTGGCAAATATACATGAAAAAGGGAAATTTAACACATGGTACTCTGTATCTGAAAGAAAAATATTAAAACTTGCGGCTGAGGCAAAGGAATCGCTTTAACCCAGGAGGCAGAGGTTGCAGTGAGCCGAGACTGCACCACTGCACTCCAGCCTGGGTGACAGAGTAAGACTCTGTCTCAAAATAGAAACAAAAATATTACAACTTGTTACTAATAGAAACCATAGAACAATGAAAGTTGAATTGATATTTTAAAACTTTTTTCTACAAATAAAGATTGCAAGATTTTTCAAAGCTCCAAATATAAATATAATTTACTAAAATTGACTTAAAGTTGGAGAAAAAAGAAATCTAAAATAAATGTGTATTTGTCCTCACACAATTATATGTGTACATTACAACACAAAGATCACAATCTTTAAAACACCAAGTAAACTTAAAAGTATTAGCAAAGACAAAAATAATGATATCAAAAAACGCTGTGTATCCAAACAGAGAAGACACAAACAAGACTCCAACTATCTTGAAATTTCAGCAAGACAAAAAATGATACCAAAATGAAAAGTCTGCAAAACAAATAATAACAAAAGTGACTATTGTTTAACATACCTTCACTGCCTATATATCACATGCTAAGTATCACATATACATTTATTTAATCTGCAGAATCACCAAGTGAGGTCAGGACTCTCAATACTGCCACATTACAGAAGGCTAACATTTACTAAAATGAGTAAAAAAAAAAAAAAAAAAAAAAAAAAAAAAAAAAAAAACAGCACATTTCGTCTGTGTGGGGTTGGGGAAATGGATGGGTTCAGGGAGAAAGAATCAGAGATTTCTCTGAGATGTGCCACATTTAAAGTGCATTTGCACTGGTTTCTCCTTTATCCTAGAGAACTTTTCTCCCAGATTTGCATATGACTCACATCCTTACTTTAGTAACTTCTTCATAGGGGCTGTACTGAACACCTTGTTAAAAACAGCACCTCTTGCCACTCTCTTATATGACTTTATTTTTCTGTATGTATACAGTGTTCTAAGCAGTTGAGGCAGGGAGTGTATCTGATCCATCTTTTATGCCCAGTGCCTATACAATATTTATAGTGTATAAATATTACTGAATAAATATTATTAAACTAATTAATTAATGAACAGAGAAAGGATGTGTAAGAACATTCTAGAATAGAATACTGGCAAAATCAGGAAATCAAATTATGGATATTATTGCTGCCTGTGATTCCACAATTCCAGACATGATCCAGCCTTTTGAGGTGAGTGGCTGAGAGCCATGGATTTGGTGATTTTATATGGATAATTACGGCCAAGAGAAGGTCGGGGGAGAAATCTGAGGTTTAGCAAGCATCGTGCAGCAGTAAGCCAACCCCACAAAAGTAGGGATTTCAAGTTGTATTTGTTGCACAGCAAATTTTAGTCTCAATGCTCTACTAACTGAAAAGATTTTTAATGTGTTATGGTAGAAGATTATGATTCTTCATAATCTGCTGCTTCCAGAAAGCTGTAACATTCAACACTAAAAATTATTTTTTTTCCATAGCGGAAAAAAAAAAGATTTGATATCCATCTAAGGAAAAAATCTCTTATTGTTTTAACTTATCTTAAATTATATGTATTTTTTGCAGCAAGGACACAGTGGCTTTTAGTGTTGTGGCTTAAATCCTGCAGTAGAAAACATCCTTTGACTCTGAAGCTCACTGACTTTCTTATTATTTCCTCTTATTAATATATAATTCACTGCTCTCCATATTTAGCATTCTGTTTGTTTTCTGCAGATTAGTTCTATTTTAATTCTCTTTACTCAAATCAACTCATGTTTTAATGAAACTCGGAGGAATATTTATTCCTTTGTTGCTGTATAGAACAGTGATCTGGTTAACTTTTAATCAGATTAAAAGCTATTAGTTAATCCTAAAGAGTAGAAATTTAATCATTTGTTACTACATTATATACTATACTATACTATACTATACTATACTATACTATACTATTATATTATATTATAGTCACCTGATACTGATACAATCACCTTAATAAGAATTTTGTGCAGTAGTTTTAAGTTTTAAATTTGTTCTTTTACCCTTGTTACATAGAATGATTGGTCTTTGCTCCTCTCGTGGAAAATTTTCTTCCATGTGTTTCCTAAGTATTTGTTTGAGTGCTTTATTTGTTTCCAGAACATATTTATTGTTGCTTCCTGATTTTACGTGTCGTTTCCTTTCTTATATTGTATTTTATGGAATTTATATTTAAAATATAATAAATGTTATCTATTATATCTCCGGCATATAATAAATTTTTTGTTAGTACTATTGCTGAAAAATAATAAGTCATAATGTGACAAAGATGGCTGATATAAGCATCAGGAGTTCTTCATTTAAAAACTATTTCTAATTTGTATTTACTGCTATGATATGAATCTGCGAGATTATCTCAATGTCTGCATTTTACATTAAAAAAAGAGACTCAAACAAGAAATTATATATTTTAAGCCAAATAGTCTCAGAACATGGATTTGAATGTCATTTTATTTTTGATATGATTCTCTTCTCCTACCTGTTGCCTTTTATTCTATACCACCAGATCAAAATAAACCATTCATCATCACCATCAAATCACACCTACATATATGTACACACATATTCACTAAGAATGAGCTACCCCTCATCTTCTGGCTGTAACTTTCAATCAAGACTCGATAATGAGAGACGCTTGGAAATTTTATTCTCTTTTCACTTGGACCTCAGTATAGCTAAATAATTTCTATGGTGGGATGGATATGTTTGAAATTTGTTCAACTCTTTTAGCTGGAATAAAATTGCTTCAGAATCTGTTAGCCAAAATAATATTTCAGTAAAATAAACATAGTGAAGAATGAAAGGAAACATTTCATTATAATTGGAAGTGGTGACAAGAATTGAAAGACCCATATATATGATTTTCATTTTCTTCATATGTTCATACGTAGGAGTCAAAAGCAAGAACTTCAACAGAATGCTGTCAAACACTTTAAGTGTTCCTGAATGTTGCATTCCAAAGTTGTTCCCTGAGGAGCTAATGCACTTATTACCCACTGGGACCCCGTTTAATTAAAATGTTTGCTAGGGATTTTGAGTATAGCTTGGTCTTGGACTCAAAAGTGACTTCTGAACACTCATGATGTGACAGTGACATAATATTTAACCTTACTGAGCTCCAGTTTCTTCATATATACAGACAGACCTTAAAGTATTTTCATAATAATTAAGTCAGATAAATTATGAGAAATCCCAAGTACATAGTAAAAGTTTCATACTGCAAAAGAATATATTCTTGTTTTAGTGGACATTGTACATAATGCAGAATGGTAATACGCAATATGGCGAATCAGCAGTTTTCACTAGAGTGGGCATAGAAATAATGCTGTCAATAGATGCTTTAAATGAAGAGTATACCATCGTAGATTATATAAGGGCTATTCCTACAAGAAGTGGGTGCCAGCTTAGCTACTGCCTGATAAGGTAGAATTCACCTTCAGCTATGATTTTATCAGAGTGATACAAAATTCTGATCTGAGAATCACCCTTAGAATTCCACTCTCAGAGTGATGACAGATGTTATGCTCACAAAAAGTTATGTGTAGTTTTATGAATTCACAAATTTCTAGTCAGTGTGGAAAGCCAGCTTAACATCAAAATGTCACTTAGCAAACTTCAAATCACCATGAGGGCAGCTAGTTTTTAAATATGATGAACATTAATAATATCAAAATCTGAGTGCCTCCACCACTGTCCTTTCAAAGGACCAGGATGACATCCCAATTGTGAGGAAAAACTGCTGAAAGTTAAATCCAACATCTTAATCCAAACATCTGACCCAAATCTCTCACATTAATTATAATCATCTGAGGAAACATTTTTTCTTGCTTTGTCACTGCCACTAAACAATGAGTAATAAACTAAAACAAATACCAGTTTTAAAAGAGAACTAAAAATGTTTTGGGGGTATCAGAATCTTGTAAACAAAACTCACAAGAAAAGAATATTTTCTAAAGAAATAAAATATTCAAATACAATGGGCATGTAACCACGAGGAAGAGATAATGCACTTGAAAATGTGTAGTATCTACCTAAAAGTGACAATTATTTTTAAAAATATATTTTTTCAGTAAGTGGTAAACGATTTTGATATTTCAAAGTAGAAAATTCAGGTTACATAATCAACTTCAACTTTTAAACGATGTAGTTAATGAGGAAATAGAATGATTACTCAAGGAGGAGTTAAAAGCAAAATTATTATACTGATATGTAAAGAAAATCTTGAGAGGGAAATCATAAAATTCACTGTTATCAACTATTCTGTCAAAAATTGTAAGTGATCATTTATATTTATATTACAGATGTAATTTTTAACTCTGATGTGATGTAATTCTGGTATTTAAAGTTACTTCTTTATATTATGCTGTATTATGTTGCATATGAAAAAAAAGTAAGTCAATAGGACTAAACAGAGAAGTTGGGCACAACACCCGTATATTTTATTTTCCACATATGAAGACTGTTCTAAACTTTGCAGTGCAATACACACACACACACACACACACACACACATATATATATATGAACTGTTATATATCAGTGATACTTTAGTATTTTAGTTTTGGAATGACAGAACATGAACTGAATCTTTAAGGCAGGGGACAGGGGACATGGGACCTGGGTGACACTTTTTCTCTTTTACATTACCATTAAGAGTAAGATAGCAGGTAGTGCAAAATGATAATGTAGCAATGTAACATTAAAGCACATGAGCGGAGGGATCTATGCTAGTCATATCTTACACTACTAAAGGATATTTAAGGAAAGAAAGGAGGGACACATGAAATCAAGAAGAATGTATAAATGAAACCACTTTCCTTCAGGAATAGTATCACTAATCAACCATAGTATCCTGATATAACTTATGCTGGCCTCTTTTTCCTCATATATGTGATGAAAACCTTAGATAATAGGAAGAAAGTAACTGTTTGTGAACACTTACTAAGTACAAGACACTATTTATTATAATGCACACATTCAATCGCTCTTCAAAACAAATGTCTTCATTTTGCACATGGTACAGTGAAAAGTGTACTTTTCTTAAGGTCGCAGAGCTAGGAAGCGTAGGGGACAGGCCTTGGAGCTCGGCAGTGTGACTCGAAAGCCTATGCTTGGCCACCACACAATGTAGACAGTTTCTTAGGTTGATTGCTCATCTGAGTGCCAACACTTCCATGATCCTGAAGAAAAATTATGATATTTATTTTATACTGGTGAGCTTTACACTTGGCAACAAAGGACATCAATGAGAAATTAGATAAATGTTATGATTTGTTTTTACAAATGGTTTCCATGCACAATATGCATACGTATCTTAGACACTGATAACCTCCGAAACCCTAGAATATAGATTATATTGTTCATATACATTAATGCATACTCTTGGCCTAAGCATACTAAAATATATTAATTTATGCTAACATTAAGTATTTAATTTCACATCCATTCCTTTAAATTGAAAGTAAAAATAGTGAATGCAATTCTGAAAACTCTAAAATAGTCACCTTTATAAGAAACCAATAATCAGATACCTGTTTAGATCTCTGACACATTTCATAATTAAATGTTTTTTCAATATTGAGTTGTATTTTCCTTGTCTATAAAATGTAATAGAGGAGGCCAACTCTTCTGTTTCTACTATTTCAGTTCTTCAAAACAAAACAAAACATAAAGTACATTTTACTCAATTTCAAGTTACTATTGTGTGCCACTGGTCTGAAAGAATATTAAACAGATAGCGGAGCAAGATGGCCGAATAGGAACAGCTCCAGTCTCCAACTCCCAGCGCGAGCGACACAGAAGACCGGTGATTTCTGCATTTTCAACTGAGGTACTGGGGTCATCTCACTAGGGAGTGCCGGACAATCGGTGCTGGTCAGCTGCTGCAGCCTGACCAGCGAANTGTAATAGAGGAGGCCAACTCTTCTGTTTCTACTATTTCAGTTCTTCAAAACAAAACAAAACATAAAGTACATTTTACTCAATTTCAAGTTACTATTGTGTGCCACTGGTCTGAAAGAATATTAAACAAACCATATTCAGTATATCCTAATGTCTCACTGTCAACTCATTAGTGGTTCAGAATGAACAAAATCTGAAAAAAAAAAAAAAAAAACACACACACACACATTCACTTATAACTTCACCTTAGCTAACTATTGTTTGACACTAGTCTAAAATAATGTACTAAAAATATAGTCAGAGTATGTCATTGTTTTGTTCTCACATCATCAGTTGCACTAAATGATATCCTGTGCCCAAGCATCTATTTGAGCCATTGGTTATCCATAGAGCCTTTTGTTTTAGCCAAAGTATTTTAATGTTATTATGTAAGTGAGTATATTTGTGGACAATAAGGAGGAAAATGAGTGAAACACAGTGAAGAATGGGTATGGTAGCACCTGTTTCCATCCAGAATCTTCGACAAGGCTGGAGCCTCAGTTTGAAGCAAAAGCGTATAATAAGTAAGTATAGTTTAGGACAGGGTGTTTTCTGGGGACAAGTTTTGCTGTACATGCCAAATGACAAAGAATAGCATGAAGTTAGGGGATATTATTTCGTTCTATTTTGACTTTGGCACCAACATTGCTCAGTAACTTCCAGTTGAGCAGCAGATGGCAATGTCAACCACGACGTAATTTCAAAGTTTTCACGGTAAGGAATTATTGTGTTAGCACCTAAGATGTACAGGAAGAACCTGGCAGATGCCTTCTGTAGGGGGAGGGGAGAATAACCAATTGATTGCTTTGTGCTCTCATAAGACATCCTTTTGGCACTTTCAGAAATAGACATAAGGAGATGTCATTAGAAGATGAAGAGGATTTTAATGGCCTACATATGCCAGTGGGAAAAGTAAAATGCATATTAGAAAATTGACACTAATGTGACTTCATTCGATTTCACTGGGTGTTGAGGTCTGAAAGCACTGAAGTTTCACTTATTTTAAATCAGTTGATAGACACCTCAAGAGTCACATTTATATTTTGAGGTATATAACACAAGTAAATTGGGCATGTGTTATCAGCTTGAATTGATAAATATGATATCTTAAAGTAATCGTTATCTTTCTATGATTGAGATAGTTATTACTCATTTTTCTTTCATCTTGACATAATGGCTAACCAAGCGATGACTGTAATATTCCAGTTTCTTCTCATCTTTCTTGCCAAATATCTTGGGCATAGTGAGACATTATGTTAGTGTGCCTGAATATGCTTTGCAAATGCATAGTGTATCATAAAAGGGAAAATAAAACATATTTTTCACCATTCATTCATTCATTCATTTTCAGGGAAAATATACAGATATAGCAATAGGCCATTTTGTCATTTGTGCATGCATGTTGCGTATGTGTAGGCGCTGTAGAGATTAAGTGTGTGTTTACATTTTTTATGTTTGAGACACCTGATTACCATTATATTGGATGTGATGTGTTTTAAATATGTGATAGAAAATGTGATTGTATACAAATTGTTAAGACAAGTTTTTAGGTTCCAAAATTCCTGACAAGATTCTAATTATTATAACTTTTAAATTAAAACATTATGAGTTTAAATTATCTTAGTTTTGGCCTTCATTCTATAGTTGTACAATGTAATCGTGTAATGTTAGCTAAATTATGCTATTTTGGCTAAGTTATGTCATTGTGATCTTTTGAAGTCTTCATAACAACAAAAATTCCTGAGAGAGATTTTATCTAAATTACAGACAGTTGGGATCCTATTTGTTGATCACATCTTTATTTCCATTATTTAATATTTGCTAATTATGGTCAAGATACTATTCTCAATATGTTATATACATTTTCTTATAATAATTGAAATCTACTTTCTAAAGTAACTGTCTTTGATAGAGTTTGTTCATATTCAATGATAATATGTAGTGAATACCTTTTCTAGACTGCAGGAACCCACTGTAAAAGTAAAATGGACATAGCTCATGTCCTCATACAGCTTATAGCTGAGTAGGGATAGAAAGACATTAATTAAAATACAAAGTCTGAGAAATGTTAAAGAAGTACAGGGATACGAAAATATAAGGGGTTGAATCTAGTGATAAGTGAGGTAAAATATGTTTGAATAAAATTAAGTAAGAAAAGTTAACATTAACACTCATTATAAATAGAGAAAATGGCAGTTATAATGGGAGTGGGATGATACAAAGTGTATATTATGAATAGTAAAAATCCTAACGTGGCTTAAGCCTAAAGAGCATAGAGGAACAAAGTACAGGAGCTTGGAGTAAGGGCAAGTATAAATGAGGGCCACAGAGTAGTTGGGCCATGCTAGATTTTCTATGCCTTTCCACGGACTTTGAACTTTCAAACTTTCATAGCAATGGAACACAATTTAGCTTTTTCTTTTGTCAGAAAATCCATACTTTTAGATGCAAAGAGAAATTTTAAGAAACAGTTATAACAATCTAGTTAAGAGACAATGGTTTATAACTTCAGTGACATGGTGGACAGAAACTGATAGAGTTAAAGGATGCTGACATAACAAAGTCAGTCTGGATAAGGAATAAGGGAAATATGGACTTTTTAATATATAAGATGGAATATGTGTTGATGGTATTCATGAAAACATGTAACACTGCAAGATAATGTATTTGGTGGGAGCAGGATTGAGGAGTTTGGTAACATATGATTTTGGACAGCTTAAATTTGAAGTCTTTATTTACATTTTAAAATTTAACTGACAGGTAAAATTGTGTGCATTTATTGTGTTCAAAATGATATATTGAAGTATATATACATTGAAGAGTGACTAAATCTAGATAATTCACATCTGCACAGTCTCCCATAGTTATTATTTTTGTGGTGAGAAAACTTTAACAGCCACTCTCTTGGCATTTAAAAAAAAATACAAAGAAGTCTTTCTAGATATATCAAAAATGTGGTCTGGTAAAAATAAGTGGGATAGGTTTCAAATATGTGATTGACTATACTGATTTGAAACTAAAAAACGGTATCTAGAAGGGAGATACAGATTTTTATATAGATGAATACCTCATTTTCATATGAATAATTTTCAAAGAGATGATAACTGAAGCTGTGCTCAAGATTGAGAACAACAATTAGAAAATATGAAATGAGAAGAAAATAAGCCTAAGGAACAGACTTGAGGAACTCCTGCAATGATTTGTTATAACAGGGACTAAAATGGAAGTTCAGAGAGGATGTATAATTAAATAAAAAAAAATGTTTTAGAAGACATGGTAAATACTGTCAGAAGCTGCTGAGATACCAAAAAAGATCAGGATTGAAAATATGTCAGTTGAATGTTAAGCATAGAGATAATTTGTGTCCCTTGTGAGAACGTTTTTTATCGAAATGATCAAGTCAAAATTGAGATAATGGTTAATTTTGGAATAAATAGGAAGAAAATATATGGATGTAACAATTATATAATGTTATTTTCTGGAAATTTGGTTCTAAAGTAAATTCAGGGAGTGCTTTGTATATTTGGTTGATTAAAATGAGTTGAGCATATGTCAAAATGAATGGGAAATAGTCAGGTGAAAAGAAAAGTTAACTGATTATATAAATTTCTAAGAAGAGGGAGGATTTACATTAGATAGGAGGAGGAAACTTCCTTTATTTTATAGTAGCAGAAGGAGAGATGATAAAAAGTTTTATATGTTTGGGTCCTGAGGATTTGCAAATCTTTGAGTCAGCATCTTTCTTACAATATTCTATTATCCATACTTCAATAATATCACTAGTAAGAATATACAGTATACATCTTCCAAATAATTTCAAGTCATTCTACCTAGTATAGAGTAGAAGAAACTACACTTGGTCCTGAAATTAAAACAATGAATTTTGTCCAGCATTAAAATACATATGTTAAATAAATGTATTAAAAATAGGAAAATCAAAATATAGGTAGGTGGAGTGAAAATACTAAAAGTAAATATTGCCTCAACTTTCAGTAATATATGTATTTGTTAAAGAGGGGGGTTAAAATGTAAAATTATTTCTTATTTGTGGGTCATGGACAAAAACTATTTGACTAAGTGGTACCACAATCAATATATTACCTTTAATAATTTGTTTCCTGTGAATGTGAATTAAGGTGTCAATGATATCTCATTCTTTTCTAATTTTTAAAATTTCCTAGGCAAATTGTCTACATAATCCTAGTAGAGAAACAAATTCTATAAGTCAAATCAAATATTATCCAGTAACATCATGATTTAAGCTAAGAGTTCTAAAAGATCGCTCTGTTAAAACCTTTTGAAGTAAAAGTCAGTAACAAATCTTTATTTTATTTCTGAAAGCCTTTTCTCATCCAGCATAATGCAGTCTCAATATATGTATCTGTGGTTTGTTAAGATGTTAAAATAAAAGGAGAGTTCATCTCCTTTAATTGGTCTGTAGAGGAAGTTTCTCTTGTACACTCAAACCCATATGCTTATTAATCATTCTAAGGCTTTTGTCAAAAGGAGTGTGTGGTTTAGTGATGCAATTATGTCCATGGGTTCTGTTTTCAGTTTTCTGCCTAGGTTATGTTCAGTGACTTAGGAAGTCATTCAACCTAGGGTAGTTTTATTCTGTGTATTAATCCTATTTACAGATTATTCCAATGGTATAAAATTATGTTATACTAGTTAAGCAATGACTGAATAAAATTTCTATGAGTCCAGAATGAATTCCTGGGGATAAGGAACAATGCTGGTTGGCTTTAGATGTATTAACTACTAACAACACATGACATAATCACATTTCTTTGTTTTTTAATTTTCGATTTCCATGGGTACATAGGTGTATATCTTTTTTTTTTTTTTTTTTTTTTTTTGAGACGGAGTCTTGCTCTGTCGCCCGGTCTGGAGTGCAGTGGATGGATCTCAGCTCACTGCAAGCTCCGCCTCCCAGGTTTACGCCATTCTCCTGCCTCAGCCTCCGGAGTAGCTGGGACTACAGGCGCCCGCCACCTCGCCCGGCTAGTTTTTTGAATTTTAGTAGAGACGGGGTTTCACCGTGTTAGCCAGGATAGTCTCGATCTCCTGACCTCGTGATCCGCCCGTCTCAGCCTCCCAAAGTGCTGGGATTACAGGCTTGAGCCACCGCGCCCGGCACCATAGGTGTATATCTTTATGGGGTACATGAGATGTTTTGATACAGGCATGCAATGTGTAATAATTGCATCTTAGAAAATGGGGTATCTGTCCCCTCAAGTGTTTATCCTTTGTGTTACAAACAATCCAATTATACATTTTTTTAGTTTTTTAAAAAAATAACTATAGTCACCCTGCTGTGCTATAAAATTCTAGGTATTGTTCCTTCTTTCTAACTTTTTTTTTTTTTTGTACCTGTTAACCATCCTCACCTCCTCCTCAATTCTCAATACCCTTCCCAGACTCTAGTAACCTTCCTTCTACTCTCTTTGTGTTCAATTGTTTTCATTTTTAGTTCCTACAAATAAGTGAGAATATGTGATCTTTGTCTTTCTTTTCCTGGCTTGTTTCTCTTAACATAATGTCCTTCAGGTCCATCCATGTTGTTGTAAATGACAGGATCTCCTTTTGTATGGCCAAATAGTACTCCCTTCATTGTATGTAAGTACCACATTTCTTTTAACCATTTATCTGTTGGCGAATACTTAGGTTGCTTCCAAATCGTAGCTATTGTGAAAAGTACTTTAATAAACATAAGAGTGCAGATAGGTCTTCGATGTACTGATTTCTTTTCTTTGAGGCATATACCCATCAGGGGGATTGCTGGATCATATGATAGTTCTATGCTTAATTTTTTGATGAACCTCCAAATTATTCTCCATAGTGGTTGCAGGAATTTACATTTCCACCAACGGACTACAAGGGTTCCCTTTCCTCCATATTCTCTCCTGCATTTATTATTTTTTATCTTTATGTGAAAGGCACAGACAAACAAAGGAAAGTTTTTTTTATCATAAAAATGCTAAGAATTTGGAAATTGATCCTAAAACTGAGGTTATCTTTATTTAGCCTTCTCTCCCATAGGAAAGTTTCACTGAATATATAATTTGCAGTTGAATGTCTTAAAAATATTGGGCCAATTTTTCTCCAGCGTTCCTGGTTTCGGATGACAACCCCACTGTTAATGGAATTGTTTTACTCCTACAGGCAATGTGAAATTTCTCTGTAGCTTTCAATATTTTTTTCTTTACTTTTAAAAGTTTCATTATAATGTCTTGTCCTGCATTTCTTCAGGTTTGCTCAGTTTCTGAAACCTATAAGCTCATGTCTTTTTGCCAAGTTTGGGAAGTTTTCAACCATTATTTATTTAAATACTCTTTTAGACTCATTCTCATTTTTCCATACCTTTCTGTACTCCAATTATAGAAAAGTTGGATCTTATTAGTTGTCCCACAAATTCTTAGAGACCCGTTTATTTTCTATTTTTCCTTTTGGTTATTGTACTGTATTTGTTTTATAATTTTCATTTTTAAAAAAATAACATTTCGTTGTTGAGATCTCCCATTTATTTGAAGACAATCTGTAATTATTTCTTGAGATATTTTTATTGTTATTTATTTATTTTTTCAGCCAAGTTCTCACTCTGTTGCAGAGGCCGGAGTGCAGTGGTACAATCACAGCTTACTGCAGCCTTAACCTCCTGGACCCAAGTGATCCTTTTCACTCAGTCTCCCAGTTAGCTGGGACTATACGCACACACCACCATGCCCAGCTAATTTTTAAATTTATTTTTTAGAGATGGGGTCTCACTGTGTTGTTTAAACTCATTTCAAACTCCTGGACTGTCAAATTGAGGTCCTCCTGACAACACCAATAAGCCTGATAGTATGGGCATGGAGTACCAATCAGAAACTAAAAATAGGTGGCTACACAACACCGGAATTAGTTGTCCCACAAATTCTTAGAGACCTGCTTATTTTCCGTTATTCGTTGTCCCACAAATTCTTAGAGACCTGTTTATTTTCTATTTTTCTGAGGATTACTCCTGTGATCCTCCTGCTTCAGGTTCCCAAAGTGTTGGGATTACAGGCATGGGTATCATGCTCGGTTTGAGGTATTCTATCATGACTGAGTTAAAATATTTGTCAAATAATTCTAACATCTGATTCATCTCGGTGTTGACATCAGTTCTCTTTTTCCACTCCAGCTGTGATTTTCCTGTTTTTTTTGGTATCATGGGTGAATTTTTTTTTATCGTGTTCTGAACATTGTGTCTATTATTTAAGGAGTCCCTGGGTTCTGTTTGAATCTTTTGTTTAGAAGGCAGTCATCTACTTGGTTTTATTAAGCAGGCCTTGAACTACCTTTGTAGGTTTGGGTTCCAGTTACAATTTAATTTTCAGAGGCTTCGTGGGGCTATTTTGGTCTGCTTTGTTGACTTGGTACTTCTGGGTCTCTTACAGGTTCCTGCTGCTGCTGGCCTGAAGTTCTTTAGGATAGGCCACCTAGTATCTGTCAGATGGGGAAAGAAATCCCTGATGCATGGGGAAGAAGAGGGTTTGTGAACGAGCCAACTTACTATGGTGAGATCTCCCTCGCTGTTCCTTTTCAGTCATCCATAGACTCTTGATGGGGAAGAGGAATCTCTAGCCTTTTGGGGAAGGAGAGTACTTCCCAGGTCAGGAGATTGTTGTGGTTGTGTTTCCCTTTCCAGTGTTGTGTAGCCACACTATTTTAGTTCCGGATTGTATCCAGTGTCCATACTATCAGGGTTTATTGGTGTTGTCAGGAGGAACCATCAATTTGACCATGGTGAAAGAAACAAACCTAATCAAGTTCTCCCCTGGTACTCATGCCCATTCTATCAGGTTTATTGCCTGTTGTCAGGAGGAACGCTCATTTGACATGGTGAAAAACAAGACCTATCTGAGCAGCCTTCTCCAGCTTACTGGAAGGTTGAAAAATGCTGTGTCTGTAGTGTTTTCTGTTTTGTGGGCTTGTAAGTTGCCCTATTGTTACGTCTGTCTTCTAATCCTGGAGTTTCTAGTTAGCACACCTTCCTCTTTTCACCTTTTAATATTCTTCTTTGTTTGCCTATGGAATTATTTCCTAAGCTCATAGTGCACTTAATGGAGAGAACCAGGAAGAGATGAATTGGTACCATCATGTTGGAATGGAGGCTTTGTAAATGTAATTTAAAAATAGGTTTTAACTTGAGAAACTCCCTTTAATAGCCAAAGACAAATCATTTCATTAAAATTGGCCTCTGAATTGCATTGTGTGGCAAATTGGCCAACCTAAGAAATTAATTATCATTATCAACGAAACATTTAAAAATTTTAAACAACTATTATATTTAAAGCTTCTGTTTTAGTCAGAATAGGTAAACAAGTGAGTTTGCTTTCCCATTAATTTGCTTATAACTCATGTCATTCCAAAAATAATACCCTATAGGTATTAGTTTCCTAGAGATGCCATAACAAAGTGCTTAAAAAAAGAAATTTATCTCCTGATAGTTCTGAAGTCTAGATGTCTGAAATCACGGTGTCAAAGAGTTGTTCCTTTCTGAGGTCTATGAGGTAAGGGTCTTCCCTTTGTGCCTCTGTGTTGAAATTTTCTTGTTTTATAAAGAAACACTCATATTGGTTTGGGGACTACCTTGATGACCTCATTTTAATTTGATTGCCTCTGTGAAAACCATATATCCAAGGCTGAATTCTGAGATACTGGTGGTTATGGTTTTAATATATGAATTGTGGGGATAGACATTTCAACCATAGCACCATCTCAATTAATATTAACTCTGTTCTTCCAAATCGTTCCAAATCTTGGTATTCCCCTTGACTCATCTCTTTATTTTGCATTCCACATATGATACATCATTGAAACTGTATCTATCTGGGCCACCTTCACTCCTGTAATCCCAAACCTTTGGGAGGCCAAGGCGGGTGGATCACCAGAGATCAGAAGTTTGAGACCAGTCTGGCCAACATGGTGAAATCCCATCTCTACTAAAAAAAAAAAAAAATCAGCTGGATGTTGTGACAGGTGCTTGTAATCCAAGCTACTCGGGAGGCTGAGGTAGGAGAATGGCTTGAACCTGGGAGGCAGAGGTTGCAGTGAGCCGAGGTGGCACCACTGCACTCCAGCTTGAGGGACAGAGTGAGACTCCATCTCAAAAACAAACAAACAAACAAACAAACAAAAACAAACGGTATCCATCTTCAAATTATGTAAGCATTCATCCACTTTCTATTCCCTCAGCAGCTATTACTCTGTTTTAAGTCATTATTATCT
This sequence comes from Rhinopithecus bieti, assembly GCF_001698545.2. Taxonomy (NCBI): domain Eukaryota; kingdom Metazoa; phylum Chordata; class Mammalia; order Primates; family Cercopithecidae; genus Rhinopithecus; species Rhinopithecus bieti. Next base: position 2,734,252 of record NW_016804424.1, on the reverse strand, counting down.
CTGTCCTGAATAATTGCAGTAGCTGTTTAAGTTGTCTTCCTGCTTCTACCCTTAATGTTTATAGACTATTCTCAACATAGCAGCCAGAGTGACGTTGTCAACATGTATGTGAGATCATGTTATAATATCTCCCAATGGTTTTCCTTACACTGGCCTCCTACCTTTACATGATTTCTCTTTGATTCCTTGGACTTCATACCTTGCTGCTCTTCTCGTTGCATCTTCTCCAGTCATCCAGAATCCTTATTAATCTCTACACTTTTTAGGGGTGGTCTTGCTTCAGGGCTTTTTTGCTTGCTGGTTTCTTGGACCAGTATGTCCTTCACTTAGATATCTAAAAGACTATCTTTCTCATTTCCCTTAAGCCATTACTCAAGTCACCTTCTCAGTGAGGACTTTCCTAGCACATTGTCTTAAATGTTACCCTGTCAAGGCATTTCATGACTTCATTTGCTTCTTTATTAACATAATACTTATTTTACTTTTTAATCCATCCCTTTTATTTCTCTTCCATCAGAATGAAAAATGTATAAGGTCATGAACTTTGTATCATTTTTTATATTACTACATCCTCAGTATATTAAAGAGTATTGGTCAAATAATGTTTACTTGATAACTATTTGTTGAATGAATGAAGATATGCAAAAAAAATTTCAAGATGCCAGTTATTTAGTCCTAGATATTGGGTAGAATGTCAAAAAGGGCAAGGTACAAATAGGGACTAAGTTTTTGCTGACACAGATTAAAAAAGTATGTATCTGCACTTTATAAACAAATGTTGATAAATTAGAATAAGAATATTCACCTATATTAAATTATATATTAAAAAATAATTTAAAGTACTATTTGTAACTCTATTTTAATACAACTAGCTACCTTTTATTATACTTAATAACTCTTGGATGTGCTTATCAACTCATGGCTTTTCTCACAGTTAATTCATTCCAAATTTACAATAGTAAAATGACAATTTATAAATGTTTAAATTGCACAAGTTTAGCTAGTGGAAACACCTTTAAATTGAATTATAATTCTTTCACTTATTCCTTTAACATTTTTGACAATAGGATATTCCCAACCCTTCATTTTTTATACTCCCAAGGCCTGAAATGAGGCATCTTCAAAGGAGGCTTGGTTCCCTTCAGTAGAGTATGTTAGTAGAAGCCATGTGCTCACAGGTCAGTTGGTGGTGGGTGAGTGTTTTGCCCCTGATGCTGCTATTAGAGTGCTTTTATGAGTGAAATATCTTTAAATATATTTCCTTTCTGGCTATAAGTTAACATTGATCTTCAAAATTTAACATATCACATTACTTGCCTTACTTTTTTAAATAGTGTGTGGTTTCATTGATTACCAGAGTTTTCTCTACATTGACATTTGGCATATTAGATGTCAGGCTGAGTTAGCAACAAAGACAACGCAGGGCATAGGAGGTAATGCAGGAGCCAGGAATGAACTAGACAACTGGAATATCAATGTGATTTAATAAGTTGTTCTTTTACAAACCTCTATCAAATAACAACCCTGCTCCCCTGCTTATGACACCCACTATTGTTTTTATTTTGCTTTTTTTAATACCAGAGAAAACAATATTTTTCAATTTGCTATCTGTTTTCTTCACTAGCATCTAATCTCTGTGAGGAGACTATATCTTGTTCACCACTCTCATGTTCCCATTGCCTGAAAGAATGCTTGGCATATAATAGATTTCTAATTATGTGTTGAATGAATTAATAAATTTGTTATTCCTTACAAAATCCATATGTTAGATGGTGTCATCAAAATAAAATGATTTTAGAGAAAAGAGCTGAAGCTGAAGAAAGTGGATAAGTCATACTGTGTTTCAGGGAAAATAGAAGAAAAATCCAAAATGATGGCTAAGAGGAAGACACCAGAGATAAAAGAAACAGACAAACAAAAATGGGAGTGACAGAGACCAGAAAGGAAAGAAATTCTACATTGAGATTTATGGCCAATAATATCAAATATTTTTAGTGGTCATTATGTGTGGCAATACATAGTCCTGTTTTGAATTTCGCAAGACCAGTTTAAATATTAGTTTCTGAAGGAGTAAATGAAAAGCTAGGCAATAAAGAGAATGCATATCTAGTATTTATGAGTAAGACTATAGAATAGTAGACAAATGGGAATGTGGAGTCTCTGAATTCTTTTGTGTGTATTTTCTTATTAAAAGAGAGTGGTCTGAACATGCTTTATATTTTGAGAATAAGGATTCAGTGAGGGGTTGAAGCTAAGAAAACAAAATAATTTATTGCTCAAGAGTAAGTGGCTATGAAATCTAAAGAATAAGAAAAGAGTAGCTCTAAATCTGATAAAACTATCTGGAGTTTTTTTTTTTTTACCAAAAGTATTACAGTATGTTATTTTTTAATATTTTACCAGGTGATTTTAATATGCATCTATTTTGAAGACCACTGACGAACATAGAAAAATCAAAGTAATCAATGTATGAATTATCATAAATATTAAAATATTAGCAAGATGGCTCAGTTCATGATTAAATTACAAACTTGAAGAGTATATATTTATATCAGAAGTTATACATTGAAAATAAAAATTGCAATGGAAGAGTGAGATATAATTTGCAAAATCCAGGAACTATAGGGTAATTTGTTAGGTAACTATTACCTTGAGAAAATAATATACTACAAGACTTTCAATTGGGAAAAGTAATTACATTTTATTAAAAGACACAAACAATACTACTTCTTACTCCTAGTTGAGATGGTCTGATAGTTTGTAAACGTCAGCTTCACAGAAGTATCCCTCAAACTTATTGTAGTCCCAATCAAATTCTGTGGCTAGATTTAGACTTCACCTGAAAATTGTTCTGAATTTTTCTAAAACGTAAAAGAATAAAGTTCTCACATAGCTAAGTCAACTTACATGCAAAGTAGATGGTGTGGCAAAGAAACTGCCCAGCAGATAGTAAGATAAATTATAAGACAACCTTAGTAAAATTTGGATGTTGATGTTATAAGTGCAGGCAACAAGAAGACTAATGGTATAAAAAGAGTTCAGAGACGTACACTTGTATATTATGGAAATTTACGATTGTATAGTAAATGTTGTTTTGAAAACTTGTTAATATAAGGAGAAAAATAAAAGTGTGTATAAGTGGATTGCTGCTGGACTAAAAACCTAAATATGAGAAAGATAACTAGAAAGGTAATACAATCAAAATAGGAGAAAATGACTTTCAGGAGGCAATGGTTTGTTTGAGTGGTATTTGATTAACACCAAGCATAAGAGTTGATTATATCAAAAGTGTAAACATTGACAAAATTAACAGAGAGAAGGCACATTGTGCAAAGATATTTAGAACATTTAAAATTCACATGAGACTAATAGCTAAAATTTATGATAAAATCATATAAATGATTGAGGAAAAGTAAATAATAAGTGATGAAAAATTGGGTAAAGAACTTGAATAGACAGCTCACAAAAGGAAAAAAAGCAGATGGCTAACCAGTAAGTAAAAGCTATACTTAAAAGTATTAATGATCACAGAAATACCAATTAAAATAGCATAAAAAATTGCCAATAGCATTAATTCACAGAACAAAAACAGAGCATTTCAGTGACACATGAAATTATGCCACTAATGTAATATTTGTTAATCTTTATTAGGAATCAAAGTACTACCAGAGACACAGAGGCCCAGAATTAGTTTTGCAACTTCATAACATCACATAACCATATTTGCCACTAAGAGAATATTAAGACATTTTTACTCGTATATTATGATAAAACTCTTATCAAATTCTTTCTGACAACTTTGTTTGGCTACTGTCTCCTATGTTTTGAAAGTTTCACTGGAAATTTCACATGAAGATTGCTTTGCTGGGAACACCTTTTTATATAGTGAATTTTCTCTTACCTGTTACTTTAGCCTGTAGATATTATTTAGCTTTCTATTTAATTTTGTTGGCTTACTTATTGATTGTTTCCTATTTTAATCTACTGAATTCTGCTATGAGAAATAATACTCATAAAATACTTGTCCCTCTTTGCAGATGGCATGATTGTTTATTTAGAAAACCCCATTGTCTCAGCCCAAAATCTCCTTAAGCTGATAAGCAACTTCAGCGGTCTCAGTATACAAAATCAATGTGCAAAAATCACAAACATTCTTATATACCAATAACAGACATACAGAGAGCCAAATCATGAATGAGCTCCCATTTACAATTGCTTCAAAGAGAATAAAATACCTAGGAATCCAACTTACAAGGGATGTGAAGGACCTCTTCAAGGAGAACTGCAAACCACTGCTCGGTGAAATAAAAGAGGACACAAACAAATGGAAGAACATACCATGCTCATGGATAGGAAGAATCAATATCATGAAAATGGCCATACTGCCAAACGTAATTTATAGATTCAATGCCATCCCCCTTAAGTTACCAATGAGTTTCTTCACAGAATTGGAAAAAACTGCTTTAAAGTTCATATGGAACCAAAAAAGAGCCCGCATTGCCAAGACAATCCTAAGTCAAAAGAACAAAGCTGGAAGAATCATGCTACTTGACTTCAAACTATACTACAAAGCTACAGTAACCAAAACAGCATGGTACTGGTACCAAAACAGAGATATAGACCAATGGAACAGAACAGAGTCCTCAGAAATAATACCACACATCTACAGCCATCTGATCTTTGACAAACCTGAGAGAAACAAGAAATGGGGAAAGGATTCCCTATTTAATAAATGGTGCTGGGAAAATTGGCTAGCCATAAGTAGAAAGCTGAAACTGGATCCTTTCCTTACTCCTTATACGAAGATTAATTCAAGATGGATTAGAGACTTAAATGTTAGACCTAATACCATAAAAACCCTAGAAGAAAATCTAGGTAGTACCATTCAGGACATAGGCATGGGCAAGGACTTCATGTCTAAAACACCAAAAGCAACGGCAGCAAAAGCCAAAATTGACAAATGGGATCTAATTAAACTAAAGAGCTTCTGCACAGCAAAAGAAACTACCATCAGAGTGAACAGGCAACCTACAGAATGGGAGAAAATTTTTGCAATCTACTCATCTGACAAAGGGCTAATATCCAGAATCTACAAAGAACTCAAACAAATATACAAGAAAAAAACAAACAACCCCATCAAAAAGTGGGCAAAGGATATGAACAGACATTTCTCAAAAGAAGACATTCATGCAGCCAACAGACACATGAAAAAATGCTCATCATCACTGGCCATCAGAGAAATGCAAATCAAAACCACAATGAGATACCATCTCACACCAGTTAGAATGTTAATCATTAAAAAGTCAGGAAACAACAGGTGCTAGAGTGGATGTGGAGAAATAGGAACACTTTTACACTGTTGGTGGGACTGTAAACTAGTTCAACCATTGTGGAAAACACTGTGGCGATTCCTGAAGGATCTAGAACTAGAAGTACCATATGACCCAGACATCCCATTACTGGGTATATACCCAAAGGATTATAAATCATGCTGCTATAAAGACACATGCACACATACGTTCATTGCGGCACTATTCACAATAGCAAAGACTTGGAATCAACCCAAATGTCCATCAGTGACAGACGGGATTAAGAAAATGTGGCACATATACACCATGGAATACTATACAGCCATAAAAAGGATGAGTTTGTGTCCTTTGTAGGGACATGGATGCAGCTGGAAACCATCATTTTCAGCAAACTATCACAACAACAGAAAACCAGACACCGCATGTTCTCACTCATAGGTGGGAATTGAACAGTGAGATCACCTGGACACAAGAAGGGGAACATCACACACCAGGGCCTATTGTGGGGAGCGGGGAGAGGGGAAGGATAGCATTAGTAGATATAACTAATGTAAATGACGAGTTAGTGGGTTCAGCACACCAACATGGCACAAGTATATGTATACAACAAACCTGCACGCTGTGCACATGTACCCTAGAACTTAAAGTATAATAATACAAAAATACTATTGTGAGAAAAGTACTCATAAAATATTACAATGAGAAAACTCTTTCCATGGTTTTTCATGGTAGATTAGATTTTTCTCTATCATTCTTAAGTGTCCAATATCCAATCCTTTGCTGTCCAATATTTCTTCTTTCTCACAATCTCCTTACCTACTTTCACTTTGTTTTCAGTCTTCCCCCTTTTCCTTGCTATTGTTTCCAGTAATGAGAATAGATACTGTGGGCTTTTAATATTAGATTGAGGTCAGATACAGCATTTATTTCCCAGATTATGATATAATCATAGCAGTGACATGTGAGTAGAATTGCAATGAGTGTGTAGGACAATTTGTATAGTTCTGCAGCTATTAATATTTCCTTTGCTGATGAGTTGTGTTAAACATTAAATACACATTTTATTCTAATTTTTTGATTTTGGAAACATCTCATTATTAACTATACTTTAAATAAATTTTTAGCCTGACTGTAAGAAATAATAAAAATATTACTGGAAGTTTCAATATCCCTTTAAAATGTCTCCTCATTCTAGAATAAAATGAATACCTGGTGATTGCAGGGTAACAACAGCAAGTCATACAAAATTATTCAATGAATTAAATTATTCAATTTAACCTAGTATTTTGACTTCTATTCTGGTCAATCAGTTTTCTCAGAATTTTCTGGCTATTAGTCAATACTACAACATTTCTGTATGGCAAAATGTTTTTATAAGTATTTGTAATTAAGAACATTGTTAATCAAATTGAGACATGGTTAATCAAAGACAGTCAATCAAGCACAGTTGATCAGATCTAATAAAACACAAGAATGGATAGAAATAAATATGAATGTCATCCTCTAAGCTCCTATAGGGGGCAAAAATGTCCCCAAAAGCAACATTCATTATTTAGGTCTATAATCACTAATAACACTATTTTCTTATAATTTATTTTACTTTCATATTATTCAAAAATATTATGTAACTGGTGGGGTGTGCAAGTGAATAAAAAAATACAGTAATGAATAGATCTCAGATTTCATTCCCCTTACTTATATCTCATTTGCTTAATTATTTTGGTCTTGGTAAATTTAAGAAGAGACCTTGGGTTATTTTCACTTAAATGTTTATATTTAAAAGCTTTTATCCTAATCTTGATATTACTGTTCCTTTTTAGATTTTTTGATTCACATAAATCACATATTATTTTGCTAATGACACTTTTAGTACTTTGCCAATAACCAAAGTTCTAAAAATTACTTAAATCTGTGTTCTTGAATGCTTTGATCCTGTGATTTCCTATGTTATCCTTGCTAATTCAAAGCAACTGTATTTTGTTTAGCACCACTGAACACATCATCTGTGCAAAAGTAGCTACAACTTCCAAAATTAGAGTCTGTGCCATGCAGTACAAAGTCAAACTACCTAACCTTTCACAAATGAGAAGAAACGTGAAAAGTCAATGACACACTACACAGAAGAAACAGTGAGACCAGCAGTCCTTTTAATCTATATTATTCTCTCTGGGCTTTTAAAAATAATTATGCCATTATGTGCTTTTTGCTTCTATTATGTCATAATTGTCTTACATCTCAAATCATTAATTAAAATGGATTTTAAAAGTAAGGAATTGGCTGATTTAGAATAAGAAGTTTAAATCTGAAAAGGACCCCTTCCAAAAATATATCAAGGCTAACTTAGAAATTATTCTCTCTCATTTACATTGTTTCAGGAGTGAGCATGTAGTAGAAAAAATACTACTATATATGGTTTCTAAAGCAATAAGGATGATTATATAATTTTATGAAGAAGTATACAATATGTAATTGAAGTATTTTCAGAGAAAATAATTTTTATTTTAAAATATATATTCTGCAATTTAAAAAAAGAAATCATTAAGTATATTAGTTTTAAATTCATAAAAGAATATATTCCTTTTCCACGTTCACTTCAATTTTCTTAATTTTAATAAATATAAAATAAAAATTTATCAGTATCCAGTAATGAAGTGTGCTTTGTTACTTACTGAAATCAAATAATGTAACAATAACAAAATATACAGATGTCTTTGAAATATCTAAAGTCACAATTTTAAAGAGATAAATGTCATCTGATGGGCTTACATTTCAGTAGCGTGACACAGAGAATAACAAAATATACAAGTAAAACAAATTATGTGTCGGATGGCAAGTGCTATGAAGAAAAACAAAACACAAATGGAACAAATTGCTATTTGAAATAGGGTAGCAAAGGAAGTCTTTATTAACTCAAATGCCATTTGAGTAAAGATCTAGAGAAGCTAAGTGTCAAGCCAAATAGATATTCTGGGTAGGAAAATTCCAGGTAGAGGAAGAATGGGTCAACTGGATACCTGCTGTGATTCCAGAACAGCAGGGAGATGGGTTAGGCTCAAGTGTCTATTAGTAGATGATTAAGTCAAAAATGTGTTGATTGTGGTGGTAATGAAAATAGTAATCCTGTATTCCCTTATAAACTACTCTAAAGTCTTTTATATTTACTCCGATTGAAATGAGACCCACTGGACGGTTTTATGTCTTCAGTCATAATCAACAGGGTTATATCACTGCTGTGGGAGAGCAGATTAAAGTGTGGCCAGAAACAGAAAAACTAGTTACTAAATATTTACAAATATGTATGGGAGAGATATTGGTGGTTTGGGCAAGAGGAGTAGAAGTGGAGGTAGCAAAGATTCAAAGGATTCTGGCTACATTTTGAAGAAAACACTAACAGGTTTTCTGGAAAATGAAAATGAAATGGAAAGAAAAAAAGACATTAAGAGCCACCCAAGCTTTTAGCTTGAGCAGCTGAGAGGATGAGATTGCCTTTAATGAAATGGAGAGATTATGAGAGGAAACAGTTTTGGTAGGGGGAGGAGGGCATTTAGTGATTAAAAGTTGAGTTTTAGAAATTGTAGCTTTCCAATGTTTGCAAGATATCAAAGTAGAAACTCTGGGCAGGTGAACATAAATCTAGAGTTCAGGAGAGAATTCTGGAGTGAAGGCATAAACGTGAAAGTCATTCAGATAAAATACAATTTAAAATGATAACACTGAATGATTTCACCAAAGAATTGAATAAACATGGAAAAGAGAAAAGATTAAAGGACTAATTGCTGAGATAGTCCAACACTGGAGATGAGGTGAAGCCACTGAAAGAAATCGAGAAAGGACAAGTAGACTGCAGAAAAAGAAAACTGGTACAATGTGGATTTGGAAACCAAGCAGGCAGTGTTTCAAAGCTCAAGGAGTGTCAAATGTTGCTAATAGATCAAAGAGGAAGGGACTGAAAAATGGCAGTTAAATTTGGCAGAATGAAAATAATGAATTACCTTTTCAGGGACTGGTGGGATAAAGGTCATATCACAATGATTTCATGAAAATATACTGGAAACAGGAAACTGAGACGGTTGTGGGGGTTGGCTACAAAGAGAAGATGTGATATGGTACAGAAGACGGAGAAAGAAGTGGAATTGAAATAAAAATGACTCAAATTACTGTGAATCTCAGCATTTCATCCTAGAAAATCAGAGTTCCCAAACCTTAATTAGAGTACAGCATGTCAGAATTAAATTAAGACTTGCAAACCATTATTTGATTTATTTGTATTTTCCTTTATTGGTAAGGACCTCAACTTTTAATAACTGAGGTATTTTCAATTGTATATTATTTTTCAATATGTTCTTAAGTGCATTTTTTAAACTAGATCAGTAACTCCATACAATTAGTTATTAAATAAAAACACATATTGGGTAGCACTGACTCTATTTCTCCTAGGTATTTTATGGAAGCAACTGTAGCAATACCTACACATATCCATGACAATATTTTCCTGGATTGCCTAAAACACATTTTTCACTCATTCATAATCATCTTTTCAAGCAAACTATCTTTAAAGTTTTACACTTGGTGTAAATATAGTAAGGTAAAAGCAATATAAAAAGTAGAAATAGTGAGATGAGTTTCTTTACATCAAAGGGATGGTTTTGGTTAGCCAAGTTTCATATGCATCAGATTATACACTTTCACAGAGTTTTGTTCAGACATGTAAAGAAGAGGTGATGATCAAATGAAAACTACATTTATTTTCACTTCATATGCATCCCTTGTTTTTGACATGAGAGTGTTATTGCAAATCAAAATAAAATATAAACAAAACCACACATCTTCATAGGCTTATATTTTATCATCCAAAAGAAGAGGTGAAAACAAGTGCTCTCTTCAAACATTCTAGAGAATGAAAGTGAAAATAAAAGATTTCAGAAAACTTTTAAAAAAAATTGACAGACAAAATCATTTGTACTTATTAGGTATAACATGGTGCTTTGTTGTATGAATTGTACTTTGAAGTGTGTGTATATCTATATGTGGACATAGATATAGATATACACTCCCACAGGTATAATATATGTATGTGTATATATGTATATATGAATTATATATACATACATATGTGTACATACAAGTATGTATATATGGGTTTAATATATAAAATATGTAAAATTTATAAAATATACAAAATGTAGTATCCATATATAAATACATATATATAGTGGAATAGTTTATCTAATTTATTAACAAATGCATTACCTCCTTTGTGGTAAGAACACTTAACATCCATTCTCTGCAGTTTTCAAGAATATTTGATGGCAAGAATAGGTACTTTCAGTTCTATATTTAGTTTTACTTCATGTTCCCCCACAGCTTGAATAAAGTTCAGATAAAATGTTATTATTTAAAATTGTTTACACACCCCCACATTAACTAAATTTTTAACATTTCTAAGTAGTGTGAAAATAGTCTCCTGCTGCTTAGCTTTGACAGCATAAATAGCCTCCAAATAATACAGGATCTTTATGAAAACATTATGAATTTATCTAATATACTTGCATGTGAACAAATTTCTAAATGTGGTATTATATTTTTCCCCAAATATTTGAGCAGTTGACATAGTGTTAAAATATTATTAGTTATGAATAAATCAAGGTCTTATTAAGAAAAATATAAATCCCTTAATATTTAAGAATAATATATGCAGAATTATGAATTCAATGAAATTGACTGTTATCTTTCAGTTCAATTGAGAATGCTTATCAAAAATTTTATTATTCACTGTGATACACATAGACATTGCTTTGGAAGAAAGATAAGAAGAAAAGAGATAACTTTTCTCAAGGTGGTCAACATCTATGAGTGATACCTTATTAACAAAAAAGATATTTGCTATTAAGAATAAGAACATGTTTCTCAGTCTGAAAAGTTAAAGAGGACTTCAGAAAGGAGATGATAATTTAGCTGCATCTTAGTACTTTAAAATAAAAGAAAGGTTTTATATGTATAATCTCACAGGACAAGCATGTTCGCTTCTCAGCTCACACTAGTAGAGTTTTCTTTTCAGCCCTTTCATTGAAAGGTCTATGGTAAAGGTCACAAAGAAGGAATTGATGAAAAATTTTAATTGTGATTCATGAACTCTGAGCAATACACTTGTATTAGTATGTTCTCACACTGCTATAAAGAAATATCTGAGACTGGGTAATTTATAAAGGAAAGAAGTTTCTTTGACTCACAGTTCCACATGGCTGGGGAGGTCTCAGGAAACTTACCATCATGGCAAAAGGGGAAGCAGGAATGTCTTACGTGGTGGCAGGAGGGAGTGAGAACATGTAACGGGGAAAGAGTCCCTAATAAAACCATTAGATCTCATGAGAACTCACTTATTATCATGAGAACACCATGGGGAAAACTGCCCCCATGATCCAATCACCTCCCACCGGGTCCCTCCTCAGCACCTGAGGATTATAATTTGAGATGAGATTTGAATGGGGACACAAAACCAAATTGTGTCAACACAGAACAAGTTGACCACCTTTTTCTTCTTAAAATCTTCTCTTCACAAAAAAGCTTATTGCTTCTGGGCTACAGATCTGTACAGCATGTTACTGTACTGAATACAGAGACCAATTATAACACAATGGTAAATATTTGTGTATCTAAACATACTTAAACATTAAAAAGATACAATGAAAATTTGATATGAAAGATTTAAAACTGGTACACCCATATAAGGCAGTGACCATGAATGGAGTTTTCAGAACTGGAAGGTGCTTTGTGTGAGTCAGTGAGTGAGTGGTGAGTGAATTTGAAGGCCTAAGAAATTTCTATATACTAATGTAGATGCTGTAAACACCATAAATCTAGGCAACACAAAATTTATATAAAAAGATTTTATTTCTTTAGTAATAAGTTAACTACCTTACTGTTACTTCTCTGCTCTAAAACATTTAATTTTAAACTTTTTTACTTTTAAACCTTTTCTATTAAAACGTATTTTACTATTTTTTACTTTATAACTTTTTTCTAAAAATGAAGACACAAACACACATTAGCCGAGGTGTACACAGAGTCAAAGTCATCAATATCTCTGTCTTCTTCCTCCACATCTTGTTCCACTGAAAAGTCTTCAGGGGCAATAATACACATGGAGCTGTCATCTCTGAGGAAAATGCCTTCTTCTGGAATACCTCTAAAGATCTGCCTGGGACTGTTTTACATTTACTGTTTTTTTCTGTAAGTAAAAGAATTACATATAAAAATTAAAATAAAAGGGTAGTGCAGTAAATACACAAATGGTAAAATCGTTTATGATCACTATTATGTATTAGGTACTGTACATAGTTGTATTCACTAGGCTTTTATATGGCTGGCAGTTCAGTAGGTTTGTTTAAAAAGGCATCACCATGAATACGTGAGTACTGCAATACAACAGGACTTTAAGACGGTTATGACATCACTAGGCAATAATAATTTTTCAGCTCCATTATAATCTTATGGGGCCACCATTGTGTATGTCTGTCATTGACTGAAATGATGTTATACAGAACATATGACTCACACTCTCTCTCTCTATATGTATATATAATATAAACACATTTTTATATTAATTCCATTTTATTTTTTTAAATTATTTGTTCCTGAGTAGGATTGGCCCTTGGTATCCTTTTTTTTTTTCTTCAACTTTTATTTTACATTCCAGGGTACATGTGCAACATGTGCAGGTTTGTTTCGCAGGTAAACGTGTGCCATGGTGGTTTGCTGCACAGATCAATCCATCACCTAGGTATTAAACCCAGCATCCATTAGCTCTTCTTCCTGATGCTCTGCCATTCCTCACAAACCCCTGACAGGCACCAGTGTGCGTTGTTCCCTCCGACATGTGTGCATGTGTTCTCATCATTCAGCTCCCCCTTATAAGTGAGACCATGCAGTGTTTGGTTTTCTGAAGTTTACATAAGACTTGTACAATGTGTCAAGGAATGCCAAGGAATGTTTCCTTTCTTATTCTTTCTATGGCTTCATTTTTTTGAAGAGTAGTCTCAGGTTTATAGCAAAATTAACAGAAGCATAAAGATATTTCATATATAACAGCTGTCTCCACACATGCATAGCTTTCTTCATTATCAACATCCCCAACCACAGTGGGTACATTTGTTAAAACTGATGAGCAATTTTAACATCATTACCAAAGTTATGTTTAATTGATGAACATTGACACATCATAACCCAAGTCCATAGTTTACATTATAGTGCATTCCTGGTGCTGCGTATTCTATAGGTATGGACAAATGTATAATGGCATGTGTCCGTCATTAGAATATCATTCAGAATATTTTTACTACCCTGAAAATCCTCTGTACTTTGCCTATTTATTTTTCCCTTCCTAACCCCTGGCAATCACTGAACTTTTTATGTCTCTATGGTTTTGTCTTTTCCAGAATATCATATAATTGAAATCATATAGTATGCAGCCTCCTGCCTCTTTGGATTGGCTTCTTTCACTTAATTATATGCATGTAAGGTTTCTCCATGTATTTGAATGGCTTGTTAGCTCTTTTTTTTAAAATCAGAATCACAGCTGCAGCTCATTTATTTCTTATACCGAACAATATTCTATTTTCTAAATGTATCACAGTTTATTTATTCGCACACCTACTGAATAACTTCTTGCTTGCTTCAAAGTTTTGGAAATTATAAATAAAACTGTTTTCAATATCAGTGTACAGGTTTTTGTGTGGACTAAGTTTTCAATTCCTTTGGATATATATTAAGGTGCATTATTGCTGGATCATATGGTAAGGACATCCTTCATTTTTTTAAAAACTGCCAAATTGTCTTCCAAAGTGTCTGTACCATTTTGCATTTTTACCAGCAATGAAAGAAAGTCTCTCTTGCTCCACATCCTCTCCAGCATTTGGGGTAGCCAGTCTCTTGAATATTGGCTATTCTAATTAGTATGTAGTGGCATCTTGTTTCATTAGCATATCCTTGATTACCTATGATGTGAAACATCTTTCTATATAATTATTTGCCATCTGTAAATAGTTTTCTCTGATATCATAAATATTAAGACTTTTTAGAACTTTTAAAATTTTTTATTTTATGGATATATAATAGTTGTACATATTTATTGAGTACATGTGATATTTTGATACATGCATAGAATGTGTTACGATCAAATCTGGAAAACTGGGATATCAATCACCTCAAACATTTATCATTCTTTCTGGGTATAAATCCAAAAGAAAAGAAATCAGTATATTAAAAAGATGTCTGTGCTCCCAGATATTTTTTTTTGCAGCACCATTAACAATTGTCACAACATGGAATTAATTAAATTGTCCATCAAGGGATAAATGGATAAAGAAAATATGGTACATGTCTACAATGGAATATTATACAGCCATGAAAATGAATGCAATTCTATCATTTGCCATCTAAATGGAACCGGAGAACTGTCTGTTAAGTGAAATAAGCCAGGCACAGAATGACAGGTATCAAATGTTCTCCCTGACATGTGGGACCTAAAAAATTATTTTAAAGACATTTGTATATCTGTATTTGACGAGGTGTCTACTAAGGTCCTTTGCCCATTTTTTACTCAGATTTTTTTTTTTTATTATTGAGTTTCTTAAGTCCCTCATATATTTTGCATAATAGTATTTTACCAGATGTGTCCTTTACAAATATTTCCTTTCAGTCAGTAGCTTGTTTTCTCATTTCTTGACCATTATCATTTGCAGAGCAGAAGGTCTAAATTTGAATTAAATATAATGTATCAATTATATTTCATTCATTTTCATTTTCAGAGATTTATATAATGTTAGGATTCTCAGATATATTTGTTGATAATATATTTGTTAAAAGTGTTCTGTCAAATATATTTCCACTGTGGAAAATTTAAATAATGAATAATTTTGAAGGCTATATGGCTATATTAATGTTTTATATTTTTCTTATTAAAAGTAAGATATTTTGTAGGCTTTTGTTCATATATCTAATTTCAAACTTACTGGCATTGCTATTTTTTTAAATTCAAATATCAGTCTTTCTACTTACTTTTCTGTTTGCTAGGAACTCTATTTCCCTAGATTTTATGATTTAGGCCTCAAATCATATGTAATCTCAAAGAAGGCTTCCTTGACCATGCTATATTACTATGTTACAGACATTCATTTTATTTCTGCATTACTAATTTAACTACTTAAAGAAATTATCTCAGTTGTTTACTTTGTTGTTAGAATTTTAGCTCCATGAGAGCAGGAACGTAGTCTGTCTCATTTATCACTATATTCTCAATCCCTAGAACAGCGTCTAGAGTATAGTATGCTATATATTTTTTTCTGAATAAATGCTACTTATTCTTGTTAGGAGACAATCTTCCATAGTTCTTTAACATTTCTACATATTTTACAGCGAGGCATTGGCCCCCATTTAATTCTGGATGTCTTCTCAAGATTGTTTGCATAATGAACAGCCTTTGAAGACAGATCTAATATTTCCCTCTGGAGCAAAGGGAAATATGCTTACTGTCTAGTATAATAAAGATTATTTATATCTCCCAAGTACAGGATAGGAATGTGTATTACCCATTATAAAATATTTGCTTTCCATATGCTCACAATTCCTTTCCTGAAACACAATCCACTGTGTGTGCACACATCCATCTACTTTGTCCTTGTGGGATTTGGGAATCAAGGATATTGGCACAAATTTGCCCATGCTAATGATGCTTGCTGTACTGTGTATAATATAGTGCATTGTCTTTGACCCAGAAGTCTCATAGCTTCTCCAAGCATTCACGGAACTGTGGAAGGCTAACTTGTTATCTTTCTTTAGAGTTAAATCTCAAATCTCGGCATTTCCTCAAATTGACATACTAGTTGGAGATGAAGGTACGTACTAGCTGAAGAATGTTTGACCACACTTGGTCTTGAAGACTTACAGATCTTGCCCCAAATTACACAGTAAATAATTAAGGTTTTTGGGACTGGGGCCTATGTATTCTATAAAATATCACTAATACTAGAGTGAAAAAACCCAGTGTTTATGAAAAGATGATTTTTAATCTTTCCTTTATATGACTTCAAAATTTTCTGATATTTCTTTATTATATTTGTGTTTATATAATTGTTAATGACCAAAATATATGCTATTATGCTCCGCTAAAGCTATTCAAAACTTTATTGTACAAAAAAACAAAATCTCTTCCATTTCTTATGGTAAAATCGTGGTAAAAAAGAATCACTTTTAAGTTACTTGCCAAGAGCTCATTTATATTTTAGTTGTATTCAAAGTATCTATTTAGATATTTTACAAGTTTCATTAAGTCTAATTTCCTAAAAGCCTGAATAAAATACCTGTTTCCAATAGTACATTTTGAAATATTTTTTGGAGTTGCTACTAAACTCCATTTGTACATTTTTTAAATTAAGAAAATAAATCAGCTGAAGTCTATTATAGCACAGTTATCCTATTTGTTACACTAGCTTTGTAGCTACCAAAATTTCCTTGAATTATAGCCTCAAAATTTAACCAAGGCCCTCCACCCTAACCATCCATGGCTGAAATCATCCTTAATAATTTTCTCTGACTTGATACATAAACAGCAATATATTGACTTTATAATCCCTCTGAATATGGCTCATAAATTTGGGTTACTCAGCTTTAAAATTGTTTTGTGGACATAAAACTCACTTAACTCATCAATTATGTGGTTCAGCCACTGTCATTTGACTTTTTGGAATATAAATAACATGCTACATTTAAGCTACTGACTGTTGTTTTAAAAATTTTATCAGCTGGGAGATTATTGCACATACATGCAATTGTGAAATAAGAGAATCAGTATTCACATATTTCATAAGTAGTCATTCTGGAATTTAAATATCTTTATAAAAAGATTCCATAAAATGTACAAATATTTGCTGTGGCTTAAAATTATAATGGCTTTTATCCCAAATAATTTATGCTTTTCAAACAGGTGCCAATCTTCAATGTTAGAGGGCAAAGAAGTCACATAATATAACGTTATTGTTAAAGAAATATGTGCTCTTCATTAAAAATCACTATTTAACCT
>NW_016804424.1:2708581-2716306 GCF_001698545.2 Rhinopithecus bieti | reverse complement strand
TTCTGTTAATTCATTCTTTTATGGCTGCATAGTATTCCATCGTGTATTTATATCTATCTATCTATATATGATATGCTATATATATGCATACACACACACATATATGTGTGTGTGTATATATATATATACATATATATGTGTGTATATATATATATATATATATATATAAAATCACAGTTTCTTTATCTACAGTTCTTTACTCATTGATTGATGGGCATTTGGGTTGGTTCCACGATTTTGCAATTGTGATTTGTGCTGTTATAAACATGCGTGTCCAAGTATCTTTTTGGAATAATTACTTCTTATCCTCTGGGTAGATACCCAGTAGTGGGATTGCTGGATCAGATGGTAGTTCTACCAGTTCTACCATTCTTTAAGATTGTTCTACCATTCTTTCAGATTCTTTAAGGAATCTCCACATTTTTTTCCCATAGTGGCTCTATTAGTTTACATTCCCTCCAGAAGTGTAAACGTATTCCCTGTTCACCACATCCACACCAACATCTACTATCTACTGCTTTTTGATTTGTTAATTATGGCCATTCTTGCTGGATTGAGTTGGTATTGCCTTGTGGTTTTGATTTGCATTTCCCTGGTCATTAGTGACGTTGAGCATTTTTTCATATGATTGTTGGCCATTTATATGCCTTCTTTTGAGAATTGTCTGTTCATGTCCTTAGCCTACTTTTTTTATGGGATTGTTTGCTTTTTTCTTACTGATTTGTTTGAGGTCACTGTAGATTCTGGATATACATCCTTTGTCAGATGTATAGATTGTGAAGATTTGCTCCCACTCGTTGTGTTGTGTTTACTCTGCTGTTACTTTTGCTGTGAAAAGCTTTTTAGTTTAATCAGGTCCCAGCTATTTATCTCTGTTTTTATTGCATTTGGTTTTAGATTCTTGGTTATGAAATCCTTGTTAAACCAATGTCTAGAAGGATTTTTCTAATGTTACCTTTTAGAATTTTCATAGCTTCAGGTCTTAAGTTTAAGTCCTTAATCCATCTTGAGTTTATTTTTGTATAAGGTGAGAAATGAGGATCCAGTTTCATTCTCCTACATGTGGAGAGCCAATTATCCCAGCACCATTTGTTGAAAAGGGTGTCCTTTCCCCACTTTATGTTTTTGCTTGTTTTGTCGAAGATCAATTGGCTGTAAGTATTTGAGTTTATTTCTGGGTTCTCTATTCTCTTCCATTGGTCTATATGCCTCTTTTTTTTTTTTTACCAGTACCATGCTGTTTTGGTGACTATGGCCTTATACTATAGTTTGAAATCAGGTAGTATGATGCTGGCTCCAGATTTGTATTTTTTGCTTAGTCTTGCTTTGGCTATGTGGGCTCTTTTTCGGTTCCATATGAATTTTAGAATTGTTTTTTCTAATTCTGTGAAGAATGATAGTGGTGTTTTCATGGGGATTGCATTGAATTTGTAGATTGCTTTTGGCAGTATGGTCGTTTTCATAATATTGATTCTACCCATCCATGAGCATGGGATGTGTTTCCATTTGTTCATGTCATCTATGATTTTTTTCAGCAGTGTTCTGTAGAGGTCAATTGACTCCTTGGTTAGGTATATTCCTAATATTTTATTTTTTTGCAGCTATTGTATAAAGGTTGACTTCTTGATTTGATTCTCCACTTGGTTGCTGTTGGTGTATAGAAGAGCTACTGATTTATGTACATTAATCTTATACCTGAAAACTTCGCTGAATTCTTTTATCCATTCTAGGAGCTTTCTGGAGAAGTCCTTAACGTTTTCAAGGTAAACAACTATATTGTCAGCAAACAGGGACAGTTTGACTTCCTCTTTACTGACTTGAATGCCCTTTATTTCTTTCTCTTGTCTGATTGCTCTGACTAGGACTTCCAGTATTATGTTGAAGAGGAGTGGTGAGAATGGGCATCCTTGTCTTCTTCTAGTTCTCAAAGAAAACACTTTCAACTTTCCCCCATTCAGTATTATGTTGCTGTGGGTTTGTCATAGATGGCTTTTTTTACATTAGGTCATGTCCTTTGTATACCGATTGTGCTGAGAGTTTTAATCATAAAGGGATCCTGGATTTGTCAAATGCTTTTTCTGCATCTATTGAAATAATTACATAATTTTTGTTTTTAATTCTGTTTATGTGGTGTATCACATTTATTGACTTTCATATGTTAAACCATCTCTTCATCCCTGGTATGAAACCCACTTGA
Source organism: Rhinopithecus bieti (assembly GCF_001698545.2). Classification (NCBI taxonomy): domain Eukaryota; kingdom Metazoa; phylum Chordata; class Mammalia; order Primates; family Cercopithecidae; genus Rhinopithecus; species Rhinopithecus bieti. The sequence continues at coordinate 2,714,109 of NW_016804424.1, read as the reverse complement.
TTATGGTGGATTATCTTTTTGATATGTTGTTGGATTCAGTTAGCTTGTATTTTGTTAAGGATTTTGGTATCTTTGTTCATCAAGAATATCGGTCTGTAGTTTTGTTTTTTGGTTATGTCCTATCCTGGTTTTGGTATTAGTGTGATGCTAGCTTCATGGAATGAATTGGGGAGGGGTCATTATTTCTTTATCTGGTGGAATAGTGTCAAAAGGATTGGTACTAATTCTTCTTTGAATGTCTGGTAGAATTCTGCTGTGAATCTGACTGGTCCTGGACTTTTTTGTTGGTAATTTTTAAATTACCATTTCAATCTCACTGCTTGTTATTGGTCTGTTCAGGATATCTAGTTCTTCCTGATTTAAACAAGGATTGTATTTTTCCAGGAATTTATCCATCTCTTCTAAGTTTTCTAGTTTGTGTGCAAAAAGGCATTTGCAATAGCCTTGAATGGTCTTTTGTATTTAAGTGGTGCCAGTTGTAATATCTCCTGTTTCATTTCTTAGTGAGGTTATTTGGATTTTCTCTCTTCTTTCCTTGGCTAATCTTGCCAATGGCCTATCAATTTTATTTATCTTTTCAAAGAACCAGCTTTTTGTTTCATTTATGTTTTGAATATTTTTGTTTCAATTTCATTTAGTTCTGCTCTGATTTTGGTTATTTCCTTTCATCTGGTGGGTTTGAATTTGGTTTATTCTTGTTTCTCTAGTTCCTTGAGGCATGACCTTAGAGTGTCAGTTTGTGCTCTTTCAGTCTTTTTGATGTAGGCATTTAGGACTATGAATTTTTCTCTTAGCACTGTCTTTGCTGTATCACAGAGGTTTTCATAGATTGTGTCTTTATTGTCATTCAGTTTGAAGAATTTTTAAATTTCTACCTTGATATCATTTTTGACCCAGTGCTCATTCAGGATTGGATTATTTAATATCCGTGTATTTGCATAGTTTTGAAGGCTCCTTTTGGAGTTTATTTCCAGTTTTATTCCGCTGTGGTCTGAGAGAGTGCTAGATGTAATTTCAATTTTCTTAAATTTATTGAGGCATGTTTTATGGCCTATCATATGGTCTATCTTGGAGAAAGTTTCATGCACTGTTGAATAGAATGTGTATTCTGTGGTTGTTGGATGAAATGTTCTGTATGTATCTGCTAAATCCATTTGTTCCAAGGTATAATTTAAATTCACTGTTTCTTTATTGACTTTCTGTCTTGATGATGTGTCTCGTGCAGTGATTGGAGTATTGAAGTCCCCTGTTATTATTGTGTTGCTGTCTGTCTCATTTCTTAGGTCTGTTAGTGATTGTTTTATAAATTTGGGACCTCCAGTGTTAGATGCATATATGTTTAGGATTGTGATAGTTTCCTGTTGGACAACACCTTTTATCATTATATAATGTCCCTCTTTGTCTCTTTTAACTGCTGCTGCTTTAAAGTTTGTTTAAATTTCAGACCAAGTTTGTCTGATTTAAATAGCTACCCTTGCTCACTTTTGGTGCCCATTTGCATGAAATGTCTTTTTCCACCCCTTTACTGTATGTAAATCCTTAAGTGCTAGGTAAGTCTTCTGAAGGTGGCACATGGTTGGTTGTTGAGTTGTTATCCATTCTGTAGTTCTGTATCTTTTAGGTGGAGCATTTAGGCCATTTACATTCAATGTTATTATCGAAATGTGAGGTACTGTTGCATTCGTTGTGCTTTTTGTTGCCTGTGTACTTCGTTTTTTTATTTTTTGATTTTACTTTTTAACTTGTATTTTTGTTTTATAAGCCCTCTGTAATTTATGCCTGAAAGAGGTTCTGTTTTTATGTGTTTCCAGGATTTGTTTCAAGATTTAGAGCTCCTTTTAGCAGTTCTTGTAGTGCTGGCTTGGTAATGGTGAATTATCTCAGCATTTGTTTGTCTGAAAAAGGCTGTATCTTTCCTTCATATATAATGCTTAGTTTCACTGGATACAAAATTCTTGGCCGATAATTGTTTTGTTTGAGGAGGCTGAAGACAGGGCCTCGATTTCTTCTAGCTTGTGGGGTTTCTGCTGAGAAATCTGCTGTTAATCTGATAGGTTTTCCTTTATAGGTTATATGATGCTTCTGTCTCACAGCTCTTAAGAGTATTTCCTTCTTCTTAACTTTTGATAAAGTGATGAAAATGTGCCTAGGTGAAGATCTTTTTGTGAAGAATTTCCCAGGTGTTCTTTGTGCTTCTTGTATTTGGATGTCTACGTCTCTAGCAAGGCCAGGGATGTTTTCCTAGATTATTCCCCCAAATATGTTTTCCATGCTTTTGGAATTCTCTTCTTCCTCAGGAACACAAATTATTCTTACGTTTGATCATTTACCATAATCCCAGACCTCTTGGAGTCTTTGTTCATATTTTCTTATGATTTTTCCTTTGTCTTAGATGTATTGGATTAATTTGAAGACCTGTTATTTGAGTTCTGAATTTATTTATTTTTACTTGTTCAATTCTATTGCTGAGACTTTCCAGAGCATTTCACATTTCCAAAAGTGTATCCAAAGTTTCCTGAATATTTACTGTTTTTTTTTTTTTAACTATCTATTTTCTTGAATATTTCTCCCTTTACTTTGTGCATCATATTTTGGATTTTCTTTCATTGGGCTTCACTTTTCTCTGATTCCTTCCTGATTAGCTTAATAACTAACCTCCTGTATTCTTTTTCAGGTAAATCAGGGATTTATCCTTGGTTTGAATCCATTGCTGGTGAACTAGTGTGATTTTTGGGGGGTGTTGAAGAGCCTTGTTTTATTGTATTACTAGGATTGGTTTTCTGGTTCCTTCTTATTTGGGTAGGCTCTGTCAAAGGGAAGGTCTAGGACTGAAGGCTGTTGTTCAGATTCTTTTGTCTCACAGGCTATTCCCTTGATGTAGTACTCTCCCCCTTTTCCTATGAATGTGGCTTCCTGTGAGCTGAACTTCAGTGATTGTTGTCTCTCTTCTGGGTCTAGTAACCCAGTAAGCCTACCCAGCTTTGGGCTGGTACTGGGGATTGTCTGCACAGAGTCCTGTGATGTGAACCGTCTATGGGTCTCTCAGCCATGGATACCAGTGCCTGTTCTGGTGGAGGTGGCAGGGGTGAGTGCAATGGACTCTATTAGGGTTCTTAGTTTGGTGGTTTCATGCTCTGTTCTTTTTGCTGGTTGGTCTCCTGCCAGGAGGTGGCACTTTCCAGAAAGCATCAGCTGTGGTATTATGGGAAGGAACCAGCGGTTGGCAGGGCCCTAGAACTCTCAAGATAATATCCCCTTTGTCTTCTGCTACCAAGGTGGGTGAGGGAGGACCATCAGATGGGGGTGTGTCTAGGCATGTGTGGGCTTAGACTCTTCTTGGTCACGTCTTGCTGTGGCTGCCGTCAGGGGTGGGGATGAGATTCCCAGGTCACTGGAGTTGTGTACCTAGGAGAATTATGGTTGCCTCTGTTGAGTCATGAAATTTGTCAGGGAAGTGGGGAAAGCCAGCAGTCACAGCCCTCAGCTAGCTCTCACACAAACTAAAGGGCTGGTCTCACTCCCACCGTGCCCTTGCCAACAGCCCTCAGACGTTTTCCAGGCATGGAGTGATATGGGCTTGAAAAACTGTCCCAGACTAAATGCTTCCCAGCTGTGAAAGAAAAAGCCTTGCTTCTTTCCCTGCCTGTGGAGCCTGCACAACAGATTTGCACCCTCTGCTGAGTTCTGGCCAGGAGGCTTCTCACCCCATTCAAACTGTTACAAAGTTCAGCTAGAGGTTTGCTTCTCCCTGTAGTTTTACCCCCTCTTCCTCCAGTATTGGATCCCTCTGATGACAGGCAGGAATGGACTCCTAGGGGACCCTGCGAGCTCCCAGTGCCTTTCTGCTGTTTCCTCAGTGGTTCATGTCTATAATCACAGCATTTTGGGAGGCCAATGCAGGAGGATCTCTTGAGCCCAGGAGTTAGAGACCAGCTTGGTTAACAAAGGGAGATCCTGTTTCTACAGAAAAATAACTGGATGTGGTGGCATGTACCTGTCCTTTCAGCTTCTTGAGAGGCTGGTGCAGGAGGATTGCTTGAGCCCAGGAGGTAAAAGTTGGATGATTATGCCATGATTGTGCCACTGCACTCCAGCCTGGTTGACAGAGGGAGACCCAGTCTCAAAATGAATGAATGAATGAATAAATAAATAAATAAATAAATAAATAAATAAATAAACTTGCCAATTAAAATTTAACAAAGCACATAGAACTGCAACACAAGAAACAAACAAACAAGATTTTTTTAAATGATACTTCAAACCAAATGTCTGGTAAATTTTATACTAAATTACATTAACCGTTTCTGTATGTTTTGTGCTGCTTTACATTCCAGATAGATACTACTGTTCATTATCAAAATTCTAAGTTTCAATGATCATTATCTTTTATTATTTTTAAATGAAAGATATATATATAGTATTTTCTGTATTTATCTAAGCTTAATATTCATCAGAAAAATGACCTAAACAATATACTGTCTAAGTTGAAGTTGCAAGAAAGTTTTCAGACATATATCAGGCTTCAAATAATGAAAACAATATAAATCCACAATTCATACTCAAGTTTGAGCTAATTGCATATTTACAAATATAGTATTTTATTCTTTCCTTTTAAGTTATGTGTTGTATTTGTCTATTATAGTTACTGCTTGAGGAAAAAGTGAAGAAGTTTTTGCTTTGTGTATGCCTAAATAAAATTATCTTTTGAATATTGACTGTTAGCATATTACTAACATCTTAATATAACAAAAGTAACATTAAATATTTTAAAAAGTAAAATATATATATAACCAGACTTCCTAAATGTGTGATCTATTTTTGGTTTAAGTCTATGTGAGAGAAGCTTATCTGAAATAAAGATAGAAATATAGTCAAGACGTAGGTGTCTGTCTGTGGTTTGCTGACTTCTTTACCTCAAATATACCACAACACCCAGCACATCTCCACTGCAAATGCTAAATTAAATATTAACAATGTAAACCCTGGACTAATACAGGTGATAGCTGGGTTTCAAGTTGGAAACTGTTTCAGATGTATACTTAGATGTTCAGGTTTTTTTTTTTTTTTTCCTCAAATATGCTTTGATGCTGCAAAAATCACTTTTAGTAGAGATACTGACAGAAACATTATTATGACAGGAGCTTCTAATTTTCCAGCCAACATATTGTTCTCAAAATAATTTTTATTTTATTCATGGACATTATATCGTAGAGATATGAGAGTCTAAATGAGCAAAGTAAAGATTCTTGGTTGTTTCTGTTTTTCTTAGCTTTCAGAATCCATATATCTCACTCAGATCATTAAATAAATCATACAGTTTCTGCATTTTTAGCTGTTATCAAAAGAAGTATAGGCCAATTTTTAAGAAACTAAAATGCCCCTTCTTTTTTTTTAATGTTACCTCTTGTAACATAAGGGAAGAGGTTTACATTAAATAAATTACTCTTACACTAGTACACTGAAAGATTCAGACATAACTATGGAGGATGAAGACATATGGCAGCTCTTCTTTCTTTAAATATCTCTGT
>NW_016804424.1:2684854-2705380 GCF_001698545.2 Rhinopithecus bieti | reverse complement strand
AGTATTTTCTGTATTTATCTAAGCTTAATATTCATCAGAAAATGACCTAAACAATATACTGTCTAAGTTGAAGTTGCAAGAAAGTTTTCAGACATATATCAGGCTTCAAATAATGAAAACAATATAAATCCACAATTCATACTCAAGTTTGAGCTAATTGCATATTTACAAATATAGTATTTTATTCTTTCCTTTTAAGTTATGTGTCGTATTTGTCTATTATAGTTACTGCTTGAGGAAAAGTGAACAAGTTTTGCTTTGTGTATGCCTAAATAAAATTATCTTTTGAATATTGACTGTTAGCATATTACTAACATCTTAATATAACAAAAGTAACATTAAATATTTTAAAAGTAAAATATATATATAACCAGACTTCCTAAATGTGTGATCTATTTTGGTTTAAGTCTATGTGAGAGAAGCTTATCTGAAATAAAGATAGAAATATAGTCAAGACGTAGGTGTCTGTCTGTGGTTTGCTGACTTCTTTACCTCAAATATACCACAACACCCAGCACATCTCCACTGCAAATGCTAAATTAAATATTAACAATGTAAACCCTGGACTAATACAGGTGATAGCTGGGTTTCAAGTTGGAAACTGTTTCAGATGTATACTTAGATGTTCAGGTTTTTTTTTTTTTTTTCCTCAAATATGCTTTGATGCTGCAAAATCACTTTTAGTAGAGATACTGACAGAAACATTATTATGACAGGAGCTTCTAATTTTCCAGCCAACATATTGTTCTCAAAATAATTTTATTTTATTCATGGACATTATATCGTAGAGATATGAGAGTCTAAATGAGCAAAGTAAAGATTCTTGGTTGTTTCTGTTTTCTTAGCTTTCAGAATCCATATATCTCACTCAGATCATTAAATAAATCATACAGTTTCTGCATTTTAGCTGTTATCAAAAGAAGTATAGGCCAATTTTAAGAAACTAAAATGCCCCTTCTTTTTTTTTAATGTTACCTCTTGTAACATAAGGGAAGAGGTTTACATTAAATAAATTACTCTTACACTAGTACACTGAAAGATTCAGACATAACTATGGAGGATGAAGACATATGGCAGCTCTTCTTTCTTTAAATATCTCTGTCACTAAATTTATTTTTATTGATGTCTGAAATATCCTAAACGTGGAAGAACAGGACACTTTCTTTATTTTCTTCTTCCTTCTTCCTTCCCTTTCTCTGTTGTTCCTTGCTTGTTTCCTTTCTTCCTTCTTTCTCCCCTTCCCCCTTCTCTTTGTCCTCTCCCTCCCTCTCTCCTTTCATCCTGTCTTCATTTCCTTCTTTTCTACCCTTTCCTTTGTACGCTATGAGCAATTGGTATATTTTGGGGGCATTCAAGCATTTGTAATTGGATCAAAGTAACTGGTTTTCAAGAGAAGGCAGAATAAAAATAATTTGTGGATGATTTTCCAAAATAAGTACCTATCCTCTGCAACCCAATTATCATATATCATTATCTGGGGAGAGAAAATGAATGCTTTGAAAAAATTCCTAGGTGATTTTACTATTATCCCTTACATGCTCCACAACTCCAGTTGGGAAACATAATTTTAGAATATCACAATGATACTTTGCATATGTTATGAATGTATCTGCTTATGATCACATATAAACTTGAAAAATTTTGAAACATTCTAAGACATAATTACAATGAAGTGTCCAAAGAAAATTTGAAGATCAAATAGAAATGTGGAATAACCTCTTATTAACGAAAAATCATTTTTGAATATTCCCTATGTTTAATAAATATGATTTCCATCTTTTCACATTCCATAATTTTTTATGTGTTGGATTGTGTTAGTGTGACACAAATCTTGCCTCGAATGTTTACTGGTAAGTCTGAGCAAGTTAAAGGCTTTATTTTAGCTATGTTCTAGTAATGCCTAGCTAAGATTTTATCTCAATCTTTTTTAAAAAATACTATAGTACCCTGGTATTCATATTTTTCAAAATAAATTAGCAAATTGATACTAAGTCTTGTCTGACAGTATCTTGTGAAATTGTTTAGTGGTAATTAACTTTACAAAGTCAGATTACCTCTGAATCAACTATGGTCATATCTTATTATTTAAAAACCAATAACATATTGCAGCTATTGTGACTTCAAAATGCCTAGCTTGAATCAGTTGACATTCTCTATCCTAAACACTTTAGTATGGCACAAATGCAGTGTTAGCTATTAACAAAGGCTATAATATAGGGAACACATAACTAGAACATTTAGAAGTTTACCATTCAGAGAAGGTTTGTAAAGTTTAGAAAATCTATGAAGCCTAAAAAGTAAAAATAGCAGTATCTAGAATATAATATATCTGTCGTATCGATAGGAAAGTAAGTGCACAAAACTTCACTTATTAAGAAAGTTAGAAATTTAAGATAAAGGAACACAATATTATGGAAAATTGAGTCAGGATATCTATAAATCCAATTGAAGATAGTCATTATTATTGATGGGAGTATTATTATACTTTTGATTGCGTTTTACCCAAGGAAGGTGAAGTTTGCACAGCAAGTTGAAGATCATACCTGTACAATTGTCATGAGGATTTTTTTCTTCTATTTTCTTTGTTTCATTCCTGAAAGGAAAATGCATCAATATGACACAATTAATCAGTATAATTTTAATTTGTGTCTTCAAAGAACTGATTATCCAACATGATTTTATCATAATTCACTTTTTATGCTATTGAACAGGAATATAGAACTTCATTATTGAACAAATAGACTATAGTGCAATAGTGTGCATTGACCTGCCAAACTGTCTGACTAGAGCTGTATAGCTGATGTGATTGATTGAGGGCAAAATTGTCATAAGTGAAAATAATTTGAAAGGTGATGACTGTCATTCTTAAAATGCGACTATATATATTTTTCAATGTTTTGAAACGATTATTTATAATATAAACATTTTGAGATAATTCATGATGTGATGGTCAAAATAGTTAACTCCTCACACACATTAAAGAAAACATGGAATTTAAAATGAAATGATGACAATCAGGTTTCTACTCTACACTGCTCAGATTACATGAATATTGTTATTTTCAGTTATAAGATAATAAAAATAAAATGTGAGTTGAGATGCTTTATTATTAATTAAAATGAAGGGATTGTAAAAAGATAGAATCAACATATGAAACATATGAATGAACCGGTCATGCTTTGAACTGAATCAGAGGAGAAAATAATTTCTTTTAAAAAATTCTTGAATTGTTCTATGGAAGAAGAATAAGAGTAATTTTATAGAAGCTCCAAAAATAGAATTTGTTCCAATGGGAGATATGTAAGTAGATATAAAAGAATTAATGTATGTAAGAATTTTTTAACAAAGCTGTCAAAAGTGGAATAATTCCCTAAGAGGTAATATGGATGCACAGGCTAAAATATCTATGGCAGTTATGCTCTATAAATAATTATGTAGATAGTTGAACAATGTGACATTTAAATGTCCTTATAATCCCCAAATTCTTGACTTATGATGATTCAATTAATTCATTAGTTTTCCTTTACTAAATATTTGGTTTTGGTTTGTTAGGTGAGAATGGTTTATCTCTTTTACAATCTAATTCACTTGGATTATTTTTCTATTAGAAAATTTACTTTAGTTCTCTGTATTTGGTTACATCATCTTTTTCTATTATTAATATAATTTTGCCACCTTTTATTTCCCTGTCTTACCCTAGATTCAATTAGTTAGGGTCATGAAAGTCAGGATTTATCATGGGAAAAGAATATGCAGTTTCCATTCTAAACTATTGAGCCTCTTTTCAGACAACTGATTTGCTGAGCTGAAGGGAATGTCATGCTATTATCTAAATAAACTTCATATTTTACAACAGTCATAACAGAATATGCAAAGATAATGTGAAAACAAAGAATGCATCCTCCCTATTATACATGCCATTTGGTTTCTCATGTACTAGTATTATGAAAAAGGAAATCCTGGCTGGACCCCACGGCTCACACTTGTAATTCAAGAACTTTGCGAGACCCAGGTGGGAGGATCGCCTGAGGCCAGAATTTAGAGACCAGTCTGGGGGAAAAAAAATAAAATACCTGTAGTCCTCGCTACTCGGGGAGGCTGAAGCAGGAAAATCGCTTGAACCTGGGAGTTCAAGGCTGCAGTAAGCCATGATTATGCCACTGCACTATAGCCTGGGTGAAGCTAAGCATATTAAAAATATTAGAAATTCTACTCTTACATAGATGCTTCTACTATTGACAATAGCTGTTTGACGAATATAAAGTCAACAAAAATAGTGTAAGAAGTAAAAGTTATTGGCTGGGCACCATGGCAATTGCCTGTAATCCCAGCACTTTTTGAGGCTGACGTGGGCAGATTGCTTGAACCCAGATGTTTGAGACCAGCCTGGGCAATGTGATGAACCTCCATCTCTACAAAAAGTACAAACAGAAGCTGGGCGTGGTGTTTTGCACCTGTGGTCCCAGCTATTTGGGAAGCTGAGGTGGAAGGATCACCTGAGCCTGGGAGGGCAAGGCTGAAGTGAGCCACGATTGTGACACTGCATTCCAGCACAGGCAACAGAGCAAGACCCTGTATCAAAAAAAAACAAATAAATAAATAAAAGTTATTTCTGTTATTGCATTCATTTGTAGTTTTAAAATGATTTTAGGCCGGGCGCGGTGGCTCCAAGCCTGTAATCCCAGCCAGCTATTGGGGAGGCCGAGACGGCTGGGTGTTGATGCACGGAGGTCAGGAGAGTCGAGACGCATCCTGGGTCGTACCAGCGGTGAAACGCCCGCCTCTACTACAAACAAAAAAAATACCAAAAGCAAGGAAGAAAAAAAAAAAAAGCTAGCCGGGGCGAAAGGATGGCGGCGCCTGGTAGTCCCAGGCTACTCGGGAGGCTGAGCAGGGGAGAATGGCGTAAAACCCGGGAGGCGGAGCTTGCAGTGAGCCGAGATCGCGCCACTGCACTCCCCAGCCTGGCAACAAGAAAGCTTAGGACTCCGTCTCAAAAAAAAAAAAAAAAGAGAAAAAATAAAAAAAAAAAAAAAAAAAGAGGATTTTAAATTCTAACACATACCTATGTTTGTCTTTTGCCATCAGGTAACATTTAAATATGAAATATACAAAGCACTCTGTGCTGAATCCAGCCTATTGTGTGTCATAAAATTATGTGAATTTTTTTTCCCTAGATGGCAGTAATTAAGTAGTAAGCACACTGATGGAGTAAAGTTTCCAGTATCATGCTTTTTTTAAATTTTTAATTATTATTATTATTATTATTTTGAGACAGGTTCTCCTCCTGTCACCTTGGCTGCAGTGCAGTGGTATAATCACGACTTATAGTTATTGTAGTCTCTACCTCCCGTGCTTAATCAACCTTCCCACTTCAGCCTCCCAAGTAGCTAGGACTACAGGCACATGCCACGATGCCTGACTCATATTTGTATTTTTTGTAGAGACAAGATCTCACTGTGTTGCCCAGGCTGATCTTAAAACTCCTGTGCTCAAGGGATCCTCCAGCCTCCTCCTTTCTAAGTGCTGGGAAAACAGGCATAAGTCACGATGCCCAACCATACCTAGCATATCAATAAATGATAGATATACAATATAATGAAGAAAAAAACACTGAATCACTGATCAACTGAATTGATTCATGTTTGAAATGAAGCTGGAATCCGCAAAATGGATGGTAAACACAATGTATACTAGTGCTCAAAAACATTGTCATGAATTTTCTCCTAATTCTTAAGTGATCATTTTAATATGTAGTAAATACAAAGTTGTATACATAACCCAAAGCAAATTACAGAAGTATTCAATTTTGTAAATAAAACCATAATTGTATTATGTAATTTTATGTATGTAAGCAAAGGGCTCTCAGACCTGAAATCATGAAAAATCTAGAAGATAACATGAGAAAAACTCTTCTAGACATTGACTTTGGCAGAGAGCTCATGACCAAGAACACAAAAGCAAATGCAACAAAAATAAATAGATGAGGCCAGACACTGTGGCTCACGCTTGTAATCCCAGCACTTTGGGAGGCCAATGCGGGCAGATCACCTGAGGTCAGGAGTTCGAAACCAGCATGACCAATATGGTGAAACCCTGTCTCTACTAAAAATATAAAAATTAGCCAGGCGAGGTGGTGGGCACCTGTGATCCGGGCTACATGGAAGGCTGAGGCAGAAGAATTCCTTGAACCCTGGAGGTGGAGGTTGCAGTGAGCTGAGATTGTGCCACTGAACTTCAACCTGGGTGACAGAGCGAGACTTTGTCCCAAAAAATAAACATACAAATAAATAAGTAGATGGCACCTAATTAAACTCAAAAGCTTCTGCACAGCAAAAGAAATAATTCACAGAGTAAACAGACAACACATGGAATGGGAGAAAAATCTTCAAAACTATGCATCCAACAAGGGACCAATAACCAGAATCTACAAGGAAGTCAAATAAATCAGCAGGAAAAAAAAAAATAATCCCATCAAAGTGGGAAAAGGACATGAACAGACAGTTCTCAAAGGAAGATATACAAATGGCCAAGAAACGTATGAAAAAATGTTCAACATCATTAATCATCAGGGAAATGCATTCAAAGCCACAATGAGATATCATCTTACTCCTGCAAGAATGGCCATAATTAAAAAACCAAAAAATAGCAGATGTAGGCATTGATGTGATGAAAAGGGAACACTTTTACACTGCTGGTGGGAAAGTAAACTGGTACAATCACTATGGAAAACAGTGTGAAGATTTCTTAAAGAACTAAAAGTAGAACTACCATTTGATCCAGGAATTCCACTACTAGGTATCTACCCAGAGGAAAATAAGTCATTATATGAAAGAGACACTTGCACATGCATGTTTATATCAGCACAATTCACAATTGCAAAAATATAGAACCAGCCTAAATGTCTATCAACAAACAAGTGGATAAAGAAAATCTGACAGATAGATAGATAGATAGATAGATAGATAGATAGATAGATAGATACTAAATATATATAGTGATATACAGATATATAATATATAAATGATTTATATGTAAATAAAATATAATATGTATACTGCCAAAAAAGGAACAAAATAACGGCATTCATATATATATATATAATTCGTATAATATATAATATATGCATATATATAGTGTAATATATATACCATATATACTGCTCTGCCAAAAAAAAAAAAAAAAAAAAAGGAACAAAATAATGGCATTCAGAGCAACCCAGATGGAGTTGAAGACCATTGTTCTAAGTAAAGTAACTCAGGAATGGAAAACCAAACATCTTATGCTCTCACTTATAAGTAGGAGTTATGAGGACGCAAAGGCATAAGAACAATATAATGGACTTTGGGTACTCAGGGGAAGGGTGGGAGGTATGTGTGGAATAAAAGACTGCACATTGGATACAATGTACACAGCTCAGGTAATGGGTTCACCGATATCTCAGAAATCGCCACTAAAGAACTATTCCATGCAACCAAACACCACCCGTTCTTCCAAAACTATTGAAATATTAAGATGCACACGTATGTTTATTGTGGCACTATTCACAATAGCAAAGACTTGGAATCAACCCAAATGTCCATCAATGATTGACTGGATTAAGAAAATGTAGTACATATACACAATGGAATACTATGCAGCCATAAAAAAGGATGAATTCATGTCCTTTGCAGGGACATAGATGAAGCTGGAAACCATCATTCTCAGCACACTATCACAAAAACAGAAAATCAAGCACTGCATGTTCTCACTTACAGGTGGGACTCGAACAATGAGAACACTTGGACACAGGGCTGGGAACATCACACACTGGGGCCTGTCGGAGGGTGGGGGGCTGGCAGAGGGAAAGCATTAGGAGAAATACCTAATGTAAATGATGAGTTGATGGGTGCCGCAAACCAACATGACACATGTATACCTATGTAACAAACCTGCACGTTGTGCACATGTACCCTAGAACTTAAATTATAATAGTAAAAAAAAAAGAACTTTATGAATTGCATGAACTCTTCTTTGTGCTTTTCCTTTTCTTGTTTTCTGTCTTTTTTTTTTTCCCCATTACTCTCTTTCCTGAAGAAACCATTTTCTAGGGTGAAGCAGAACACGTATGAATCAAAAGTGGAAGCAAGTGAGATCTTTGGCCACCCAATAACTTTTTCATAGTGAATTCTGCATATCTGTTAAATACAACAAACAAATAAGTAAAAACGTATTAGTTCAGAGATCCTTGAATATTACTTATTATAATTTCATATTTAGCCTAAAGGTGTCTGAGGCACATTCACTTTAAATATTGATTTAGGTTTAGTCCCATTAATTTTGGAGAAAATTTTAACTGGAATAACTCACTTGTGATTATCAGCACATAGTTCAGTTAATCTGCAGTTACTAAGGGAAAAGTACAGTGCAAGTATCGGAGAGCTAGAAATGACCTCCGAGAAGCAATGATGATGATGATGATATTGAAGAAAAAATTGTGTTTTGTAAGATATTTCAAGATGAGTATTAGCTAAGGTCAGTCTTGATGTGCAATTCCACAGTAGTTTATTCCCAGGAAATTATTTTCATAAAAATTCAGAAGCTTGGGAAGTGATAAAGGCAAAGAAGTTTGTGAATTGGTTTAAGAGGACATTTAAACATTGAAAATTAGGAACAAACTCTGGGATGATAAAATGATGCTGGAGACATCTAGCAGCACTTGGAAAGAGATAAAATGATGGCAAATATCAAAGTTTAAAAATAAAAGAAAGTGTTTTTTTATTTTTGTAAAATTACTGAGAAATTTGTAATAGCTGGATGATATATTCTAGCAGTGCAGATCCTCTCTAACAAATAATGGAGTTAGCACAGTGAATCTCAGCAGTGTTGAAAGGAAGACGATTGTAGAGACTGTAGTGATTGAGTCATCTCAGAAAGGCGTGAAGATAAAGATCTGAATAGAAGACCACCCTACCATTAACTCCACTTATTGTAAGCCTGTTGGCAAACATAAAAATTAAAAAATCAGCTATCAAGTGAAATGACAAAAAATGTGCCAGAGTCATGTAACAGAAAGCGAATTTCTTGGTGTTAATTATACCTATTAATACAACTCTGTTGTAAAAGTCTCTACTCTTTATTTTAGATATCTCAAGAGTGCAAAGAAAAGGAGTTATGTTGGTGAAACTACTTACCTGGTAAAATTATTTTAAAATTTTACTGAAAATGGTGCTTCATTAATATGAATCAATAGTGCAATTTGACTGCTGAAAAGGCTAACGCATACTCAAACTTCATTAATTAAACCAGAATATCAAATCACAGGAAACAGTGATTTGATTGTACTTGAGTTTATTAAAAATTAGTTTAAAATATATGTATCTCAAGGATTTGCACTTTGAGCGAATAAAATCTATGCTAGACTGTATAAGAAAAGAGGAGATTTGAAATCATACAATAAGCAAAGCATTTTATCCTAGTGATTTTCGGTTGAGATACTTTGCCTAGCATTGCCTGAAATGCTTTTTTCCTGAGATCTTCTCACGATGGCCCTTTCTAGTCATTCAGGTTTCAGCTGTAATCTCACCTCCTGTAGATGAATGCTTTGGTTATTCTCTGTACCTAACGCTTCTCTCTCTCAAGGCAACACTTTCCCGTCATCTTGTTTATTTATTTTCACAGTAATAAACATCATTTTATGTTTATATATCTGCATATACTCCATCCAGAGAATATGCTTCATGGCTTCATGGACAAGAAAATGTGTCTGTACTGATTATTTCTGTATTTCTAGCCAAGCTATACCTGACACACAGAAAAACATTGATGTACATGAATTAAGTATGTTTTAATATATTGAGAATATTTAGAGAAGCTTAAAGTAAAATGCAATAGTTTTATTGAAATATTATGTATTGTTTTAAAATACAGAGTGATAAATAGTTTGAATTTGAAAAAGGACATATTTCACTTCAGTGCGAGAAACAGCTTCCATACAACTGAAATCTCATTCAGTGAATGAAGTTGCCTTATTCAGAAAGAAGTGTGCAAAATTTATGTAGAAACTACATGCTCACCTGTTAATTAAACTGTAAAGGTTTAGAATGGTTTAGATGGCCTATAAGAACCCTCCAAACTCTTGGACCTTATTGTGATATAATCTATAATTTGTTATACATTTTATTTCAAGAAGAAATTATTAAAATGTTACTTAGTAGCATATGTCTACCCATATGATTCCTACTAACTTTATATCTGCATTTTTTAGAGCAGGTTGTTCCAAAATATTTTGAGAAAAAGAAAAAAACTAGTATTTTTTACATAATGAGGTATATAAACATTGCAATCAACCCAACCAATCTAGAACCAATTCTAGAACCAATTGCATTATTAACAAAAATTATTAACCAAAATACTGTGGCATATATGACTGTTCTCCCTCATACTATACTTAGTTTTTTATTTTTAAAATTTAGAACTATAGATAGCTCTGTTACTTAGAAATTAAGCTATTTTTTTATCCATTTATATTTCTTGTTGCTATTGCCTTCTGAGGAATACATATAAATGTTACATCTGCTCTACTAAATGTAAACAATTATGAGGTATTTTATCTATTTTCAAATATTTTGTTTGGATTTCCAAATGTACTGTTATTAATCAGGATTATTTCTGTTGTAATAACAGAAAATTATTGACAACTATTTTAAGCATTGAGAAAACAGAACTTATTGCCTTATGTACCTAAAAATCTCTGAGAAGGACCTAGCTTTATAATAGCTGAATTCAAGGGCTCACTCTTTGTCTCCCCATTGCCCGATTTGGCGTTCTCTTTTGTTGGCTTCAACCTAATGCAGGCTCTTTCTCTGGAAATTACAAAATTATGTTCCACCAGCGTAACTGTTCCACTAAAAGCGAATTCACTAAATGTAACAGTTCTAGCAATTCCTCATCATAGTCTTTCATTGGCCCACATTGGGTTGAATGCCTTTTTCTGGGAAGATTCAAGAATGAGGCACTCTCTGACCATCTCCAAAGTAATACCATCGACTGACAATTCGGGATGGGGAGAAATTGCTCTCAAAAAGAAAAAAAAATACTCTATTACTAGAAGAAGGGTAGATTCTTTATGGTAAGTAAAAAAATAGTCATTTATTACAGGTCCTCTTCTTCCTGCATTTGGGAAATTGGTGAATAATTCCAAGGTTACCTTACTCAAGGATTCACAACCATGCTTTTGAAATTCTGTTCTTCATCCTTCTCATTTTAATTCTTCATTTTAAATTAGTTCCTCATTTTACTATTTCCTGATATAATTTTCCTCTCCTTATGCATTGGCTCTATTTGATTGCCCATTTGTGGTTTCATCATGTGTTTCTTGATGCACAGTAAATGTTACCACACAGCCATATAAAATTGGAGGAAAATTTTCTGCTGTCTTTATGTTACCTTTCTGAGAAACCAACATTTCATTGACTGTTAAAGGCTAGGGCTGAATTTTAAGCTCATTATCTTAGAGTAAACTTTAAAATATTCCTCAGATGTTTTTTCTTACATTGTTAGCTAGAAATCATCACTCAGTTTATTTTATGTGTTCGTTGTACAAATACTTCATATTAGAGTTGTTCCCATGTAAAATATTTTGTATATACAGAAAACAGCTTATCTTGAGAAGACAGAGAGAGAGAGAAAAGGATTTAATCTAGATATATCAAGACACACATCATAGCTAATTGCTAAGATATTATGTTAAAATTATTAAGTTACAGGGACATCTCTTAAACCTCTGAGGAATATTGGAGATCTGTATTGTAGACCCCATTAAAGTGGAATACAATATACTCCACAGAAAATTTATTTTTAGGTATTGCTTTCTCTCACTACTCTTTTTCAGCAAACTCTGAATTAGGGACAAACAAACAAAAACCCCCAACTCTGCTCATCTCTATCCTCACAGCCTCTGCCCACACAGTCTGTTTTCTCTCTATCTGCACCTTCATTGCCCTGAATCTTCACACGCCTGTCAGGACTTGGTAGAATCTGTTCTCTGTTTCCACCTGGTACTCTTGAGAAGAACAAACTTTTTGGTTGCAATGATTTAAAAAAACAATAAACAAAAAAACTTCACCTGGTTTTATCACTAGATTTCATAATATTTTAGAATACTTTCAAACTTGGGAGTTTCATGGTATATGTTCTTCAGAAAAATGTATTAAGATGTCAAGTGAAATGACAAGTGGTAACTACAACTGGGAAATCACATTTAGAAAATCTGCCATCTTACCTCTATGAGGTATATTCTGTTTCCAAACAGACAGCATAAAAATCACAGCTGAGATTCCAGAGTTAGAGTGTAGGAATACAAAAGAGTTATTCATGTATTATGCACTTCAATTGCCTTACCTGTAACATCAAAATGCTGTGAATGAATGTAGCTCATAGGATTGTCGAGAGTAAATGGTGTAATGCATGACACATATTAAACACAATAGTTCTAGTTTTAAATATTTCTTATCTGAAATCAACACCCAACTGATTATTGCTCCATCTCATGAACATTCCCGGCAAACAATTTTAAGAGATAGTAGTAAATATTTCCTCTCTATGTTTCCTCTGAAATGACTCTTATTTTGACATTAAAATGTTGATTTTCTAAAATGGGTTGGTTTCCTCAACATACTTTATTATTGGTTTTGCATCCCAAATTGAATTCATGCTCAGTATTCTATAATTTTCTTGATTTGACATAGAGTCTTTCTCATGTTTAAGGACTATAATTTTAATCTTTCCAACCTCTGCCACATCAGTTGTTCATAAAGGCAAGACTGGGCAACAGTTACTCAGCGACATCCTTAAGATCCTCCAGTACAGTCAATGAGTGCTGACCCATTCCAACGGGGCTATATGCTTTGGTTTATTCAACTTTCTTTTGTGCTTCCAAAGCACATGTTATTTATTTCTATGTCATTAACTATCATATTTTATTTTAATTATTTATATGACTTATTGTTGTGTTGACTCTGTCTCGAGGATTTCTTCCATTCCTTTATTTCGTTATCATCGCTCACTAATTTCTATCTCTCAGAACACAGACACACGCACACGCACACACACACACACCAGATCCAAAACATGTTAAGGAGTTGATACTTATTTAGAGAACGAGTCTGTATAATATTAAGTACAATTTGATAGAGAATCATGAGCTTGACAATAAAAACTCTCCTTAACAAATTGCTTACGGAGGCTAAAATTAAGCATTCTGTTGCCATTTTTGCCCTCTCAAATCTTCTCCTTAATCTCACAATTATCAAGAATGTATTGAACCAGGCCAGGCGCGGTGGCTCACGCCTGTAATCCCAGCACTTTGGGAGGCCGAGGCGGGCGGATCACAAGGTCAGGAGATCGAGACCATGGTGAAACCCCGTCTCTACCAAAATACAAAAAACTAGCCGGGCGAGGTGGCGGGCGCCTGTAGTCCCAGCTACTCGGGAGGCTGAGGCAGGAGAATGGTGTGAACCCGGGAGGCAGAGCTTGCAGTGAGCCGAGATCGCGCCACTGCTCTCCAGCCTGGGCGACAGAGTGAGACTCTGCCTCAAAAAAAGAAAAAAAGAAAAGAAAAGAAAAAAAAAGAATGTATTGAACCGTCCTCATTTTGGTGAGATAACAACAAACAAAAGCAAACATTTGTTGGATGACTATCAGAGTATCATCGGACTAGATACTGAACTGGAGAGAAGTGAATTTGGACAAGGTTGAGTTATTGGGAACTACAATGTTGCTTTGAATCGAATAAAAGGAAGCAGTGAATGAAGGTGGCCGGAGAGTTTACTGAGTATACTTAGGTAATGAAAAGGGCTTGCTACAAAATTCCAATCAAATTGTTTTATTTGTATTATTGATATTCCATTTAGATAGGATTGTTTCAAGTACAGACCTATGTATCTTAAGTATAAGAGAGTAGCCCAGAGGGAAGGAATCAAGGGAGTAACAGTGTGAATAAAACATTTGTGAAAACTTACAAATTCCTTATAGTATGCTTCTTGAATAATTTTGTGCTTTATATATTTTAGTTTTTATGTAACGTTTCATAATTCATGAGATTCCTGGACTTCTATTATTTGCATTTGCTACTTATTTAGGTTTTGCCTTAGTTCAGCACCCGGCAGCTAGTTCCTACAGCATTCTGATGAGCCAAAATCTAGACAACATAAAAACGTTTTTTTCCTTTAATATTATTGACTAATTTAGGTTGTATTAATATAATATAAACCTAGTTCCACATTTTAAAGTAGATATTTGTGAAAGTGTTTCTGGGTTTAAAATTTTTGTAATTGCCAGCATGAAACTACAGATCCCTCAAATCATGATATGAAACCCTGTCAAAGACTAATCAACATAGATACACTATAAGTAAGAACTCTCAGAAATTGTGCTTGAGTGAAAAGCATTAAAATGCGGTTTTAAATTTCGTGCTGGCATTTTTAACAGGAAAGCAATTATTATGAATGTCCTCTTATGTACCAGTAAGGAAGAAGTGTCACAAAGGTAACAGTGTGAGATAGGACTAGTTGGATTTTCTAGACTGACTAAGAATCCCTAAGCCTAGCTGGGAAGGTGACCGCCTCCACCTTTAAACATGGGGCTTGAAACTTAGCCCACACCCGACCAATCACAGAGCTCACTAAACTGGTAATTAGGCAAAAACAGGAGGTAAAGAATAGCCAATCATCTATTGCCTAAGAGCACAGCAGGAGGGACAAGGATCAGGATATAAACCCAGACATCGGAGCCCTCAAGGGCAACCCCCTTTGGGTCCACTACCCTTATATGGGAGCTCTGTTTTCACTCTATTAAATCTTGCAACTGCACTCTTCCAGTCTGTGTTTTGTTATGACTGGAGCTAAGCTTTCCCTCAAAGTCCACCACTGCTGTTTGCCGCCTTCGCAGAGCCGCCACTGACTTCCATCCCCCCGGATCCAGAAGGGTGTCCGCTGTGCTCCTGATCCAGTGAGGTGCCCATTGCCACTCCGGATGGGGCTAAAGGCTTGCCATTGTTCCTGCACAGCCAAGTGCCTGGGTTCGTCCTAATTGAGCTGAACTCTAGTCACTGGGTTCCACCGTTCTCTTCTGTGACCCATGGCTTCTAATAGAGCTATAACACTCACTGCATGGTCCAAGATTCCATTCCTTGGAATCTGTGAGGCCAAGAACTCCAGGTCAGAGAGCACGAGGCTTGCCACCATCTTGGAAGTGATGCAGCCATTTTAGAAGCGGCCTGCCACCATCTTGGGAGCTCTGGGAGCAAGGACCCCCGGTAACAACAGAGCTATTGAAATAAGAATCTATTTGTAACTCAGGTGAGAACCTGTCCTTTTCTCTTCCCAGGAAATGACAACTACTACCATATTTGAAAATTAGATAGTGGAATATCCAAGTAGGATTTATTAAAAAGGTGGTGTATCTTCCAGCTTATAAAGTAAGTTGGAACAACAAAGTAATATGGTTGAGGTAGGAGTGGGAATTTTTCCTCACTGTAACACAGACACACACACACACACACACATACACACACACACACTTACTTTAGGAAGACATTTACTTGCAGTTCTCTAGAGGGATGGAATATAAAAATTGGTACCAGATACACATTTGGAAAAAGAGGGTGGCTGATTACCTTTTCTAATTACAAAATTGAAAGGAGTAAGCTGAAATTCAGAGCTTATCAGAACGAAGGATGCTCTCACAGTAGATGAGAGCTATTTGAATCAGATCAACATTAAAGGGATTTGCCTAAAAGGGATAGGAGTGTGGTTAAGAAGGGAACAGAGAAAGGCGGAATGAATTGAACATCACAAAATCAGGGACTGATGGGGAACTTATGTATGACCAACCAAGGGAAAAATGCATCCCTTATTTCATTAAAAGTATCTCAGAAGAGCATGCTCTAAGACAGAGTTAGCTTTAAAGACCTGCAAAGCACAGAGAAATTCAATGCCAAATAATATCAGTCACTTAAAAATAAAATTCCTGCCTTTTACCTCTTTTCTCATTAATCCCCCACTTCCTTTAATCCTGGAGCAGCTTAAGGCAGCCTAGTGAGAGATGGAGAAGAATACAGATATAGGCAAAAAATAGAAAATATATCATGCATTCAGCCATTTCCTTCTGCAGACTTCCCCTCTGGAAGGCTTGATCTGTTAAAAAGGACACGATTTATTTCAAACAAAGTTCTTGAGAGAGATCCTTCTCATTTGAATGAAAACAGAAGAGCAACCGAAAGAGTTGAAGAACCTGTTGAAAATTCCATCTAAGGCAGGAAAGTTCCATTCTTACAGAGCAGGTTAAAATGAGTAGGAGAGAGAAGGAAATGGATTTGTTTTCTGACTGCACTCTAAAAACCTGATCCCGATTTGTTCAATAAAATATAGCTACAAAAATTAAAATCACAAAGCATTAACAAACGTTTATTTTCGGAGAAAGGAAAATCTAAACGATTAAACATCTAACATAAAATTTCTTACTTTATAGAAAAACAGTTGATTCTACATAAAAAAAAAAAGTCTTAATTTGAGGCATCTTCCCAGAAAGAATATTAGGAATATGCACAATTAATTGAAATGTCAACAAACCTTAACATTGTGAAAATTGGAATGTAAATGAAATTATCAGCAATTAATTTTTTGTCATTATCTAACAGTCTCCAATACTGGCTATATTATTTTTGTGTTAACATTAAAAAATACATGTTTGTGGAAAAAATGATTAATGATTGAATAGATGGATAGGTGAATGGCTAGATAAATGCAAGGGTAAATAAAAGAAAATGTTTCTGAAGTGTGAGAAAGGTACCTGAATAAACTTACTTGGCAGTGGCTACATTATTTTTATTCACATAAAAAAAATGTGACCCAATAATTTTATGATCTGAGCTGATGGAAACAGTATGGATGAAAATAGCTAAATTTGAATAAATTTATGAACACTATATTTGAATCTGCTCAGAGTATTTAATGCAGCTAATTTATCACTATAGACACTTTTTCTTATTTTCTGAGATTAATATGAATTTGTGCTGCTGTGAAAGCAGAGGGGAAATAAATTCTTCCTTTATTCAACCTTCCATACTGGCTAAGCAGAGAAATAGGAGCTACAGGAGGGATTCCTTGCAGAATTCAGAGTAGGATCTCTCAAGAGAGAATACCGGGTGTTCTTGTGGATAATGACAGATCATTGTTTACATTCATCACTGACTCCATGGCTTACTCCTGGACAAGTGGCAGGAAGTATACACAAGGGAATGAATGTGTGAAACTTGGTTTTAAAAGGTTATCAAAAGGAAATAAATGAAAACATGAAAGCAGAGGTGCCTCTTCCATATTCAGTCCTTCACTTGAACTCACTACTTTTTTTTAAAAGTGAAATAATTAGAAAATGCCATATCTAGATATAAAATGGAGGAACACAATTTTTTTACAAAAAAATTTAATGGGAATTTTGAAAATATGAATACTGTTGTTTTGAATTAAGTGAGAATATCTATCACATAAAAAGCACTGTAATAACATGCTATGTTAACACTTATTTAAACTATCATTAATAGAAATAATTTCACAAACATTAAGTATATCCAACTAACATTCATTTTTTCAATCTTTTGGAAAGCGCTTTAAGATGGATTAGCTAATTTTAAAGACATTTTATTTTGAAAATTTGCTAAATATGTTGTTCTGAGGTACCTTTTAACATTAGTAACTATCGATTTCACACTGGCTACCAGTCTACTGTCTACCTGACTACATTTTGGCTTATGTACTTTTTAGTTACAGGAATCTCAAGGGCTGGAATTTGTTTTTAAATTTCATGCTTTTCTATTTGAAGTAAATATATAAGTAAAGAAAATAGAGCAAAGATTAACTAACCAAACACTGTGTTTGATGAAAACTGTCAGATGACAAGGAAAATCGGTGTAAGAGCAAATAAATGTATGCATACCTGCAGGCTCCAGGAGACACATCAGTATTTTTACACGATGGATAGTGTATTGAATACACAGTAGGAGTCCTAGTACTCACTCAGGCTTGCCTATTATTAGATGAGGGTGGTAGGTGTATGACAGGTTCAACCTGATCACAAGAATGAAATTTAAATATAAAAGCGTATTTCAATTCCTCTCAGAGATGCAGTGTGGCGGTTGGAGAGCAGAGCAGGAGCAACACGGGTGAAGAAGTAAGTGACTCTTGGCAATTAATCACACATGTCGAAGAACAGTCAGGAGGCCCCGTTGCATTTGACAAAATAAGGGATTCCTTATACCCCTGAAGAAGAGGGCCTCTAGGTCCTCTTGTCCTGGTAACTATGTTTGTTTTAATCTGAGTGGCACTAGGATGAGACACTAAATGGAAAAATAGAAATTCAATAAATATAAAGTAATTCATGACATCGTATAATCATATTGTTGATTTTGCTATACCTTTAATATTCAGTAAAAATAGCAATAAGCAATCTTAATTTATATATACAGATTTACAAAGAGTGTATTTTCTTCTGTTTGCTTTGGCATTTTGGATCATTTTTACACATGTGCTTTTACTGTATGATAGTTGGAGGCATGTGGAGCCTTCTGATACATCCCCATCTGTACCTACTACTGTTCTGTTGACTCTCTCATTTCTGCTCTCTCTTTGGTCCTCACATTGCTAAAACCCCTGAATCACCATTTACTACTCACTCTCTCCCATACCTTGCCTCTCATCTGTTCATAATTATACCAGAATTGCTTGTGAAATATCTTTCTATTCCTGCCCTTTTCCTGGTTCCCAGTTTCTGCTTTTCTACATCTCTTCCACAAAATTACAAGAATTATTTTCTAATGTAGACTTAGTCATACCATTTTTTTTTTCTTAAAGAAAATCCTTGAATATAAGCACAAGAGAATCAGATTTGGGTATTTAAGAGATGTTGTAAAAGCATTTTTTGATATGAATATATTATATAAAACCAAAGAGAATCTATATTATCATCTAACTTGCAAGCTTGTCCAACCTGCCCTATGTTTTGTTTTGTTCTGTTTTAATTTTTTGTTTATTTTATTTTAGGCTTTCAGCAGCCTGAAGCCATGGTTTTTAATTTCTTGCTCTAGTAATAAGTGGAAAACAGGGATGAGGAGTGGGCTTTACTGGCCCAACCAGAAACAAAAAGTAAGAACCCGTGACTGTATTATCGCCCAAGGATTCCCTGAATATGTTTTATTTTAAATAAAAACAATACCTTTTATGTATTTTGTATATATAGGCTTAAAGGAAGTGCTTCAGCCTATTCACTGTTTGTCTCTAATAAAAACGCATTCTTTTGGTAATGAGATGCCCACTCCCATGCCCAATTCAATACATGACACAATCTTAATGGCAATGTGTACAGCTTCTTTAAGACTTTCCAGGATCTTTTCCAACCTTCTTTCCTAGCTCATAATGTTGCAAAATCTTTTTATCCTATGCCCTGCCTCCAGTGTGCTATAGCCATATTAGATGCCAATCTTTTCCCAGAGAAGTTTGTGCATTTTCAAGAATTTTTTTCCTTTTTACTTATTATTCCTTCTGCCTGAAATTTTCTTCTCTCTCTTGTCTGATTGATGAATTCCTATTTGTTCTTTGGGAGAATTCAAGCTTTATGTGTGTGAAGATGTACCTAACCTCACTGAGGAAATGAATTGCTCTGTCTGGGATATGGTATTAGAACAATCTGAATATATACAACAGCTATCAATTATACACTAGGCGTATTTTAGCTTTCTTGGCTCCCTGATAAATGGTGAGCTTTCTTAGACTATATTTTCCATGGGTTGTATTTTATTTCGTATTTTATTCATAATCTTTAGTGAGTTACTGAATATTTCTTAAGTGTTCAACAAACGTTTATTCAATGAATGCAAGGAGGAATCTGAGACATAAGAGTTGGTCGCCTTAACTTCAAATTTTTAGAAAATTATTTCTTTTATATATTTGTATCATCTAAGATCCTATTTGAATTTTAAGTATCATTTTCTTGATATGTCAGTGTAATTACTGCCTTTATTTCTTACCTCTTCCAATCATCCCCACATAAGATTATATTCAAATACACATTCCTGAATTCCTGAATCATTTCTTTCAGAGATTGGAATTGTTCCTCCGTAGGCAGAATTCCCAAGGAGGGAAAAACTGTGAAATGCAAATTTGGACCTTGACTATTCAATCTTCTCCCCACTCATCCTCTAAAAACTTATGTCGTCAGAACTTTTATAATGGAAAATAAGCATAGGAGTGGGCGGGAACAGAACAAAACACAGACAATTATGCCTAGCACTAGGAATAAATAAAAGCTTCACACATAAATGATTTTCAAGAGACATACATGTTATCTCATAGTTTTCTTAAACTTATGTCCTGAGTTCTCAGTAGAAAAATATTAAATCACAGGGTGAGGAAGGAAGAGAATATGTGGATGGAAAGGTAGTTGGGGATACACTCAATTTGCTCATAGCAATTTTTTTTTTTTTTTTTTTTTTTT
>NW_016804424.1:2683299-2684771 GCF_001698545.2 Rhinopithecus bieti | reverse complement strand
GGCGCGATCTCCGCTCACTGCAAGCTCCGCCTCCCGGGTTCCCGCCATTCTCCTGCCTCAGCCGCCCGAGTAGCTGGGACTACAGGCGCCCGCCACCTCGCCCAGCTAGTTTTTGTATTTTTAGCAGAGACGGGGTTTCACCGTGTTAGCCAGGATGGTCTCTATCTCCTGACCTCGTGATCTGCCCGTCTCGGCCTCCCAAAGTGCTGGGATTACAGGCTTGAGCCACCGCGCCCGGCCACTCATAGCAATTTTTATTCAGCACAGCACAGTTCATGCCAGACAATAAATACTCAATCGATTGTTGTTATTTGAAATAATGAATTCCACAAATAATACTTGAACATCTATTTTCATTTGTCAAGCCCTTTTCAAGGCCTTGGGAATTCCTAGTTTAGGGAAGAAATGCTGTATGTTGCTTATCTTATTCCGTACATATTTAAAGAAGATACAGGCTCTGTCAGACACTGTGAAAGGAAAATAAATCTTGGGGTTCCAAAATCACTAAGCTACTGGGAAAAGTCGAGCTGGGAACTGCTTAGGGCAAACCTACCTCCCATTCTATTCAAAGTTACCCCTCTGCTCACTGATATGAATACATATCTGATTGTCTGTCTCCTTTGGAGAGGCTAATCAGAAACTCAAAATAATGCAACAATTTGTCTCTTATCTACCTATGACCTGGAAGCCCCCTCCCTGATTCCAGCTGTCCCACCTTTGCTTCAATTTGTCCTGCCTGTCTGGAACAAACCAGTGTTCATCTTACATATGTTGATTTATGTTTCATGTGTCCCTAATATGTATAAAACCATCTGTGCTTTGACCACCTTGGGCACATGTCATCAGGACCTCCTGAGGCTGTGGCACAGGCATGCATCCTCAACGTTGGCAAAATAAACTTTCTAAATTAACTGAGATCTGTTTCAGATATTCAGGATTCACAACACTAAACAGCGTTCTGGGCACAAAGAGAACAAGCCAGTTGTCATTCCTGAATTCGTAGAACTCCCAGGCTGAAATCATAATAGAAGAATATTTAAATGATATGAGCTGAAATTGATAAAGCTCTAATTATACCTAAAGGAAAATAAAATAACTTTCAGAAATGTGTTAAACATTTATTGATGGATATGCCAAGTATTGTACACAGATATGTCATTTGTACCACCCTGCTGGTTTATTATAGTGCTATTTGTTTCTGAAATGCTTCTATAAATTTGCATATACTAAAACAGAACAATTTATTTTAGTACGATATGTAATTTTATTTGAGCTCTGTTCTGTACTTTCTCTCAGCCAATATTTGTTCTAGCTTGCTTTCATTGAGTTTATTATAAAGTGTGGTTTACATCAGTGTAACCTTTATCTGCCATTTACTTTTTGTTTTGGTTAACAGTTATGACTCATGCCTGACAAAAGGAAAGCAAGTGATAGTGCTCAACTAGCTGCAAAAAAAAAAAAAAAAAAAAAAA
>NW_016804424.1:2671819-2683005 GCF_001698545.2 Rhinopithecus bieti | reverse complement strand
AAAAAAAAAAAAAAAAAAAAAAAAAAAAAAAAAAAAGACATAGCACACAGGATATGAAATTGGAAGTCATATAGAGTTCCATCAGAAAAGCCTCAGAAAGTGATTGAGAAAAAAGATGGCAAAGATTATCATACAATTTAAAATTGTTGAATGGGTTTTCATATTATAAGAAGTATCAGGAAATTTAGTGCAACTTGAGAGTATGGCAAAAGAATCATATAAAAGATAGTTGAAAGTGAATATAACAAACTAACAATTGCAAGTTTGCTATGCTGTAAATCCCTGTACTGTGTTGCAAACGCATTTCTGTGGGGATAATGCCATGAGGGCCTATGCAAAACAGGTCCATTTAACAAGACCATGTTCAGTGATGCATCCTCTCCCTATCTAATCTGTGTATGTGAGTATAGTGCCTTTTATATTAGTTATATAAGGACAGGAATAAAACAAAAATAAGTAGCATTGAGCTGGACTTACAACAATAAATTGTATTTCAATAAGTGGCCAATAAAAAAAAGAGAAAATCAGTCAGAAGAAGTAACCTAAATACATATGTCATATTCTGGGTCTTGAAAATGTTACAGGATGATATTAAAACTGGGGAAAGAAAAAAAAATTAGAAATTTGATGTAAAGCAATTGTAGAAAGTAGTCTGCATTTTTATATTATTAAAGTATGTGTAGTTACTTTAAATAGTTTTGATATGAAGTTGAAAATAATATTAATATAATCAAAAAGAAATAAAGACAACTGGAGATCATACATTTTACTATAATTGAGCTTAGATTTTTAAAATAATTCCTCTTAACAAGTTTTACAATTTGACTTATTGTATATCTTTCTTACCTGTCAAACTTACCTATCAAGAATATACTCAAGAAATAAGGTAAAAATACTATAAATAACCATAATGCTTCCTGAAATCTAATTTATTTTATTGACAATAGAACACTTAACATCGTTCTACTTAACAATCCAAACTTCTTACCTCTACTTTACCTCTCAGTTCAGAAGAAATCAAAAGCAATAATATTAACAGCTTTTAGAGTTGATTTCTGCTTGTTGATATGAAGAAGTAGCTTGCAGAAAAAAATGACACCAGACAAAATGGGATGGGATCATCTGTCTCTAGAGTTGCTAGTCAGGATTTGAGGGAACCTAGTAGAGGTGGGCTGATGTTCTGCAAGATGTACTAGCTAAACTCAGTGTATTTGTTGATTCTTAGGGATGACAGAAAGGCTGTGAGGTCAGACACAGAGCTATTATTGAGAGATCAGAATACCAGTAGAGCTTTCATCAATTTCATAAGTCTGGGGAGAAAAATGGAGCTTAGGGGTGCAATGGCAGGCAAACCTTAGATACCAAGATCTCAGAAAAAGCGAAGCATAGAGAAGACAAAATTTTGTGATTTTCCTTTTGCAGCATTTATTGAAATCTTCATTTACACAGGAGAAGAAGCAAAAAAAGTTAAACAGACAGTTGTTCAAAACGTTACAGAATTTTGGACAATCTTAAAGTGTGAAAGAGGTAATATTAAAAAGAAAAAAAAAAAAACTTGAAGGGCATATCAAGAAGAAGGACTCTTGGTAAAGGCGTGAGTTATCTCAGCTGTTGACTAGGGTATGGTAATCTGCCTCATCCTAGCTGCTCAAAAAAAGAAAGACTAGAACCAGAGAACATTATTTAGAGACTCTGAAATTATAAATGTTAGTTGTCCCACAATCAATGAGAAAGTACCCAACATACCAAGAGACAATACTAAGAGAAATAAATGACCGTAAAATGTAACCCAAGGAAAACCTTGATACTGTGTTTACTAGGAACATACTTTAAGTGCAATTTAAGTTTAAGAAAACAGATGATATAATGGAGAATTTCACCAGATAATCTGAATCTATAAAAATAAAGGATATAATTTTTACAATTGATAATATCAAAAAACTTAAGAAACAAATTGATAAACTTAATAGCACATTGTACAGAGCAAAAGGGGCTAAATGACTGGAAGAGAAGGGGGATAAAAACATATTCTGACTAACACATGGAAGGTAAAGAACAAAATACAAAGAAAAGAGAGTGAAAGACTCAGGAGGAAAAAGCAAAATGTTTGCTTTAGTTGCAGTTTGAGTTTCAGGAGAGAATGAAGAAAACACATCAGAATGATATTTAATAATGGTCAAAACCTCACCAAAACCTACGAAAAACATAAATCTACAGACTCAAGAAATATTGCAAAATCCAAGGAGGATAAATTACAAAAAAAAGGAGAACCATGGCCTGGTATATTGTTAACATCATCAGGGTTCTCTATATGGGTAAACTAAGCAAATGTTGGTATCACTGAAAAAATAGAGATACTTGAGGAAAGATGGGAAAATGAGATAAGGGAAACATGTTGAGCTTGATTTTAGAAATGGTCAGAAAGAAGGAAAGTAAGTAGTAGACATAGGCATCCTCAAAAGAGATCTGTCTGGAGGTGCAGAGAAGAGTCCTTCACCAAAGGTGTCTTTGCCCATGGAGAGGAGAGGGGAGGGACTGCATTAGTAAAGAGAGTTGCAGGAACACATAGAATCCAGGCCCCCATACCAAGTCTGCAAATATTTCAAATGGAACCCGCCTTTGGTTTCAATTGGCTTATATAAAATAAGGAGTTTGGCAGAGATAATTCTTGTTATATGTATTTTGAATTTTAAGATTGTATGCATTTTATGAAGTTTTCACATATTTTATCTCACTGTAATATGCTATGATTGAAACAAGGCTAATATTTAAAGTCTCTATTACAACCATAGTGGAACTGACCTTGAGAAAAGTTAAATGTGTTGTATGTATGGAATCTCTCTGGCTTTAACTTTCTAGAACTCTTCCTCTAAGGCAAAAAAAGCATGATTGTTTTGTGAAGTTTAAAATGTAAAATATCTACATTTTAAGGAATTATAGTTGTAACTTAGGAGTGATAATGGGTTTGTGATTATGTTTTAAAGAATCCTTTTGTTTAAGACATATATACTAAAATATTTTTTAGTATGATACTGGAATTTGCAACAAAATGATACAGTAAATAAAATAGTAATTCTCTATATCTTTTATTTTATTTTATTTTATTTTATAGAGATGGGATTTCACCCTGTTGCCCAGGCTAGTCTAGAACTCTGGAGCTCGAGCGATCTGCCAGCCATGGCCCTTGGCCTCTCAAAGTGCTGGTATTACAGCCCCTATTTCTTGTTTTGGGTGATTCTAAAATACATCTGTACAGTTACCAAAACTCATCCAACTAAAATTTAAGCTTTTGCATTTTAGTGGATGCAAATTTTGTCTCGGTAAGAACATACAAAAACTAATAAAGAAAATGTTGAAGAAAAGAGCAAAGCTTAAGGACTTACACTATTACTATCAAAACATGTACAATTACAGTAATTTTAAAAACCACTTTCTTGCATAGCTATAGAGAAATGTACTAATAGAAAGAATAAAAGTTAGAAACAGACACAAATAATCACCTGATAGGACAAAGTTCATTTTGCAATGTTGTTAGGAAATAATGATCTTTTCAATAATTATGAGTCAACTGAATATATATGTAAGAAAAAAATGAATTGTGCCTTCTACTTAATAATATATTAAAAATTTAATTCCATACAGAAAATAAATGTAAATGTGAGAGACAGAAAAATAAATCTTCCAGAGGAAAACACAGGAGAGTACCTTCATGACTTAGGACTAGACAGAAACTTTTTAACTAGGTCACAAAGGCACTAGTCATAAAGGAAAACAAAAGATAAATAGGGCTACATTAACATTAAGACCTTCTATTTATCAAAACATACCACTGAAAATGTGAGCAGATATAGAATAGACTGGGGAACTTTGCAAGGCATGTATTTGCTAGAGGCTTATATGCACGATATGTAAGAATGTGTACAATTCGACAACGTAAGAAGCTCCATAAAATACTAGGTGAAAGTTTTCAATGGGCATTATAGAAGGATATCCAAATGACCAAGCAACATATGAAAAATTCCCAATCTCATTAACTGCAAAAAAGGCAAATTAAGAGGCAATGCCATTGTTCACACAATCTTCAAAATGTTAAATCTAAAAGAGAGATAATATCTAGTTTTAGTAAGAATGTGGAGTGAATGAACTTTTTGTATACAGGTGGTGAGAGTGCAAAATAATACAAATAACTTAGAAAATTGTTTGGCAGGCTGGGCGCGGTGGCTCAAGCCTGTAATCCCAGCACTTTGGGAGGCCGAGAGGGGCGGATCACGAGGTCAGGAGATCGAGACCATCTTGGCTGACACAGTGAAACCCCGTCTCTACTAAAAAAATACAAAAAAAAAACGAGCCGGGCGAGGTGGCGGGCGCCTGTAGTCCCAGCTACTTGGGAGGCTGAGGCAGGAGAATGGTGTAAACCCGGGAGGCGGAGCTTGCAGCTGAGATCCGGCCACTGCACTCCAGCCTGGGCGACAGACCGAGACTCCTTCTCAAAAAAAAAAAAAGAAAAAAGAAAAGAAAAGAAAAGAAAATTGTTTGGCAGGCCGGGCGCCGGTGTAATCCCAGCATTTTGGGAGGCTGAGGTGAGCAGATTATGATACCGGGAGATCGAGACCATCCTGGCTAACACGGTAAAACCCTACCTCAACTAAAAATACAGAAAATTAGCCTGGCGTGGTAGCACGCACCTGTAGTCCCAGCTATTCGGGAGGCTGAGAAAAGAGAATCACCTGAACTCAGGAGGCGGAGGTTGCAGTAAGCTGAGATCGCGCCACTGCACTCCAGCCTGGCGACAGAGCGAGACTCCATCTCAAAAAAAGAAAATTGTTTGGTGGTATATACTGACGCAGAACATGTGACCCAGTAACTTTATTCCTTGATATAACAAAGTTTATCCTGAATTGTAATTGGGGAATAATGGTCTTTATAGGTTTTTTAAATGGTTTTTCATTTCTTCTTATCACATACCACATATTCAAGAAATAGAATATTACTAGTGTCTCAAAAGCCTCCTTTATGCTCTCTCTTAATTATTACTCTCCAAACAACCACTGTACTGACTTCTGTCATGTGTTAATTCTACCTGCTTTTGAACTCTACATAACTGGCATCATATAGTATATTTCCTTTTATGTCTTGGTTCTTTCACTGAATAATACAAATTTGGTATTGAGCCTTCACGTTTTGCATAGCAGCAATTTGTGTACTACCATTACTACGTGATTCTTACTTTTACAGGTAAAGCACAAGTTATTCATTCTGCTATTGGTGGTCATTTGGGCTATTTCTCATTATTGGATTCTAATACATAAGCTTCTATGAACACTTGTGCATATGTGTTGATTAATTTATGTACATCTATCTGTTAGGTATATACTAAGTATACCAAATACATACTTATATGTTTAAAAAGACTATGAATCGTTAAAAAAATCTTATAATT
Source organism: Rhinopithecus bieti (assembly GCF_001698545.2). NCBI lineage: Eukaryota > Metazoa > Chordata > Mammalia > Primates > Cercopithecidae > Rhinopithecus > Rhinopithecus bieti. The sequence goes on along the minus strand of NW_016804424.1, from coordinate 2,677,565 downwards.
AAAGTTGTAAACTTTAAATATACATTCATTGATTTAACAGCTAATTATTAATTGAGTATGATGACATGTGAACAAAGAACATGAGAACATTTAAGATTTTCATACTTTTCTGATTGTATGTTATTAGTATAAAATGTATCTTCTCCAGTTAACACACACACATAATCACACACAATATTTTATCTTATTAAACACCTAGGAAGTATTAGATACTGTACTGGGAATAATGAAAATAAAATATACAAGGCCATATCATCTTAGAACATATTATCTAATAGGCAATTGACAAATTATCAAGAAATGGACATAAACTTGGAAATTGAAACAAGTATTGTGAATGAAATAGAAGCCAACTTCTGAAAGAGAATAACGGAGGTTAGGCAGAGGGGTGAGAAAAGAATAGGCAGTGGGTGGTGTTGAATCTGTTCTCTGAGGTTGTGGTAGTGAAGCTGAAGCCTTTTGTACTAACTAAAAGGTCTTTTCAGTCACACCAGAGCTTGTATATTCAAGGACTTGCTGAGGACATATTATACCGGATAAGAATGGGAAGTCTGGTAGAAATCACATAATCATAGCCTTAAGGGCTCTTTGGAAATGGTAAGAAAGAAATATTTTGTTTCTCTTGCACAAGTAATTGGGTAGTTTTAATTAGAGGGAGCATAATCTAATTTATGATTTAGAGTGTATCTCTAGCTGCTGTATCGAGACAAGCTTGCAGGGGGTGAGTGAGGTGTTAAAAGACTTGGGTTGAGTTCATGTGAGAAATTGTGGACCCCTCCCCCGCAAACAATGGTTTGGCAGAGACAGAAAGAGTTTTTTTTTNCCTCATGATCCACCCGCCTCAGCCTCCCAAAGTGCTGGGATTATAGGCATGAGCCACTGTGCCTGGCCAAGTGAGTTTCTTAGTCCTAAGTTCTAGTTTGATTGTACTGTGGTCTGAGAGACAGTTTGTTTGTTCTTTTACATTTGCTAAGGAGTGCTTTACTTCCAACTATGTGATCAATTTTGGAATAAGTGCGATGTGGTGCTGAGAAGAATGTATATTCTGCTGCTTTGGGGTGGAGAGTTCTGTAGATGTCTATTAGGTCCACTTGGTGCAGAGCTGAGTTCGATTCCTGGATATCCTTGTTAGCTTTCTGTCTCGTTGATCTGTCTAATGTTGACAGTGGGGTGCTAAAGTCTCCCATTAACAAGTGACTTTCAGAAAAAGCAGAGTTCAATTAAAAGTGTGATAAGTAGTTGAAATTCTTGTATATGGATAAATCAAGTTTACAGTTGCATTAATCAGTTGAGACTTCAAAGAAGTTTGGGTAGGAGATATACTTTGGAGGCTGTCAGGATATAGTTGCTATATAAAGCCTTGAGAATATGTGAGCTAATGGAGGAAGAAACTGTAAAGAGCAAAAGCCCAGGGTCTACCCCCAATATTTAACCTCTCTGACATTTAATGTCTAGAATAAAGCCTGAGACGGAGCAGCCAAAAAACAAAACAAAACAAAACAAACAAACAAAAAAAACACACAGCGCTTTGTCATAAAATGTAAGTGAGGTCTAAGTGCACCAAGAAGAAGCTAGTAGCCAAATCAGAAATAAGGGCTAAACAAGTTCTCTATGTTTGGTTAAGATCTTTGACAAAAATAGTGTTAGTGGTGGTTTTGTGGTTAAAAACCAGATGTCAATGGATTTCAGTCCATAGTGTTCTAAATCTGGCATATAGCAGATAAGAGATCAGAATGATACCTTGGATTTGATTAAAGCAACTCAAATGCTGGATAAAAGTTGAAAACAATTTCAATGCATCACTGAGCTGCACAAAAAGTAAGAAATACACTGAGATTTAAAATGAAATTAAAGCAGGAACCTTGGGAGGTAAGTGAGCACCAAAACTTGTTTTCAGCCAGAGGGTTTTCTGATAAACCCTGGGAGCTTGAGGTTTTACTTTAATGAACCTCATTACATAATGGAATATGAGGGAGAGAAGATAAAACTTAGAGCCTGCCCAAGATTCAGAATTGAGTTACATAAAGCAAACCCCCACAGCTTAATGAAAATCAAACCCCATTGCACAGAAAGGAACTGATTGGAGAATTTAAAAATCTTAATGTTGACCATAAATGAAGAGAAAAATTTATCCTGCATATTTATAATCACAAGGTGGCTTTTACATGGGGTGAACATCTACAAAAATAATGTAATTAATGCCAAACATAGTAGCTCATGCCATAATCCCAGAGCTTTGGGACGCCAAGGCAAAAGGATTACTTGAGGCTAAGAGTTGAAGACCAACCTGAGCAACATAGAGACCTCATCTATACACAAAGAAAATGGAAAAAAACAAATTTTCTGGGTGTGATGGCATGTGCCTGTAGTCCTCGGTACTTGGGAGGCTGAGGCGGGAGGATTGCTTGAGCCCAGGAGTTTGAGATTAGAGTGATTTGTGACTGAACCACTGCATTCCAGTCTGGGTAACAGAGGGAGACCCCATCTCAAAAAATAATAATAAAAAAAGTATATTATAATTCAAAAGGCATCAAGTAATTCATACTTTAACATGTTAAATGATGAAAAGGTAAAGATATATTATTATCTTGATAAAAATGGAAAATACACAAGAAAATTCAACATTTATTCCTTATAAAATTATTAGTAAATCTTTTAAGTGTATAAATTTTGTAGAGAGCAAACTATAAAACTTGACTATATGATATTAAAGAAAACCTAAAACGATAGAAACATAACTATTTCAAGGATTGAGAAATTCAACATTGTTATGATATAAAAAACAAAGTGGCTGCAATTCTAGTAAAATTCCCAGTGTATGATTTGTTTCACTTAACTTTACATTTGCATTTAATTTATCAGTCTGATTCTAAAGTTTGTATCAAAAAGCAAATGATAAAAAATAGGCGACGGAATGCTAGAAAAGAAGAGCAATGTGAAGAGACTGGCCCTTCCAGATCCTCAGAGCAGCTATAGAGCTATAGTAATTAACAGAGAGAGGGTTAGCACAGTAGGAGACACATAGACAAAATGATCTAAAGAGAAAGCCTAAATATAGAACCAGAGCATAGATATAAACCCATGTATATATGGAAATTTTATTTGAGTCAAAAAAAAAATAATAGAGTGATGCAGAAACAGCAAACACTTTTCAATGTGACAGTGGTACCAATAATAACAAAAGATTAATGATGGTTGGTTTGGGGTAAGGGAAATATGAGAAATTATTGCTTTCTTTTTTGTGTATTTTAAATAAGATTTTCCTACAAAACAAAGATAGTAAATAATTTAACCAGTAGTGAATAAAAGGTGAAGAAGTGGAGATGGAAAAATAACTCTTCAAATGGCTATGAAGAAGAGCAGATAATTTAGACATTGGTTTGAGGTACGCAAGGACAAAAGGAAATTATTATCAATATTGGAATATAGAGAATCCCTATAGGCTGAAGGAATGATCAAGTAAAAAGTGAAATATAGATGATTCAAAAGATAAGGGGATAAATTATCTAAAAGTTTGTCTACATAGGGAACTCTTAATGTTCTAAAATGCTATTTAAGCGAAGCATAGTTAAAATGAGACATTCTGACCATGAATTTGCATAGCCCTAGGTTTTCTTTTCCAAGCAGAAAGAACAGACATTAGGAGACATAAACAATCTGTAATATTCCTGGAATAATCTTTTGACATTGAAAATGTAAGGCAGACAGAGCAAAATACATGAGTATAGATATGAGACCATAGAAAACAATTTGATACAATTTTTCTTTTCTTCTTGAAATAATTTGAAAGTTATCCTTTTGAATTTCTTAATCATAGAAAGTATTCTGGGTCTACTGAACTGCTAAGAGCTTATGAATGCATGTGGAACAGACGTATGATCAGAGTCAAAGATTTTCTGTTTCTTCCTTGATGCAAAACCCTGCATATCCATTTTTTCCTGCTTTTTATCCAATCATAAAATTTTGACTCTAATAATAGAAGCAAAATTAGAGAATTATGATTCTAAGTTATATTAATGAACTTAAAATAGTCCAGTAAAAAAAAAAAAAAAAAAAAAAAAAAACTTGGTGGGTACTACCCCTGTTCACCGAAGTGTGGCCTTTCTGCATTGCTGGGCTCCAGCAATTCTCCTGCCTCAGCCTCCCAAGCAGCAACGACTACAGGCAGATCATTCCCCCTTGAATTACACAGTGTGATTGTTTTGGTCGATCTTATGTTAGGAGGAGTGAGGCATCTTATTTCTGATGGAAAACAATGATCCATTATTCAGCCTTGACTCTTCCCTTCCTGCAGCTAGTGTGAAAGCTTATATTGCTGTGGAGATACCGTAAATTCAGAGCAAAAGCACATCTTTATTGAGGTAAGCCAATGAAAATTTGGAGTTCTTACTACATCATAACCTGAACTATTTTGAATGAATTAAGAAGCTAAAATAGAAGGACTAGCAGGAAAATTAAACCCCAGAAGAAGTAAAGGAAACTGAGTAGAAGAAAATCTAAATCTTCAAACTATCCCTAAGTCTTAGGAAGAAAGGAGTTGTGTGTGAAAGAAATTGTAGAAAGTGCTATGTCACGGTATAGCTCCGTCTATGTATTCCTTTCTAGCGGAACTGGGTTTGAAGGTTATTTCAGTTTCTTAACAAAATTTTACCTTATTTAAAAAATTATTAAATATTTTAGTTGCCCTGGGACCAGAAAGCTAAAGTTGAGGATTTTGAGTCCTAAAATTAGAAAACAGATTATGACTTTGAAAAGTTTCAAATTTTTATCTTACAAAAGTTACAGTGACAATAAAATGGTAATTAAAAATTAAATAGCTGGTCCTGATTCTTAATTTTTTTTAAGAAAATGCAACTTGTCTTTGGTCTGTTTATGTTTATGTGTTGTCTTTACCATTTTATTTTAGGGATCTGGGTCTATCTTACACGAATTTTCTATAAAGAGAGGCTTAAATTTTGTAACTGACATTACTCCCACCAAGTGAGCTTAAAAACCCATTTTTCATGTTTAGCAAGACACCCCTGCATATAGCAATGAGAAAAGATTATTTGTCAGTGAATTTCAGGCATGTCTTTAAAAAAGTCTCACGCAGTGCCTTTCCTGTGCCCTTATTGACTTTTAAATATTAAGTCATACAACAATACTGTCTTTACTCCAAAGGTCAGGTGACAGAAAACAATAAACTGCCTAAAAGTAATACAGCACTGTTAAATAAAATCAAACAAGAAAATATAGCTTTAAAATTCAGGCTACCACTTTGTCCTTACTTTGGCTTGCTTATGGGAATTTATTGAAGAAGCTTTTTAAACTTCATCAAAAAAGCCTCATACCAGTTAATGGTAGTGTGAGGGAGAAGAGGTTTTGCTATGTTTAAATTCCATTAAAGCATTGTGGGTTTTCACTTCCTAAGTGGACCTTTTAACTTCCGAAGTAAATCCTTTGAGGTTTAAGCTTATTTGCTCTCAGCAATAATATGGCTTCTGTGAAAAAAAAAAAAAAAAAAGTAATACCATAGACATTTTACAGCATGCACTTGTGAAATATCTTCCTATCATGAATATATAGCTGAAAGGTATCTTCAAATTAAATTGTATGATATGATGTATAAGTTTAAGTGTTTAATGAAATGGAATACAGTTATACTGAGTATTCAATTACAATTTTAAAATTTTCACTTAAAGGAAGACACACAAAATAACAAGAAATTAAATAACTCATTACAGCAATATGATTACAACATGAGTAA
>NW_016804424.1:2659845-2669361 GCF_001698545.2 Rhinopithecus bieti | reverse complement strand
ACAACATGAGTAATTTCAAACCTCATGATATAATTCCCAATGTTTCTGCTGGAGTTTAATATAATATGGATCAATGTCTAGAGCCACATGCAAGAAAAGCATGTTTAGACTACATAGGGTCATTGATAAATACAAAGTAGATAAATTCATGATTATACGAGATAGAATGCATAAAATAATTTTATTTCATTTATGACAATTTTATTATGTATAATCAAAAATTACACAATCAATATTTTTCTTAAGGATTACATCCTTCTAATTCACTAATTTGACTCTTAAGCTTCTGGTTAGACATGGACCATTGATTGATCACTAACATGTATTTCCTCTTTTTATGAAAACTCACTAAAGTAGAAATTCAAAATATACAAAAATCTATAAAGTCAAAGACAACAAGAGAAAAAATAGCATAAAGAGAAGTATGGTTCCTCATTTAGCTGATTTATAAAAAAAGTACCTGCAGGGGGCATACCTGACACAAAATAGAATTGTTTCCACAGCTCCTGGGAACATAAGTTATTGAAAAAGACATAGCTAAAATGGGGACCTGAAAACGAGATTGCATAAGAGGCTGTATTGTATTATATTGACTCCTCACTCACAGGTCCCTTTCTTACAACCAATCCATGTTTCAACACTAAAGTTTTATTGTCTAAGAAAACTCAATACATGAACTACAAGCATAGAAGAGGACAGGGCCAGGCTTGGGACTATAAACAGCCTGAGTGAAAAGCAGAACTCAAGTCCCTTACCCCATTCTGAGAATAAACGCAGCAATCGGTATTTATTTGCACAGCAGGGAATTAAAAGACACCACTAAGGAGAGACAGAGTCATTGCAGCTCATCCCACAGTAAATGGCTTCAATCAACAAAGCCTTTACAGAGAGCTTCCAATCAGCTTCAAGTGTTCCATTTTTAATGTAATGGGACAGTAAAAGCTCACCCGATTGTTGCGGAAAGCCACCAACATGAAAAGTGAGCGACCAAAACTAACAAAAAGTGGAAAAATGAGAAAAGAAAGCCAACGAAGAAAGGAGAAATAAAGCAAAAGCAAAACAAGACTAATTGTCATATTAAGATATGAGAATATATTACATACTTTAAGTGGTCTGCTCTAAGACGAATAAAAGAAAAAAAAACAGGAAGTCATGAATAAAATAAAAACATTTAATTAATGGGTTGGATAGTAAAGTTGATAACATTTTCTGTTATGATCTCAGGTCAGAAAAATGCATCCTGCAAAGCAGTACACACAAGGTACAAAGAAGAAAAATAGAGTTGTGGTTCAATTCGCCCATTTTTCTCTTAGGAGACCTGGCACCTAATTTTGATATGCATTTGATTGTAATGCATATCAAAACCTAACTGACAGTAATGACACTTAAAGTAATCATTAATCATTAACTAAGATCAGATTTGCTAGTATTTTATTTATTAGACACTTGCATCTATATGCGTTAGTGAAATAAGGTTAAAATTTCATTTTATCAGATTTTGATATAAAGGTTTTAAATGTTTTAAAACATTTTTTAACAAAGTGTTTCTTATATTCTGGAAGATTTTGCACAGACTTGGAGTGTCCACACAAACCTAAAATACCTGCTATAAAATCACCTGGGTTCAGAATTTTAAAAGTTAATTATTTCACTATTTTTATTTTCTTATGATTATTATTTTGTCAAAACTATGTTTTGTTTTCAGAAAATTTTGGTAAGCGTATAATATTCTCTATAATTGACAACTATACTTGTGTTTTTATCATCAGTCATAAGTGTTCCTAATTGTGTGGTGATTTAATTAAACTTGTAAAAGCTTTATATATTTTGTATTTTGATTATATCTACTAAAGAAATATTTTTTGGATTGATTTAGTTATTCTGTTGTTTCTTCTCTTTCTAGTTGATAACATTTTTCTTTAACTTGGCTATTTCTCCACTATTCTTTTTTTTGAATTTCTCATATCCTACTTTTTTTTTCAACTTCTTAACTTGATGTTTGATTAATTTAATTCATTATTTATATGTAAGCATTTCACTTTATTAACCTCAGAAGCCAATGTGGATACATCCTAAAGCATTTAAAAGTATTCCCACTTTCTGGTTGCTTTAGAATTTCCTAATTGAGCAAATTGAGAAAACTGGAGACTTAAAAAGTACTGTTTGTAATGTCCTTAGAGATACTGTCTTGAATTCAGTACCATTGCTCTATTACAGTTTCTTTCAGGAATGATTATTAGGTTTCTGTAAATTTTCTTTTTATGTGTTGTTCCACATACATTTTCACAGTGAAAACTTCTGTCCCATGTTGGTTGAATTAGTTTGATTCTTGATTATTATTGCTCTGACATTATGATTAGAAAGAACTCTCACAACCCAAAGTCTAAGAATACTTACTGACATTTGCTGATACAGTTGCTGATATTTCTATAGTTTCAGGTTTTTCATCCTTTGTAAATCTTTATTTATTTGGCCGTATGATAAGGTGGTATATCATAACCATTTTTTCTGTTTAAACAACTCACAATTGCCACAATTCTTTAGATTGGCAGATCATACCTCATGCATACAACTTATATGCATTATATATTAATATCACTAAGTAATTGAAATTGAAAATTGGTTGAATTCAAGATGTTTGAGGAAAGGGCATTGTACATTATTTTCTGTCTGAGATGCTTTTTCTTACAAGATGCATTTCTAAGGTCACAGTCTTAAAATAAGCTCTTTCTACTAGATTAAATGTAACTTTTAATTGTAGCAGCATTCATACAATATTTCTAATCAGAACTCTATCTTAGGTTTATACAAATGTGCTTTAAACATGCAGCTTTAACCTCTACTGATTTCAAGGACCCTGTCATTATCCCATTTTCCAGGGTGAGGTGATTTCTAATTACTGCATATCCTGATGTTTAATTTCATGTGATAAGCTACAAACTAATAAATGAATGGTGCTGTTTATTTCCAAGGACGTACTAATTTGAATAGAATGGCAGGAAAAAATAAACAGTTAAGAAATGGCAAAGGTGAATTTCACAAATAAGATATATACTTAACTGGGATTTATATAATTTCCTGACAGCAAAAAATAAAACAAAAGCCTCTTTTGTCCTTTCAAAACTCATAAAAAATAAAATAGACTGAAATGAAAATGACAAACATTTTGCTGCTGATTTACATACAGTATATTTTTTTAAAATCACAAAAGTGAACAAATTTATTCAAAATATGATCTAAATATTTTAATTTAATTTATTCAAAATATAATTATAATTTTAAAATGAGAATTTAAAAATATTTAAATGAACATGCAGAGATAAACTGAAGCACATCTTTACTATATATCTATTTTTCAGAATTATTTCTTCAATTTCCTCTGTTCTATTTTTTTAAAAAAAGATAAGATCTGCTGATGCTTAATGAATTTTGAATACATAGCTAGTTGTGGATCTGTGCATATTTATCAGCAGGATAATGAAGGGTTAACAAAACACCTCTCTACTTTGTGTTCCGTACATTTGTGAAGTGCAGGTGTGCTCTTTCTGTTGAAGGAGTCAGAGGTGAGTTGCAGGCTGGCTAAAGAAATGTACATTACATTCAAAAATGGCTTTATATTCCCTGGCTTTTCACTATTTTGAGTGCAAAAAGTGGTTTTGCTAACTCCATTTTGTGGCTTGTGGAAAACTGAAAAATCAATAGCTTCAGGTTGATGGAACCGAAATCCATTTGATTCCTTTCCACCACTGCCATTATGCAGACAGTCAAGTGTGATGTATTTAGTTCATGCAGTACTTATTACTCTCAAGCACAGCTTCTCATCAGGGAAAAATTAGACCAGATGAGAAGTAATCAAGAAATTCTGGAGAGGTTTCAAAGATCCTCCTTTTAACTGCTTCCTTTAAAAAAAAAAAAAAAAGTCTTTTGCTCTCTCAGTCTTTTGGAAGAAAGAAAAGTTAACATCTCTACCATAAAGCTCTAGAAAGTTCCATACAATTGCTTCATGTCACTATTTTCTTTTAATAAAAGTCACAACAATGATAATACTAGATGAATAAATGCCAAATTAAGAATTTTTTCCCCTTACTAATGGTACCAGGGCCATCATTCTGGCAGAACTAATGCCAAAGCAAAAATAATCACAAATCAATCAGGAATCAGAACAAATAAACAAACTACTTAAACTGACTTGGGCATTTCATTTTTACTGAACTGGCTATTTAATAGAAAAATAATGTGAAGTGGGTGTATAATAAAGAGGTTAAGAAGATTTGGCAATGGATTGCAGTGGTTCAAATCAGACTCCTATTAATTAGTAGCTTTTTTATTAGTCTTAAACACATTATATCTTTCCTCTCTAATTATGAATTTTATCACATGTAAAAGGGAATTATAGCCGGGCACGGTGGCTCAAGCCTGTAATCCCAGCACTTTGGGAGGCCGAGACGGGCGGATCACGAGGTCAGGAGATCGAGACCATCCTGGCTGACACAGTGAAATCCCGCCTCTACTAAAAAAAATACAAAAAATTAGTCGGGCGAGGTGGCGGGCGCCTGTAGTCCCAGCTACTCAGGAGGCTGAGGCAGGAGAATGGCGAGAACCTGGGAGGCGGAGCTTGCAGTGAGCTGAGATCCAGCCACTGCACTCCAGCCTGGGCGACAGAGCAAGACTCCCCCTCTAAAAAAAAAAAAAAAAAAAAAAAGGGAATTATAGCAGAGTCAACCTCAACATTTTGGTGAGAGAATGAAATGGAATCAATATAAAACATTTAGCATGGTAAATATTCAATATAAATTAGTTGTTAATATTAATCTCTTACATAGCAATAATTATATTTGAATATCTGGCTCCTCTTTTCTATTTTAGCAATGTTTTGTGACATTCTCATTGAAATTTGGAGATATCTAACTGACAAAATCTCCTATACTATCCTGCAATAATGGAATTATTATAAAAAAATTATTGAATGATCATCTAGGCCAACATCCTATTTCAGTGTTTGAATCCCTGAAATGTGAGAGAGTGTAAGTGATTTTTCTGAAGTCGAACATCTACTCTTGGTGGAGATCCAAGATTAGGATTTGAGTGTTCTGATTTTTCAAAAGTATCTTCTTCAGTTTATTTTCACATCTGTGTATACAACCAAGACTTGTTTTTCAGACAGGAGTAGACAAGTTAAGTTCCAGATTACATATACTGGAATTTAAGATGAGAACTTGATCACTAGACTATGCATAAAGATAATTCTTTCTAGAAATAGTGTAAGTGCCTGACCACTTGGGATGAGTTAGTGTTTGGCAAAAATCATTGTCTCCTTGACCAATGGGATGAGAGCCACGATGATAAGAAAAGTCAACTGCAACATACTGAAATCCCAAGCAGACAAGATAGTCAAATAAAGCAAGGTTAAATCTCAGGAAGAAATTAATCTACCATCATAAACCTTTAGGATGTTGGAGATGTGGTCGCTAGCATTTCCATGATCAATTCAACTGCGTTGGTTTTACACAAACTGGATAGTTTGTAACAAAAGACGGTGGATTACCATAATTTTAACCAAACATGAGCCCCAATCACTTTTGCAGTTCTAAATGAGGTACTTTTACCTAAAGATATCAAAGCAGACTTGAAAACTTAGTATGTTTCTATACATATAACGAATGTATTATTTTCACTATTAGTTGAGATGAAAAAAAGTGCCATTTGTGACACGAATAGCAGGCTAGCAATTATTTTATTTAAGGATATATTAATTTTATTTTTGCCTATTCAAAGATAATATGATGTACCTCAATTACGTTGGCCTTCTGCAGAATATCTCACAGGCTCTATTTTGATTACATCATGAAAATTGGATCTAGTGAGTAGGCAATGGTATGTATTTATTATGCCATGCTAGGACATATAAATGACTATGTGAAATGAACTGTACAAAGATTCAGAGACATGCCATATTAATGAAAGGTTTTAAGGGTTGCTCAGCTAGAATGGCTGGTACATAATGGGGCACTGGTGGAGTTTGTCCAGAATTTAGGAGATTCACTGAATTGTCTCTTTGCACTTCTATGCCTGGTGACAGTGAGAGCAACAATTTCAATGACAATAGCCTAACAAGGGAAAGACAACAAAGAGCTTAATTTTGTGGGATGAAAGAAAAGTCAACCCACCATGGAAACAAGCTAGACCTGCTGACTTGCTGATCCAGGCTGAAAAAAATCTAGGATTTATGGGTGAAAAAGAAAAATGACAAATATAACAGTGGAGATTATAGTTTGTTTCAGTGACCACTGTATATAGTCTGCTGTACTATATGAAAAAAGAAGCCAGCCATCAATTTGAAAATTCAATGCGATAAAAAACTAAAATGATGTAAGTGGTAGACAGTATCCGATGCCTCAGTTACCCCACCATACATCTTCTTTGCCTCACATATAATTGTACCCCTGGTTTCATGGATAATTCTGTATGTGTTTTGAGATACCTGGTCCTAATAGCATCTTGTTGTCTGTGCCAAGTTTTCTCCTGAGCTGCAGACATAAATGGGTGTTACTTCATTATGCTTAATAGTAATCCCAAATCAAAGGGAAATTAATGCCCTTGAGAACAACGCTTAACTTTTAAAGTGGTGGTAGCAGCAGATGCATTTAACCTTAGGTGGACAATTCTAGAAGACATTCTGCACTCTCCTTTGCATCTCCCAACTGAAATGAAGCCTCATTTGCTCCTAACAATGTGTATTATTACGAAGTGACTAGATTTTCCTCCTTATCTCTTTCTTCCTTTCCTCCTTTTCCTCCTTTCTTCAGTTCTTCAAATCTGGAACAAGGATATATATATGCAAGCTGCATTTAGGAAATAATCTCAAGCAGCTTGCTTATAAATCTTTGTTCCACGCTCTACTTCAAGGGTTCCCCAGTCTAAGACATCTTTTGTAAGTAAATCTTGTTTTGTTTTATTAAATCCTGCTTGGCTATAAGAAATATAATTTGATAGAGCAATTATAAGACAACTTCAACTGATAAGTAAAATAATTTATTTCCATTTTAGGATTCAGGATAGCTCCTATTATTTTTTCCACATAACTATTTTCCATAATCAATTTATATACATAAATAGGTGAAAGTTAGGCAAATTTATAAGATTCATTCTCTTCTTATGAATCACTCTTATACATTTTAAACCAAGTTTCTTTCTTCCTTTGGTAGCTAGTTCCACCTATACCACTATCTTCCTAGTTTAAAAATTACTGTCTTTGAAATAAATAAATAAATAAATAAATAAATAAATAAATACATACATATTTGTAAACATCAGAAATAAATTACAGAATAATAAAGAAAAGTCCACTGCTTACAATTATAGCTTAGGCGGTATGGGGAATTAGATTAGGGAACCTGGGTGGTTTTCTGTTTGAATAATATATTTGTAATGATATTAAATTTAGCCGGATTACACACATAAGATAATTGTTAAATTCATATACAAATTGACTTTAGTTACCTCTCATGGCGTATTGTTACTGGAAACATTCTTATTATATTGTGAATCTCTGTGGCATGTATTCATTAGCTTCTTTTATTACATTATAGAAAACCACAAATGCAATTTATATCAATTTGCTTTCCATACTTCTTAAAGAATTTGAATAAACACAAAAAAGTACTTCTGAGATCCTGTATTGTATGCTGTAATTGGGATATATGCCTATACAGCTCACTTGTTAAATTGTCTAACACTTTCAGGTAATTCAGTATAAAATTCAGTACAAAATTCTGCATGTAAGGCTACCATATCCTGCCAGATTTACAAATTCACATATTCTAGAAGCATTATTTTTGAATATATATTAACACACACACTTCTTATTTTCTTCTCCACAGTTTGGAATTTGGAGGATGAGCTGTGGAGAATAAAAAAAAAAATGGTGGGAAGAAAACATTTACTTGTCTGTGTTTATTCTCTGCTGGGTCTTAGGCCGCAAAGACTACCTTTGTAGTAGGTCCTCTTTTCTTCTTTTTTGTTCTTTCAAACAGAACTTGGAGAGGTTAGCCACTTTGTCCCAGTTTCTATTCTGGTGAAATCAAAATTCAAAACTTTCTGTCATTTTAAATTTTAATATTTTCATGACTATTTTTATCCTCTCTTGGTTGGACTACATTTGGTTTTTGCTTCAACAAATTACTTATTTCAGATTTGGGTATACAATGATTTGTTTGTGAATTGATATCTTAGATAATGTTCTGTTGCCTAATGTATTTCGTTCCCTTTTTTCACTCTCCAGTAAATACATTTATCATATTATGTTAATGAAAGATTGGCTTCTCTGTAACTCTTTCTAGACTGTATGTACACCGACAGAAAGAACATGATAAGTTGGATAGTAATGGTGTACATGAAAGACACATAATTATTAAAGATTATTAGTAAATGTGCAAAATCCTATGTCCTTTATAGTATACATTATATTTTCGTTTCTTTAATATGCTGCACAAATTTGCTAAAGATATTTATTTTACACCTGTACTTATGTATTTACCTCATAACAGTTACTTAACTTAGGTAAAATATTCAAAAATATAATTTCACTTTAAACACTGCAATGGCCAAGAAGTTGAAGAGATTCAAGAAAAAGGAATACATTGCATATTATGAGAGAAAATTTTGAATTAACAATTTGAAGAAAATAATATATTGAATATATATGATATGACTCTATAACTGTCAAATCAAATACTTTTAAAACCAGACTTGATTAACTATCACTCTAATTGGTTCATTGTTCTTGTCCAAAGACATGATTTCATATGGAACTATATAGACTATTCTTTTCCAAAGGTGGGAATTACTGAAAGGCCAACAGACATCTAAAAGTGATCTTTTGCCTTTGATGCTTCTACATTGAAATTATATGTGCTATTATTAGCAAAGAGGAATTTGGCAAATTATGAGGCTCTTTCAACCCTTGCTAATTAATTCCATCCATTTGCCAGATATTTCCATATTACCAAGAAGTTCTTCCAAAGGCCTAATATTAAATTGCTTCTATTGTTGTCTAGGACAATTTTTTCTTAACTATTCTCCAGTTTGTGACAGGTATTATGTTATTAATAGAATATAGCATTTGATTCTAATATTATTCCCTATACTATCCACTGATTTACGAAGGAAACCACCAATACAATTCTATTAAAGTCCCTGTCACTTTGTTTGCTATTTAAATTGTTTCTACATTGAATCAAGTTCCTTTTATTAATTAAACATAAATTATATTCAATGGTAATTAAATATTTCAATTATTAATACTTAAATTTAAACTTTTTTCATCTTTTACTTGAGAAAATGACTTGTTTTATAAAGTTCAAGTTTTAGCAATTATTTGTACACTGCTGTTAAATATATATTTTAAAAATGCTAAATTGTTCTTTCTATTTAATTTGAATTTTTGATTTAGTTAAAAACTCTGAGCAATGCTCATTTATTTTGCCATCCTTCCATTGAGCCAAGTTTTTTTTTTTT
>NW_016804424.1:2652536-2659385 GCF_001698545.2 Rhinopithecus bieti | reverse complement strand
TCTGCCCGTCTCGGCCTCCCAAAGTGCTGGGATTACAGGCTTGAGCCACCGTGCCGGGCCAAGATAAGACATTTCTTACATGGCCTAATCTAAAGTAAAAACTGCCAAATTATATATATCACTTTGAGATATTTTATGGGGTTGCTTATTGCTAGATAATTAATGCCACTGTTTAATCATGTTACGTTTATAAAACAAATTATTTAACATAGCTGTTGCCAAAACTTTATCTATTTTTTTCAGTTCTTCCCTGAAGAAAACCTTATTAATTTAAAAATATGTGAATTCATTAATTTACTTGTTTGTACTTCTCTAGTTCGCATTAACTGTATTTCTATTAAGGGCAGGAACCATCCCTTAATTCGTTAAGTAAGGTCTGTATCTTATTCAACACAGGTTAGTGTGAACTCAAACCACAAAGTAAAGGGACTGTATAGTATTAATACAGAAGTAGGGAATATCCTCTCAATTTCTTATATATTTTAGCTTTTATAATCTACTGTTGCTTTATCCTTAATTTGCAAATACCCCTAAGTAAATCTCGTCTGTAAATCTTATTTCTGGCCCATGTTCCTTTGTATAAAACATTGTGACTCACTGCTTTAAAAAACATCTCTATTTACTGTCTCTTCTAATTCCTCATATTATTCCTTCCATGTGGCTAACCTAAGGGCACATTTTCCATTTGTATTAATTGGCCTCTTTTGTGACTGAGAATCCTGACCGCTCTTGCTCCTACAGAACTGTTCTACTCTCAGCTGTGCCTACTTCTCTAGGGAACCACTTTCAATCTTCATCATGGGCTGCTCTTCTATTTCCTTTCTAGTATTCTGGAAGCTTTTCTGGCTGTGGAGATATCATGCAATCCTCCCACGGTCTTAACATGATTTGGTCTGCCTTCTGCCCAGTTCTACAGGTCCTTCAAATTTAACATAATTTTTCCCTCACAACTGCTTCTCTTTGTTATTAATACTTTTGATAAATTGTACCACTTCACATTCAATGAGTCTCCAAGTCCAAATGACAGTTCCTGTGATGCTTGATTTTATGTGTCAACCTGGCTAGGCCATAGTACCAAAATATTTGGTCCAACACTATTCTAGATGTTTCTGTGAAGGTATTTTTTGGATAGCGTTAACATTTATATCAGTAGAATTTTAGTAAAGTGATTTACCTCCATAATGTGGATGGGCCTCATCTAATCAGCTGAAGACCTTAGAAAAAGACAGACCTATCCTGAAAAACAGAATTCTGCCAAAAGTCTGCCTTCAGACTCTTAACTTCACCATAAACTCTCCCCTAAATCTCAGCCTGCTTGTCTACACTGTAGATTTTGGACTTGTCAGTCTCCATAATTGAGTGAGCCAGTTTCTTCAAATCAAGAGAGAAAGGAGATAGATAGATAGATAGATAGATAGATAGATAGATAGATAGATGCTAGATAGATAGATGTTCTGTTGGCTTTGTTTCTCTGGAGAACCCTGGTTAATATATTTCCTAGATGCCTCTGAACTATGTCCCTCCATTCTATATTGAGCTATTTTTTCCACATTAAATCATATCTCATTTGTTAATTGGAAAAAAAAATCCTATTATATGAACTTTAAATTTATTAATTAATAAATTTCAATCACAAAATAGTTTGATAAGTTGGTCATTATTGTTTCTATTTTACAGGTGTAGAAACTAAGGCAGAGTTAAGTAACTTAGCAAAGATGGCACAGTTAAAATTCAATGCAGGCAGATCTAGTTTCAGTGTTGGAGCTCTTACTCTGCTAGCATGTCGTTTTCACTTTTATAGTTCCTCACTCATTTAACCAGAATAAAACAAGAATGTTTTTTGTGGTCTCTAACTTCTGTCAAAATTACTGAATTGATTCAAAAAAATACATTTTTTACCAAAAATTATAATTTGTACTAAAGCTTTTACTAAAACTTCTAGACTGACAGGCTGCTAAGAAAGCCCATTTTCACATTATTGGTGGCAATTCTTTATTTCTTTTCTGTAGTTCAAAATCTGATACTAAAATGTGAACTGAACTTTCTAAAACATAAACTCCTAGCTAGGAAGCATCCAGATTCATTCAATAATATTTATTATAAAAGAGTATTATTTTATGCAATACTTTTCAATGTGATTTCAAGTCTAGTATTTCCAACATTATGATATTTAAAATATTCAACCTTTTCATGACAATATTGAGTACATGGGAATATAAATGAGCAGCACATTTTTTGAGATGTACAATAAATTACATATACACAAATGCGTTAAGCATTTCCTGTTTGTAGTAGTGGTTAAAAGTTGTTATTCTTTTCATTTAACCTATCCTGAAGTATATCCAAAAACTAGTGATGATTTCTAGATTACTTTGGTACAGATGTATTGATAAAAGTTTTTTATATGAGTGAGTGTTAATCCTCTTTTTCAAATATTCTGAGTAAACAGATTGTTAATATCTAATGCTGCTGAATTATAAAAATGATAGAGATATTGTTAAGTGTGTTCAGCTCATTTTTCCTCCACTTTTCATTTATATATATTTGGAATAGAGGCAAATCTTACCTACAAATCTAGGTGAAATCATGAATGAGTTTTTACTCCTCTTTTAAACTATATTTGTATTTTGATTACAATTCCAAGTTAACCAATCTTTAGAAAGTTATGTGACTGTTACTTTTCTAACTTTGACCATTAGAAAGCATATTGCAAATATTCTAATTTTTTTCACAGATGTGAGAAAATCCATTTTTATTTTTATGTAAAAAAAGATAATGTCAGTCATAAATTAAAAAACAGGAAAAAAACTCTGTTCTATTAAGAATTTAAAAGGTTTTAAAATCTCCACCACACATTGTGAATGCAGATAAAGACATTTAAATATGTCAATATTGGCATTCTTAAATCTAGAAATTCCTAGACTCTCAAGAATAAAATGAAAATAATACTTCATAATTTCCAAGTAAACTTATTTTAAAGTATGAACAGATGCATGGAAATACCTTCTAGAAATTAGAAATGCCCATGCTAATTAAGAACCAGTTGAAGTTAAATAACTCTTTTCAAGTTGAAAAGTTTCTCTAGTGAACAGGTTAAAATTTACATATCCGTTAACAAAGATGATAATAGAATACTATCTTCTTCATCGCTGCTAAGCCCCAGGCATAAGGGAATAGCACAACTTGATTGTAAATGAAGCTGCATTCTCTCAGATCTTATTAGTCTTTTGTAGCTAATGTATACCTTTAAAATGAAAATTATCACAGATCAAATATTAAAGACCTACACAACATTTTGCCTAAAGATAAATCACCTCAATATTTTACATATTCTCTAATATATGTGAGTAACTAAGTTAAATGCTGAATGGAAATTTTGGTATGAATACTTAACAGGCAGTTTGTGCAGATATTGTTCCTTTGGGAAGATAAACAATATACCTGGAGCAAAATTCAAACAAATAAATATCTTTTTTTTGGTTACCTGATGCGAAGAGTCATTGAGTTACTTGTGGAACCAGGCTGTTGATGTGGGGAGAATACATGCAGACACTCATAAGAAAAATATTTATTATAGAAAAGAGGTTAAAAATGTTGGTTCTGAAACTTGACTGGGTTATCATTATGTCTCACTTAACTGGTATTTGAACTTGGAAAATTTCTTAAGTTCTGTGTACCTCTCTTTTTTTCTAAGAAGAAAAACACACGCTATTATATAACACACATATACTACTATAAGTGTGTAGTAGTATACATTTTTATGAACAATGCCTAGCACATAGTAGATGACCCATAAATGTTAGTTATCTATATGATAGGAAATGAGATAAGTGAAGTTAATGTCCAAATATTGATGATTTGTAACTTTTTTCAGTTGCTGTTATTATTAGTTTCATATTTGTATCCTAAAACTTTCCCAATATTCTGAATGACATTTAAGAATTACAACATTGAGTTAATTTTTCCCAAAGAATGTTATAATATTTCTTGAAACAAATGCCCCAGGTTATATTTAGCTCATTATTTGGGTGGTATTCATTATTTCATGTTGTATTGCTTGAATAATACAGAAGGTTGGAGTTGGAAGGAAACTTAGAGGTCATCATTTAACAAAAGAAGAAATCTTAGATTCAGGTGAACATTATGAGCTTCAGAAAATCACCCAGCAGGGAAGTAAAAGATCTGAGACTGGAATTCAGGTCTTTTGACATTCAAAACTGTTTTTCTTTTGCTTCCCTGTGCTGCTTCTCTGCTCTGTAATTGTAGTGCTTTTTAAATTTTTTTTAACGTGTGCATATTCTCATACATATGTATGTGTGTGTGTGTGTGTGTGTGTGTGTATACCTCAGAAATGAGAAATGCTATTATAATTTGTCAAGCTAATTTAAATTCAGGCAGTCTTTTCTTAGCTTTCTGATTCTAAATAATCCTTATACTATTGGACAAATGATTAGGCATTTTTCACATCTCAGGATATAAGACCAATATTGCTAAATCTTTAATCATGCCCAGAAGAAATACATCAAAGGAATCAACTATTGTAATGATGATGACTTCAATTAACTATTTTGTAATCCAATAATGCATTTCATTAGAGTATTCTAAGAACTTTCTGGCATCATTACCATAATCTTCAGTGTTCCTACTTGGTATGTATTTCAGGACCTAAACATAATAAATAGAAAGGCACAGTCCCTACCACTAGATAACTTGCATTTGTTAGTAGAACACACTGCAGCATAGTATGTGTTGACAAAAGAGATATTTGCATCCAAATTTTACTACTGTGGATTCATAACAGTTCAGTGTTGGTTATTTACCAGAGAAAAGACGAGAGAAAAACAAATGAGGAATTTTTTTTTTTTTTTGGCTCTTGTAGCCAGACCTTGGCTGTTGGTAAATATTAAGACTGCTGCAATCTTAAATTAAGGTGAAATATTCACTTATTTTACAAAATACATGTAAGTAAGATAACAAATAGTAATTATAGAATTATGGCTTTTAAATCTGTAGAGCTGAGACATGTATTAACAATAGTATAGGGAACTTGGCAATATTCTTACCACTCAAATTAATTCTCTTAAACTTAACCTCCATCTCATTTAACTCAGTATCTCTTTCTAAAAGATTATTTCCCATTTAAACACTCTGCCTTTGCTAGTCTACAACACGTGTTTTCTTTAGCAATGACTGTAATTACTTAAAGAGTATTCGTCAATGCCTGGTAAGCTGAGTGAGTAGATGGACATGTGCTCACATCTCATTATTTTACTATCTGGTGGTCTCCCTAACAGATTCTTTAACATGTGAAGAATCAACAAAAATACAACTACATCTGATCTTTGTCTTAGGCGAAAGGATCCGGCTTGTCTTACTCATTATAGGACAAAATATATATAATGTTCATGCTCATTTCCCATTTTTCCATACCATAAGATGAACTCCTGTAATGGGAGAAAATAGAACTCATTCAAAAGTTATTGAAGGCAATACTATGACCACCTGGTGACTAGAATCTCTTTACTCATTTCTATACAAATTGTGATTTGTCTGTACACTTATAATGCATCATTCTTTTATATTTTCACAGTTCTGTCTGGAGAGTATTTTGTCTAAAGCATAGCTTTCTCTTAACCATGTAAATGTAAATCAAAATGACAATGGTGTATCCTTTAATTTTAACTAATCATTAGTTGATAGCTATGATTTTGTCCCATTTAACAGCTAGAGACAAAAACGTATACAGAGCTTGAATAACATGCTATTGATAAAACCTCACTTTGGTATACAAATATTTCTTACTTTCTTAATTGTTTTTTTCACCTTGATGTATCACTAATGGAAATGGTTCTGTTAAAATTGTCCACTGTTGGTCAATTTGTCAATTTCTTCCACTCTTGCATATGTATTTATATGTATATGTGTGTATGAATATATATACATAAATATTATGTATTTTAAGGTAATTTTATTAGAAAATAATTGTTCAGAATTTTTTTTATTTTTGGTGGAATGAATCTTTAATCATTACATATATAGTGTTCATAATCATGTTTTCTTGATGTTATTCTATATAACATTAATACTGTCATATCACTTTTTTTATTGGTATTTTTCTGGTGTATATTCCTTTTTTTTTTTTTCTCGGTGTTACATTTTCCTTATTTTAGGAAGGTCTCGCAAACATCATACCTTAATTTCCAAAAGTACAATTTGACAATGTCTTTCAAATGAAGAGTTTATCTGAGCTTCTTCATCCACTTAAATCTGCTTCTAGCAATTTTGCTTTCTATTTTGCGCATTTTGGTGCTTCCTTCTACTTCCCAGTTTTAAGAAAACTATTAGGTATTGTTTGTATATTTATTCCTTTCATTCCATTTCTTCACATTCCTTTAGAAGCTGTATATTTCTTTTCTTATAGAGGTTATAATTTGTAAGCTATACTTAATGTAACATATATATTTTAACATCCCTCCAAAAATATAAGGACTTTACAATGATTTAATTTATATCAATAACTTTGAAAATTCTGCCATTTTTATCCAGTTTTGTAAATTCCCCCTAATATTATGAGTATTATTATTTATAAAGACAGATTTGACTAGATTTACCTATATTTATTAATTTTTCTCACTACTGGTATTATTTTTCCTATTCCCAAAGTATGTATTTTTAGAACTCTTTTAAATTTAGGTCTACTTTTATTTATTCTCGGTTTTTATTAAAGTTTTTTATTTTAGCCATATTCTTTTACATTTTTTTAAATTCATACAATTCTAGACTTCTGATATGTTAATCGCTTATATTTTAAATATCTCATAAACCCAGGTTAACTTTTTTTTTTTTTTT
>NW_016804424.1:2639342-2651674 GCF_001698545.2 Rhinopithecus bieti | reverse complement strand
AAAAAAAAAAAAAAAAAAAAAAAAAAAAAAAAAAAAAAAAAAAAAATTCATCAATAGATGAATGGAAAAAAGAAAGAATGAGACATATGTTTGAGCACACGTGTGTGTGTGTGTTTGTGTGAGTGCGCGTAGTGTGTGTGTGTGCGTGAGAGAGAGAGAGAGAGAGAGAATATTATTCAGCCTTAAAAAGAAGGAAATCTTGCCATTTGGGACAATACAGATGAACCTGGAGGACATTATCCTAAATGAAACAAGTCAGATACAAAAAGGTAAATACTGCATGATCTCATGTATTTGTGGAATCTAAAATAGTCAAACTCATAAAAGTAGAGAGTAGAATGGTGGCACCAGAAACTAGCGAAAAAAGGAAATGAGTAGTTGTTGGTCAAAGAATACAAATTTTTTTTGTGAAGATAAATACTTCTGAAG
Organism: Rhinopithecus bieti; assembly: GCF_001698545.2. Taxonomy (NCBI): domain Eukaryota; kingdom Metazoa; phylum Chordata; class Mammalia; order Primates; family Cercopithecidae; genus Rhinopithecus; species Rhinopithecus bieti. The sequence continues at coordinate 2,651,245 of NW_016804424.1, read as the reverse complement.
ATCTAATGTACAGCAACAAAGACTATAGTTAACAATACTGCATGCACAGTGCACTTGAAATTTGCTAACAAGATAAATCATATCTTAACACACACATGCAAAAGGAAGAAATGACAGCCATGTGAGGTGATGGGTATGTTAATTAGCTTGATTATGGTGATTGTTTTATAATGTGTATATATATATAATCGAACTATCAAGCTGTACATCTTAAACCTATACCATTTTTCTTTATCAATTATACTTCAATAATGCCAAATGATAATATTGCCTTAGATGTTGGTGTCTCCAATTTCATTTTGATTTATCTGCATGCGGGATTTTTAAATTCATCCTATTGGGTATATATTGCATTTCTCGTGCCTGTGGCTTTACATCTTTCACCTGTTTTTGAATAATTTTATTATTTCTCTAATATTGTTTCTCTTCTCTCAAGGCTCTTCTTCTAAAATATGGATTAATTACATGTATTTAGAATTTCCTACTCTTTTTTTTTTTTTCGGAGTCTCGCTCTGTCGTCCAGGCTGGAGTGCAGTGGCGCGATCTGGGCTCACTGCAAGCTCCGCATCTCTAAACCTCTTTTTTATATCGTATTTATCTCTCTGAAGTTCATTTTTAAATTGGGTATCTCAAAATTGTCTTTCAATTGAGTTATTTCTTTTAGTTATACCTATTGTGTGCTTACTCCATATTTTAGTGTTTTCAACTTATAGGTTTAACTTAAAATCTTCCATTAAAAATGCCTATTGCTTATGTATGTAATTTTCTTTTCTTTTCTTTAAATATCCACTCATAGGAATACATATATACACATTTCAGATATTTTTAATGTCTGAATTACTGAGTAGTCTAAACCTGTTTTTTGTTGAATTAATTCTCATTCATGACATTTAGTTTGAATATTAGCTAATTTTTTATATTGAGTCATATGATTGATCACAAATTCTGGAAACTGTGGAGGCTAAATTGAAGCTGTTTTTCACAGGAGATTTGCTCTTGCCTTTCTGTGATACCAAGTCCAATGAGGATTTCTGATATCTAGCTTCCCATATTGCTACCAGCAATACCCTTAGAGCAACCCTTGCTTTTCTGTTTGCTCACTGCTCACCAGTCTAGTTAAGATCACTTCTTATTGACAACTCCCCATGGAGTTGTCTCTTCGTTGCTGTGAGCCTAAAATTACAATGGCCACTTCCTGCACAACCTGCAACATGAGGATTCCTTACAGTATCTAGCCCCAAATGCTATATTTTTTACTTTCACAATTTGCTTTTAATCAAGGATTTAATAGATGGAAGTTCTGAAATTTGTTTAAATTCATCTATATAATGTTAATTATTTCGTATTTTAATTAGCAAATATGTATGTATATGTTTTCATAAAGTTATATGACCTTTTCATTAAATAAGATATAATAGATGTATAATGATAAAAACCACAGAATAATAGTTATTTCTTCACAGTCATAATATTTCCTAAAATTTAAGTTCTGAATCCATGATGTTAGAAAATTTCTTTTCTTTTACCCCCACTATACGCCTGATTAAAATTTACTATATTTGCTATTTTAATAAAATAAGGCACTACATTTCTAACAAATGCTTTGGAGAGTATTTATATAATAAGCAAGTCTTCTATCATATGCCCGTTTGGTGGATGCAAGAAATTTTTTATTGGAGGTCATCAGCATTAGCCAAAAAAATCAATTCAAATCAAATCAAAGTGTAGCTGCTCACATTTCAAAGTTTTAATGTGATTAATATACTTACATTAGGTTTACTCTTAATATATAATTTAAATCTTTAAAGAGTGTCTAGATAAATTTTAATATACAATTTTACTTATACTTTTATCAAAATTACATATGTTATGGAGCACTTTTATCAAAATTACATATATTAAGGAGCCTGAATATAATTTGCAATGATTCCTTAACATATAATATTGTATATGTTAATTTCCATACCCATAGGATTAAGTCTAATATGATGTTTTATAGTGTAGGGGATAGAATGTATTTAAAATCAAGTAGAAACCACATATTTTATCAGATAGCATTGATAGACCCCAACCAAGACTAAACACATTATTTTTATTAATAAACATGAATACATAATCAATTATATTCAAAGGCTTTTATATGAGAATACAACTGTCCCTCTATATTCTGTGGGTTTCGCATCTGTGAATTCAAAAATCACAGATCGAAAATATTCCAAAATAATTAAAAAATAAAAACAGCGCTCTGGTTGATTATGGCTGGCTAGAAGCAGCTAGTGAGTGTCTCCCTCACTGACAAGAATCAAAACAGTGAGTAAATATTAACACTTCAAGTAGATCATCTAAGAAAACATATGGAGTTTATCAGAGAAGCAACAGGAATCACAGAAAATAGGAGCATGAAGCCAAGCAGCCCTCTGAGTTCGGCCTGGCATGGAGCTGGGAGAGGAGTTGGGAGAATCTCCCCAATGCAGAAAAGGCATGAGTGAGTGACTTCTGGCACTCCACACTCCTGCCATGGACCTTTGCAATCCTAGCTATGGAAGAACCCCCTGGATTTCCTGGCCCTTCAGAGTAACACAAGTCGCTGCCCGTATACTGTGCAGAGGCATTGCTTGAACCCATGTGGATTCCTGAAAGGTTTTGATTCCTGAACAGCTGCTACCACCACACCAGGGAGGAAGCATGGACCCCAGGCACTTAGGCACACCACAAAGATGGATATTACAACTGCTGCCACAGGATGGAGAAATGCGCAGACTGTGGATCAGATGGCTGCCTGACTCCACTGCTCCCGCTAGACAGGGACTGCATTCCTGGGCATCATGTCCACAATACAGCTGCCCTGTCCCCACCTGAGAATTTTGGTTGCGGCCCAGCATTCTAAGAGCCTGGCCTTGAGAGGCTGGTGATCCTCCCTGGGTTCCACCACAGTTGCCACCACCACCACCACTGTCATGATTGCTGCCACCACTATTGCCATCACCAGATCAAGGAAGGCGCGGGGATACCTGGCACCTTTGCATATTCCAACAGTGGAATCTACCACTGCTTCTGTGGGAGGACAGTTTGAGTTTGCTGTGTCCTCCAAAGCTGCCCGGCTTCCCTGCTCCTACTGCAGGGGGACCTAACCTCCTGAGTGATAGGCTCACAGTGTGGTTGCCCTGCTCCTACCTGAACATTTTGGCTATGACCCTGTGCCCTTCTGACAACTCAGCCCCCAGAGGTCTACATTCTCTCCTGGGGCCCCCACTACCATCATTGCCACCACTGACAGGCCAGGGAGGGAGATACTGGGCACCTTCACATACCCCAATGAAGGTTACCATTGCTACTCCTCTTGGAGTAAGGCACCCGTGAGCCATGTACCTCACCAACGTCAACCTCCACTCCTCCCACTGAGCCAGGGGTTGCTTTCCCCAGTGACAGGACCACAGCACAGCTGCCCTATTCCCGCCTGACAATTTCAGCTGCAGCCCTTCTAAGAGCCCAGCCCCTACAGGCCTGTGATCTACTCTGAAACTCCCACACCCTGAGTGTTCTGCCACCCCCTGAGCATTTCGTCTGCCCCTACCTGAGAGTTCTGCCAGTGATCTGAGGTCCAGCCTGGCTCTTCCTATTATCTCAGCCAGCAGCGGAACCCTGAGGACCTGAGGACAAGTTCACTGACCTAGTCTCGGTATAGTCCCTTCAGGACTCCTGCACCCCATCCAAGGGGCCATCTAAAGGCCTAGGGATTGAGGGATTAACTAGCCCAGTCCACAACTGCTGACACTTGGTCACTCCCCTTCTGATCTGAGTTCAGGCAAACAAAACCAGTTTTTGCTATCACAGCTAACAGACATCTGCATGTGCGGATAGGTAAAGCCATTCCCCCACTCAACAAGAAGCAGCAGATTCTCTCATTAGAGAGCAGGCAAGCCACAGAGCTGTCTGTATTGAGGTGAGTGGAAAGGTTTTGCCCCAAGGCCACTGCCATGGAGAACAGTGGGATGGCAGTTTTCTGTGGCTCTAAGCTACACTGTGGCCTGGAGATAGACAAAGTGTTTGTTGGAACTGACAATCATGAGACTCAGAACGGAGGTGTGAGAGAGAAACAGATGGCGTTCTTGCTTGTCTAGGATGTGTGGTTGGTGCAGGGCTCTCCCTCCCTGCAGAGACTTTGGCACATTTCACCAGGAGCGCAACCAGCCTTATTTGTTAGGGCTTGTCCTGCACTCAACACCGGGGTATTTGTGAGTTGTCCAGTTCTGCCCAGCTTTGTCCCTCCACCTCAGTAAACAAGTATCAATTACCCATTTTCTTCAGCTGCAGCAAACTCTTACCTATAAATGCTACCTACTGGCCTGGAGGATGAATGGCATAACCCAAAATGAAACCTGCTGACAGAGCACATAGGGCTATAAAAGCAAACTCAGAAGATCCTATCAAACATATGTTACAGTCACACATCAAGGGGGGTCAAATATGAGAAGTTTCAGCTTCTTCAGATGAGAAGGATGCAGCATAAGAACTCCGGCACCATAGATAAAGCCGTTAAGAGTTGTGACACAGAGGATCACACTAGAACCCTAGCAGTGGATTCTAACCAAAATGAAAATTCTGAAATGATGAAGACTCAAAACGTGGATTGCAAAGAAGCTCAAGAGACCCAAGAAAATGTTGCAAACCAATGAAAACATATCAGAAAAACTATTCATGGTATGAAAGAAGATGTAGATATCTTAAAACAAACAAACAAACAAAAAACAGAAAAATAAACAAAACTTCAGGAAATAACAAATTCACTGAAAGAATTTCAAGATAGAATTGAATATTTTAAAAATAAGATAGACTAAGCAGAAGAATGAATTTCAGAGGTTGAAGATCAGTCTTTCAAGTTAACCTGGTCAAACAAAAATAAAAAAAAATGTTGAAGAACAAAGCCTTTGAGAAATATGGAATTATGTAAATCCTTTAAGTTATAGGCATTCCTGAGGGAGAAGAAGAAAAAGTAAAAAGTTTGGAAAACATATTTGAGTATATAAATTAGGAAAATTTTTCTGATCTTGCTGGAGATGTAGACAGCCAGATATAATAAGTTTAGAGAACCCTTGGTAGATAATAAGACAAAAATCACCAAAACATATGGTCATGAGACTAGGCAAAGTCAACATAAAGCAGCTAAAGAAAAGAGTGAAGTTACCTGTAATGAAATCCCATCAGACTAATGGCAAATTTCTCAACAGAAATCTTATAAGCCAGAAAAAATTGAGGGCCTATATTTAGCCATTTTAAAGAAAAAAAAATGTTGCCAACAATTTTACATCCTGCCAAACTAAAGTTTACCAATGAAGCAGAAAGGAAATCTCTTCTAGATAACCAAATGCCAAGGGAATTTGTCACCACTAGGCTGGCACTATAAAAAAATTCTCAAAGGAGTTCTAAACATGGAGACAAAAGGATGATACTTGCCATCATAAAAGTAGACACGTATAAAATGCTTCAGATCCTATAAAGCAATGACATGATTTAGATTACAAAGCAACTAGCTAACAACATTATGATAAGAATGAAACCTCACAGGTTAATAATAACCTTAAACTAAATGGCCTAAATGCCCCATTTAGAGGATATATGTTGGCAAATTGTGGAAAAAAAAAAAAAAAAAGATAAAACCATTTGCTGTCTACAAGACACCCACCTAATGGAGAAATATACCCACAGGCTCAGAGTAAAGGGCCGAAAAAGACATAGCATGCAAATGGAAAAATAAAACAGACTTTAAATCAACAACAGTTAAAAATTATAAGAAAGGACATTATATAATGATAAAGGGTTCAATTCAGCAAGAAGATATAGCCCTTCTAAATATATGTTCATCCAACAACAGAGTACCTAAATTTATCAAACAAATGCAATAGAAATAAGAAAGTAAATAGACAGTAATACAATAATAATGGGGACACTAACACCCCTATCCTCCTGCAGCATTACACATAATTGAGGCAGAAAATCAGTAAATAAATTATAGACTTAAAATGGACTTAAAGTGGACTCTAGACCAAATAGACTTAATAAACATTAACAGAGCATGCTATCTAACAACCACTATATATATAATATATATAATATAATGGTTATATATAATATAGTGTTTATATAATATATATTACATATAATTTAGTGGTTTTTAATATATAATATAATATATTATGTATTATAATTGCATGAACAGTTATCCAAAATAGATCATATGCTTGGTCACAAATCATGTTTCACAAACCATGTTTCAATAAATTTTAAAAAATCAAAATCATGTCGAGTATCTTCTAAGACCACAGTGGGATAAAGTTAGAAATCAAAACCAAGTGGAACTCTCAAAACTACACAAATACCTGAAAACTAAACAACTTGCTCCTGAATTATCTTTGGGTATACAACAAAATCAAGGTCTGAAATTAAAAAAAAAAAAAAAAAGTATTTTGAAACAAATGAAAATAGAAATGAAACATAAAAAAAAAAAAAAAAAAAAAAAACAAAAAACTCTGTGTCACAGCAAAAGCATAGATAACAGGAGAGTTTATAGCATTAAATACCTACATAAAAAGATAGGAAAATCTCAACTTACCTAACATTACACCTCAAGAAACTGGAAAATCAAGAACCAGCCCAAATCAAAGCTAGCAGAAAAATAACAAAGATCAGAGCAGAACAAAATGAGATTGAGATTAAAAAAGCACAAAAGATAAATAAAACTGATAGACCACAAGTTAGATTAACTAAAAAAGGGAGAAAATTCAAGGAAGCAAAATCAGAAATGATGAAAATGAATTCATAACTGATACCACAGAAATACAAAAGATCATCAGAGACTATTATGAGTACCTCTACATGCACACTCTAGAACACCTAGAGGAGATGAATAAATTTCTTAAACTATAAAACCTCCCAATACCAAACCAGGAGGAAACAGACTACTGAACAGACCAATAACAAGTAGTGAGACTTAATTGGTAATTAAAAAAAAAAAAAAAAATCACCCAACAGCAACAACAACAAAAAGCTCAAGACCAGATGAATTCACAGCTGAATTCTTCAAGAACCATGCAGAAGAATCTGTACCAATCCAAAGTATTGCATATAATTGAGAAGCAGGGCTTCCTCTCTAACTCATCATTCTAAAGAACCAGTATTATCCTGATAGCAAAATCATTGAATGGTTTTCTAGTGACTTTCAGAGTAAATATTTGTTCTTACTCATTTAACTTGAGATCTGGGAATAATTGAGGCAAAAGAAAATTAAAAAAAAAAACTCATATCAAAATGTCACATTTTTGTGTTGCAATCTCTCAGGCAGAAATTAGGTGCATACTGAAGCACTATATTATAGAAATAATAGTAAAGCATGTATAAAGTTATTGTATCTAAATGGCAAAAGGGACTTAACAAAACGGAAACATTCTCTTTTCAGTAACAAGTATAACTGTAATGGTATAAAAATAGTTTTGTAATTTATCTTTTAAGGAGCATTGATATTCAATAAGAATGCATTTTGTTTGTTTAAAAGGGCATTAAAGCTATTTATGATCTAAACTTACAATTGTAGAATTCTAGATTATAGCTATAATTTATTGACCACCTACAATGTAATTTTCATATGTTTTGTAATTTAACTCTTAAAAAATGCTCCAGAGAAATTCAGAGACATCAGTAAAACAGAAAAAATTATGTTTTACTTACGAGACAAATGTAGTTCAAGGAATTTGAGTAACAGTCCCACTGTAACAGTAGATATTAGAACCAAGATCCAACTCAGGCCTTTTTTGTTCAAGACTCATTGTACAATGGAGAACTATCTTTCAATATTATTAATTGGCACTTTAAATAGAATTCATTACCTATTTTAAGATTATTTTGTTTACTGAATAATATTTAATTAAAAGGCATATTAGAAAATATTACTTCAGCTTTTTTAGATCTTTCTATTTTTTCTTTTATAGAGATAATGATATGTGTGCAAGTTATTTTTTAAATAAAGTATAAGTAGTAGTATTCTTGTAAAGGATGATGTTTCACAAAGATAGAAGAGTGACAAAGCAGGTAATTCTGAATTCCTGTTGCTTCCTTGAAGACAGATTTATGATGAAGTGATGATAGTTTTCTTAATGCTTCAAAAGAAATTCATGTGAAAGATATCTGAGCACTTTTTGAACAGAGAATGCCAAAATCTGAAGTAGAAGAGAAATGTGAGCAATGTTCTTTGCTATTAGTGTATTAACCAAGTATATCAGAACTTTAAATGTCTCATATTTATTTCAAGTGTCATTTCAAAAGGCATAATTCTACTATTTAAACAAATAAAAATAATACAGTAGTCTCCCTCCAGGCTTAAAGATATGAAAAATACCCTTTTGTCTACTTTTCAGGCTCTTCTGACTTCCTTCTCATCTTGTCCTATAGGGAGAATCATTTTCCATCTGCTTAGTTCCTAGGGATTGTTATGCTTCTTTTAAGAGATGTAAGGTAACCCATCTTAGAGAAAATGAAAACTGTATCTGCTGCAAAACTTAAAGACACTGAATTTATGATGCTTGGGAGAAGACTCAAACTGAACAAATTTACATTTATTTGGAGCCAGTCTTTTTCTTTGAGAATTTATAACCCACCACTGCCAAATTCCAGAGAAAGTGGAAAATTATGTTCAATTTATATTTTATGCTTTAAAATTTTGATTAAGTAAAAATTTCATTTTATATTATTTGGTATAAACATGCAAATACATGTTTAAATACAGTTGGCTTAAATGCTATTTCCTAATGAAAAACTGGAGTCAAGTGATTGAGAAAAATAGAAGACACAGAAAAAAGCCATTTGATATAAAATTGTTATAAAATTATAACCAAAATTTCTTTTAAACCATAAGCAAATTGCAATATTTCAAGTGAGACTTTTTCCATGATCTTATTATCACTACTACTAATAATAATTGTTAACATTTATGGTGTGCTTACCATGTCCATTCTCCTAAACGTTTTATACTAATTTTCTAATTTATTTCTCTATACTCAATTTATTTCGTATACAGAAGAAATTGAAAATATTTTCATTTTATAGATAATGAAATTGAGAATTTGCAAATCTTAGTTTCTCACGAAGTTAGACTCAAAATTTGAACACAGTTGTACTACCACCAAAACCTGCATTGTGAACATGGTAGTGTACACCCAGCAAATGGTGCTGAGGCCAATATAGATATACACACATTTCAAGACAAATCCCATTTTATAATTTTTTCCTAACTCTGTTTCTACTGATTTGCATTTTTCAGTTATTATTTATGAACCCTGACCGGCCTCAGAATAAATAAATGTCTTTGCCTTCATTTGACATCTAATAGCCTCTTGGAATTTTCAATCAGAATTGGAGAAAAGCATAATTTCCCAAACTGCTTGTGAGAGTTTAAACATGTAGTCTAGAGAGGAAAAAAGAAAGGATTTCCACTAGTTATATAAAATCTCAAACAGTGATATTTATTATTGATATGTTCAGGGCCACACTGGATATCACTATGCTGTAGCAACAGCAAAGAAATGCAGAGAGTAGTCATCAAAATGATGGAATAAAGCTAATTCTTTCTTTAGAAAAAAATATTTCAAGAGTATTTTATCCTCTGCCTCAAACTGCAGTATAGCCCTACACAATTCTGTTAACTAGAACATTCATAATTGTGTCCTGCAAATATTTTCTTTGGTGATTCAAATTAACACACTCTGACACTAAAGCCAAATATTATTCCTGATATGCATTGACTAACAGAAAACCACTCACAATTTTTGAATCATTGCGTTTTGATTGTTTTCATGTGTTTTAGTGGGAAGATAAAGTAAGTTTTATCAAGGGCTGCTTATCATATATTTTAAATTGGAATGCTTATTGAAATCTCTTGACTAAAGCAAAACTGAAAATAAACACATGAAAATAAACTAGCATGTGACATTGCCTCACTAGATATATCTTTATTCTAAGGTACAGATTCCAATTATATGTTGTTTATATATTTTAGAAAAAGCAAAAGAACTCAGAACATTTACTGTTCATTTCATATATGTAGAGAGATGTTTAGTCTTGAAGGATTGTGTCAAAATTACACTTGCAGATTCAAAAATACAGAATACAGATTCTGCAAAATGAAGTTCACCTTAAGAACATATTCAAAATCTATTTCCATGAAGCCAGGTGCTGTCAGTGCAGATGGAATAACCTGACAGCTGGTGGTCATGATATCCTGGTATTCATGATGCTGGTGAAGTTGAATAGATGAACTGTACTTTGAATGGTAAGAGAATGATGTCTCAAGACATTGCATCTCATCCATCATTACTCATTAATTACCTCTGAAATTTTAACTAATTTTTAAATGCAAATAACTAATATAGTTTCTACATTGTTTTCTCACAAATGCTTTTATAAAAGGTTTTAAGAGTACATATTTTTAAATGCAAAATTTATGGTCCATGCTCCTAGAAGTGCAGTTATACAGTTATTTACATATTTAAAGCAATCTGATTTCAGAAAACTATTGATGAATAACTTGCTTTATTACCTAAGTAAAATAACAGGTTTGAGGGGTACTCTTTTTTTGTATGTGATTTGTACCCATTTTTTTCTTTGCATTGTAAAACTAGATATGAACCTTTTGCTGTAAAGAGGTACATGAACATATTGGCTTCTACTCAAATTCCTTTGACTCTCTTTCTCTGTCTCTCTCCCTCTCTCTCTCTCTACCCCTCTCTCAGAAAGGGGGGGGGGGTTGAGAGAGAGAGAGAGAGAGAGAGACAAAGGGACAATTTGTATGAATTGACTTGCATTCTCTCCCCTCTCTTTCTGAGAGAGGTAGAGAGAGAGAGAGAGAGAGAGAGAGAGAGAGAGAGAGAGAGAAAGGGACAGAGGCAAAGAAATTTGTATGAATGCAAGTCAATATTTGCACATACCATTTTAAGTGAACTATGTCTCTCCCTCTCTCTCTCTCTCTCTCGTGTGTGTGTGTATGTGTAAAAGATGTAGGGAGAGAGAGAGAGAATACATTTTTCAGTGGCATTGCATTTATCAGTGGACTCAATAGAAATGAACATTATGTATAACTTTGGAGACTACTAATGCTTTATGAAGTGAAAATTAATCTACTCTAATGTTTATTGACCGGAGTTCTCAACGTTCTTCCTAAGCAGAGTCTTGTAAACTTCAACACTTTATATGTTTATTATTTAGTAACTGATGATGCAACTCTGATAGGTCAATTATTCTTCATCCAAGCCCATTAAAACCCTTGCATTTAGAAACATCAGAGCTCTTATAACTTTCTATCATCATGTAAAAATTTTATCTAAATTTCTCAAATTCTTTATAACTTAACACCTTCATTTTTTTAGCAGGCTTTTAGAAGATACATACTATCAACTAAGTAAATATTAGAGTCAGACAAGGTATTAAGAGGCAAACCTATGCTCCAGGAATTTGTAGTCTAGTACACATATAGCATTGAATTTAGGATCAGACACAGTGTAATTGCCATCTGTGCTCCAAAACTTACTTAGATATGTGACTTAGAGATGTTCTGAAGAAAAACTAGATAATATTTGTAAAATGCTTTTACACTCTAAAGCACAAGATAAATAGTAAACAAGGCCGGGCGCGGTGGCTCAAGCCTGTAATCCCAGCACTTTGGGAGGCCGAGACGGGTGGATCGCGAGGTCAGGAGATCGAGACCATCCTGGCTAACACGGCGAAACCCCGTCTCTACTAAAATGTACAAAAAACTAGCCGGGAGAGTTGGCGGGCGCCTGTTGTCCCAGCTACTTGGGAGGCTGAGGCAGGAGAATGGCGTAAACCCGGGAGGCGGAGCTTGCAGTGAGCTGAGATCC
>NW_016804424.1:2632869-2638949 GCF_001698545.2 Rhinopithecus bieti | reverse complement strand
TATGCTACTAATGGAATGACCTTAAAAATTCTTATGTTTCTTATGAGTTCTAAGACAAACATTCTAACCATTGATTTGTCTGTATATATTTTTTATTCAACTTAAAAAATTACAGAGGACAAATGAACAATAACATTTCTTACACCACTAATATTGTCCAGGTTGAATAATTTTGAATTTGTAAACATACTTGTTTACATATATTTGGCTTTGTAAAAAGACATCTCTTTACAAGTTAAAAGATTATACTAAAAGAGAGGGTTGTTACATATTTAAGGTTAAATTTCTTTTTTAAGTAAACTTAAAACCAAAAAAAAAAAAAAAGAAAAGAAATCAACAAATTTTCATAAAGTAATTCCACATATATAACCAGTACATAGATCAAGGAGAGCAATGTTAGCACTCGAAAGATCTTACACATCCCTTTAAGTCACTCTCTGACAAAGGTAATCACTGTCCTGATTTATTACATGATAGAATAATTCCACCCTGTTTGAACTATGTATAAATGGAATCATGCAGTATATTATCTTTGAACTCTGTGTTCTTTCACTTGACATTATGATTTTAGATTCAGTGATGTTGAACCTATCTAGCAGTAGTTTGTCCATTCTCATGATTGTGCAATATTTCATTACAAGGGTATAGTACAATTTGTTTATCCATTCTAATGTTGATGAACATTTGGTTTCTGGATTTTGATTCTTGTATATTATGCTGCTAAGAACATTCTTGTACCTGTTTTTGCTGGAAGTGTGGCTGCATACCTGTTTAGAGCAAGATGCACTCTTGTGTGTTTTGCTTTTTTGTCTCAGTATTATGCTTGTGAGATCCACCCATGCTGCTGTTCATAGACATAATTCATTTGTTCCCTTTACCCTACAGTGTTGGAGCCCTGTGTCTTGATATGTGTGTTTCCTTGCTGGTTTTCCTGTGGTTGCACATTTTTCTGATTTAGGTTGAATTTGCTTAGAATGATGTTTGCCCCAGAGAATAACTGTTAATAGCATACTCATTCTCTGCCTTTTTACTGTCATCTTGAAATAGCACATTATCAGTTTAACACTTGGCAATCAATGCTTAGGGGCTCAGTACAATGAACTATTACTGTTATCATTTGAAAAGGTGAGATAATATTCACCCTATACAAAGAGTTAAAACTGTTTCAGTATTTTCTAATTTAATAGCCACTGACTTTATAGTTATTTTACTTCATTTTATTTTCTCCTTAAACACTTTAATTTAAACAAAGTCAATGCTTAATACACTAAAACATTTACTTTTCCTTGCTTTTGTACCTCACGGCATATATTACTTTCTCATGTATTTCTAAAGACATAAAAACTATAGGGTAGGAAGAAACTTGCTTAGATTTGTTCAAAATGAAGGTAGATGTAAAACTGGAAAAAAAAAGACTCAACTACATTTGTCCTGTTGGGTGGCTCCGGGATTCTCGCCAGTAAATTGCACGCTAGATAGTTCTTCAGATATTATTAGTTTTATCTCGATTTTAAACAATCAACCAGGTCACTTATACTTTATCTCACCTTGGTATGCATGTATGTATGTATGTATGTATTTATTTATTTATTTTTATTAATTTATTTTTGAGACGGAGTCTTGCTCTGTCGCCCAGGCTGGAGTGCAGTGGCACGATCTCGGCTCACTGCAAGCTCCAGCCATTCTCCCACCTCAGTCTCCCAAGCAGCTGGGACTACAGGCACCCACCACCATGCCCGGCTAATTTTTTGTATTTTTAGTAAAGACGGGATTTCACCATGTTAGCCAGGATGATCTTGATCTTCTGACCTCGTGATCCACCCGCCTTAACCTCCCAAAGTGCTGGGATTACAGATGTGAGCCACCGCGCCCGGTCTCACCTTGAGTATTTATTTACAGGTACTATGTAAAGTTCTGTCTCTTCTTTGTTGCTTAAGGACACTTCTATTACTAAGAAAAATTCTACTACTGAAGTACTTTGTCTATTTTGCAACCATTTATTTATTTGCATTGTAAAACTAGATATGCACCTTTTGTTGTAAAGAGGTACATGAAAATACTGGCTTCCACTCAAATTCCTTTGACTCTCTTTCTCTGTCTCTCTCTCTCTCTCACACACACACACACAGAGAGACAGAGAGAGAGAGAGAGAGAGAGAGAAAGGGACAGAATCAAAGAAATTTGTATTAATGGAAGTCAATATTTGCATGTACTGTTTTGCCTTTCTGTTTTTTTTTTTTTTTTTTTTTTTTTTTTTTTTTTTTTTTTTGCATTTGCATGGCTTTTCTGCTATTAATACGTAGTTTTAACATTCCTTAGAGATCTTTGGTAAAGATCTATTAGTAAAGNAATTACTATTTTTTTTAAAGAAAAGAACTATTGAAGAGGTGGGCTGGACTATTTTAATTCTGGGAGACAAAATAACAAGAAGGACATCTGAGAACAATAAATTAGTATTTAACTGTTCTTTAGGATATTACATGAACTATCAAAGAAAAACTGTGCCAGTCAGAGTTAAACAACCAAAGAAGACTTTATTGAAGACTATTGCAATGTGAATAAAGACTGTGAGAGGTTTAATTTAATTCTGCTGAAACGAAAGATGTGAAGATATTTAAAGGATGGTTGAGCTAATGGAAAAGTACAGGAGGACATTAGGGATACTGGATGGTCAATATGAATAGGCCATCTGTGTTTGCTAATCAGAGCTTATCAAAGGTGGCTCTTACTCTCCCATAAAGACTGAGAGATAGAAGTACTATCTTTCAAATAAGTAGAGGACAAATTTACATTTACAAGTTTTCCAAAGTAAATGCTCTAAGGAAGATCAGGGGATTATAATGAGGAAGAAACCTGTGTAAAGTTTATTCAAGCCGAGAGGAACATTAAGGCCCTTTTGGTCAATACAAAGTATTCACATGATCATTTACAGGAGTATCTTTCTCTTTTTAATCCAATAACTTGTTTCTTGAAAACTAACCAACCAACAAATTTTGTATGTGCTTTTGCTATAAATATCAGAATTGATCTTTACTATGTATCGTTTTTAGGCAGAGTTATAAAAACAAATAGATATTTATTATGATAGACATAGTAATAATATCCAAAGACATAGTTCCATAGTATTAATATAAAAATAAAAGTTAATAAGTGTAACTTTTTTCAAGAATCCAGTATTAAACCTTAATACCAACTGCTTGCTATAGTTTGTATTTTGCAATAAGTCCATTTATCTGGTTTTCTATAAAGCAGACCTGATAAGTTTAATTTTTTCTGACTATAAAGGAATCCCACAAGCAATGACTTCCTCTGGACCACAGAAAATTTGAAGTTGCTATTAATGTAAGTCAGTGTTCCTGTAAAATAACAATAATAAAAATATTTTAGCTTTTTTGTCTTATGTGCAACTAATATATTTATTCACTAAAACAATGCAATGTTGTAATCAGATGTCCTTCTTATTATTTTATCTCCCAGAATTAAAACAACGGAATTTTATAATCAGAGAAAAAAACATGAAAAAAATCTTAAAATTACCTTTTGCACGTTAATTACCCACTCTTTAGAAGTCTGTTGACACCTAGTGGTTTTGCACAGTCTTATATATATTACCACTTCCTGTTTTGCTCTTACTTATAGATTTCATGTCTCCTACATTTACCGTCCTACATACTTTCCCCATATATCTGTCAAACTGCTACTTTTAAAATTCTAGTTGCTACATAAAATAAATGATATGAAACACAAATTTCATTAAAATTTATATTTTCATGAAATGACTTCATACTTTGTATCACAAATAAATGTAAAAGAAGTAAAGCAGTTTTAAAATCACTTTTCCAGAAGTATATTATTTCAAATTTAAAAGTTTTCATTGATAAGTCAAAATAAAATAAAACCACATATTACTGATTTTTACATTAGTTTGCATGCATGATAACTGTTACTGTACTTCTCATTATACAGTGTTTCAAACAATTTCTTTCTATAATTTAATCAAAAATAAATATATTTTGAAAATGAATGCATACATATATATGAAACTCCTTTGGCTTTCACATGACTTAATATAAGAGCTGGTTGTAGCTTTGGAACAAAACAAACAAAAAATAAGAGTAAGCTTCTTTGTGGAATTTCTTTAAGGGTTTTGTTTTTGTCATTATAAATAACCTTCTGATTTCCATACATACATTTTATATAAACATATTATAAACACAGTGAACCACAGATTTTAAAACAGCTATCTATTATTTACCTTGTACTATTTTGTTCTAACTTAGATTCTGATCTATCTCACTAAACCACAGAGTAATCATATGAACCAGAGTGAATGAGAGAAGGCTTAAACTTTTTTAAGTGCATAGACTCTGATAAATGAGTAGGTTCAATTTTAAGATCCATTCTATATGTTTTGTGGAATCTGGAAGAGAAAGAAGTAAGAAATAGGAGATTAAAATGTCATCGAAGGAGGAATAACTTGATAAACTGTAAAGAAAAAAATGTTCGGGCAAGTGGTAATAGCATAAATGAGACTATAATTTCTTGTCATATTTATTACCATATTTTCTAGTTTTCTGCTCTCTGCTTCCCAAGAACCTGCAGAGACTGGTCAGTTGTTGGATAATAGCTCTGTTCTCTTCCTCTTTGGCCCTCTGCTAGACATTTCTCAAGCTGTCACTTTGAGACGTGTGACAAAGCTGTGGCCAAAGCAATGTCAGTTTAAGTGATAAATACCTCTTCCAAGCCTGATTCTTATGACAATAAAATTTCTCACATAATGTCCCAAATTATCTTGCCTTCCTCTCTTGCTGGCAAGATGCAAAGGATCTAGTGAATGATTCCAGTTTTCTAAAGAAGCCATATAAAAAAGAGAAGCCTTGATCTTTGAATGATCCTATGAAGTAGAGTCTCCCAAAGATCAACTGCCATTGAACTCCACTGCAAATATGAAATAAACTATGAGAAGTTGGAAAGTTGTTAAAATAGTAATTACTGTGATAATACTTAGCATGAATACCATGGATATATTTTGGTTGTTACTTGTCTATAATTGTCGTTTCACAGTGTTGAAATATGTTGAACATCACAATAGGACAAAGATTTCCATTTGTAAAAAGTATTACTTAAATGTTTCACCTACTCAGTGCACCAGAATCTTGACTAAAATGTGCTCAAAAAGAGATATATGAACCTTATTGGCCTCCAGTAAAACTTGGAGCATATTGTAAAAATTCTTAATCTGGGGATGTAATAGCTGATATGATAGAAATACCTATTTGAATAACAGAATGGAGATCATCACATGACATTACATGTATGTGTATATATGCGTTATACATTTATATAATTTAATGTATAGAAGTATACATATTTTATTTAACTCATACTAAGTTTATTATATAATTATAGCAAAGTTTGTAAATTACATGTTATATACCTAATATGTAATTAGTTACAGAAAAAAATCACCGTTAAAAACTTGATATGAATGTTAAATATTTCATTTGGAATAGATTTAGAGCTATCCCTTTGCCAGTGTTGCAAAAAGAAAGGTCTTTGTTCTCTCTCAATTTGTCCTATTATATCGTTCAGTTATAAGAAGGTTCTCTTTTGTTAAATTTTAGTCCAATGTGTGCTGGGATGTTGTCTTCTTATAAAAGACCTTCATAATTTTGGTAAAGTTGTTGAGTATTTTAAGCACATGCATTTTTTGTGTGTATTAAGTTTTTCAATATTATATTTAAAAAAACAAAATAGAATTTAATACCACTTTCCTGATAAGAACTATGATGTGTCTGAGATTTTATTCTGGTAGAAAATGAAAGACTACTGGATCAGAAACAAAGGAGTTTATTGCTCAACCAATAACATTAGGCAGACATAGATTGGCAAAATGAAAACTATACAAGACCCAACCACCTCCAGGCTCCAGGACACTCATTTTAGATTTAAGGATACATATATGTTGAAAGTGAAGGGGTAGAAAAAAATACTCCCTGCAACTCATAACCAAACATTGTAGGGTTGGCTATTCAGTACTTATATCAAAAAAAAAAAAAAAAAAAAAAAAAAAAAAAAAA
>NW_016804424.1:2614211-2632675 GCF_001698545.2 Rhinopithecus bieti | reverse complement strand
AAAAAAAAAAAAAAAAAAAAAAAAAAAAAAAAAAACTTGAAGTAAAAAAATTATCACGAGACAAATCAGTACATTATGTAAAGATAAAATTGTCAATTCACTAGAAAGATATAACAATTGCAGATGTATATGCACTCAACATCAGAGCACCTACAAAGCAAACATGCACAGAATTGAAAGGGGGAATAAACAGCAATATAATAGAAGTTACTGACTTCTACTATATTACACTGTTGTAGCAAACTTTCATATCCCACTTTCAATACTGGAAATAACATCAAGACAGAAGATCAATAAACAGAGAAGTTGAATAAAACTATAGACCAATGGACCTAATAGACCTATACAGAACGTTTCATCCAAATAGCAGTAAAATACACATTCTTCTCAAACTCTTGAATATTTCATGAGGATAGGTCATATTTTAGTTCACAAAAATATCACAAAAAATTTAAGAAGACTGAAACTACTGACCATAATAAAGTAAAAATAGAATTGACTAACATAAGAAACACAGGAAAATTCACAAATAGGTAGAAATCAAACAACACACTCTTGGACAACCATGAATCAAAAAAGACATCAAAAGAAAAGTTGGAAAAAAAAACCTCAAGACAAATAAAAATAAAAAACACAATATTCCAGAACTTAAGGGTAGCAGCAAAAGCCACAGTAAAGAGAAAAAAGGTCTCAAATAAACAACCTAACTTTGTACCTCATAAAATAGGGAAAGAACAAATAAACCATAGTTAGCAGTAGAAATAAAATAACAAAGTTTAGAGCAAAAATAAACCAAGTAGAAAATAAAAAAATAAATGAATCTCAGAGTACGTTTTTTTGAAAAGATAAACATAACTGACAAAACCTTAGCCAGCTTTACTAAGGAAAAAGGAGAGAAGGCAGAAATATAATCAGATATGAAAGAAGAGATATTGTAACTGATACCAGTAACAATAAAATCATAAAAGTATAATTATTCATAATTTTAATATATATTGTATATAATATGAACAATATGATGTACATTAGACATATATTATTATTGACAATTATATGCTAACAAATTGGATAACCTAGAAGATGTGGATAAACTCCAAGAAACATACAACCTACCAAAACCGAATCATGAAGAAATAGAAAATTTGAACAGATCAATAATGAATACAGAGATTGAATCAATAATCCAACATTTTCCAACAGTGAAAAGCCCAGGAGCAGGTGGCCTCACTGGAGAATTTAATTAAACCTTTAAAGAAGAATTAACAAGCAATCCTTCTTAAAGACTCATAAAAAATGAAGAAAAGGGCACTTTTCCAAACTAATTTTATAGGTCGCAAGGTTTAGCATTACTACCAAAGACAGAAAAAAACTCTAGAACAGTAAAAAACAACAACAACAAAACAACAACAACAACAAAACACTACAGGCCAGCATTCTTGATTAACATAAATACAAAAATCTCGAAAAAATACAAGCAAACTGAGTTTAGCAGCACCTTAAAAAGATCATACACTGTAACCAAGTGGGTTTGATCTATGGGATGCAAAGATGATTCAACATATGCAAACCAATTCATGTGATACACCACATTCACAGAATAAAAGATCATGTGATCATCTCAAAACATTGGAGAATATTCAACACTCTTTTGTAATAAAAACAAAACAAATACTCTCAACTTCTCAAAACACTAGGTACAGACATGCTGTCATAAAATGAAGTTTCAGTCAATAGGCTGCCTATAGGATAGTGGTCCCATAAGTTTATAATACCATATTTTTACTTCTTCTGTGTCTAAATATGTTTAGATATGTGAATACTTACTATGGTGTTATAATTGCACACAGTATTCAGTAGAGTAATATGCTGTAAAGATTTGTAGCCTAGGGAAAGTAGACTATATCATATAACCCAGTTTTGTATTAGGCTATATTAACTAGGTTTGTGTAAGTTCATTCTATGATATTTATACAATGATGAATGCCTAAGGAGGTATTTGTCAGAACATATCCCTGTGGTTAAGTGACACATGACGGTATAGAAAGAATTTACCTCAACATAGTGAAGGCCATATGTGACAAACTCACAGCTAACATCACACTTAATAACAAAAAGTTGAAAGCTTTTTTTAAGATCAGGAATAAGGCAGGCATGTCAACGTTCCTCATTTCTACTCAACAAGGAAGTGTAACTTCTCCCCAGAGTAATTAGGCAGGAAAACAAATAAAAGACACCCAAACTGGAAAAGAAGAAGTAAAATTATCTCTGCAAATGACATGAGCTTATATATAGAAAATCCTAAAGCCTCCATTTAAAAAAAAACAAAAAACTGTTAGAACTAATAAACAAATTCAGTAAAGTGGTGGAATACAGAATCAACATTAAAAAATCAGTTGTATTTTTTCACACTAGCAATGNAAAAACCTAAGGCTAAACTTCACCAAGAAGGTGAAAGGTTTGTACCCTGAAAACTATAATACATCAATGCAAAGAATTAAATAAAATTTTAAAAGTAGATGAAATACATCCTATGCTCATGATTGGAACACTTAATATTGTTAAAATTTTCATACTACTCAAAGCAATCTACAGATTTAATGCAACACTTATCAAACTCCCAATAGCATTTTTTACCGGAATCAAAAATTTTTCTAAAATTCATATGGACACATAAAAGACCTGGAATAGCCAAAGCAATCTTGAACAAGGAGAACAAAGGTGGGACATCACCCTTCCTGACTTTAAAATCTATTATTACAAAACTATAACAATTAATATAGTATTGTACTGACATAAAACAGAGATATATACCTGTTTTATATATATGAAACACAATAGAAGTTGTGAAATAAATGCATACATATATGGTCAACTGATTTTTACCATGGGTGTCAAGAATACGAAATAAGCAAAACACAGTCTGCTCAACTAATAGTGTTGAGAAAGCTGTATATCTACATGTTAAAGAATATAATTGAATCCTTATCTTAACCATTCACAAAAGTCAACTCAAAGTGTATTAAAAATTTAAATGTAAGACCAGAAATTAGAAAAATCATGGAAGAAAACAGAATAAAAGCTTTATGACTCTATACTTGGAAATGATTTATTGAATATGACAGCAAAAGTACAAGCAAAACAGCAAAATTAGACATGTTGGACTACACAAAACTAAAAAGCTTCTTCATAGTGAAGAAAACAATCATCAGTGTAAAAAGGCAGTGTTAAGAATGAGAGAAAATATTTGCAAACCATATAGCGGATAAGGGATTAATATCCGAAATACGTAAGTCATTTTAAATCTCAATAGCAAAAAAACAAGTAAAACAATTAAAATGGACAAAATAATTCAGTATTTATTTAAAGAAGACATACAAATTATTAGCAAGAATATAAAGAGGTGCTCAACACCTCAACATCACTAATAATCAGGAAAATGCAAATCAAAACCACAAGATATCAATTCACACCTGTAAGGATGTTACTATCAAAATAAAACCCATAAGATAATAAGAGTCAGAGAGGATGTGGAGAAATTGAAACCCTTGTACCACTGTTGGTGACTATTGAAACTAGTATGGAGGTTCCTCAAAAAATAAAAAATAGAAATATTATATGATCCAGCAATCTCATTTTGAGTTATGTACTCGAAAGAATTGAAATAAGGACCTCAAAGAGGTGTTTTCACTCCCATGTTCATTACAGGGTTATTTATAATAATGAAGATGTGGAAACAGCCCAAATGTCCATTAACAGATAAATGGATAAAGAAAACGTGGTATGCACATATGATGAACTATTATTCAGCCTTAGAAATGAAAAAAATCCTGCCACTTGCTATGTGGATGAACCTGAAAGGACATTATCTACATGAAACAAGCTGGATACAATACTGCATAATTCCACTGGCATGAGGTATATAAAATATTCAAACTTATAGAAGCAGAAAGTAGAATGGTGGTTGTTAAGTGTTGTGGGAGAGGAAAATAAGTTTTTCTCGATGGATATCGAGTTTCAGTTACATAAGATCATCAAGTATTAGAGAACTACTCTATAACATAGCACCTATAGTTAAAAATATTGTATTGTGCACTTAGAATTTTGTTAAGATGTTAAATCTCATTTTAAGTATTCTTACCACAAAAAACAAGAACACAGGAAAACTACTGGAGGTGATGGATATATCTATTACTGTGATTGTGGTGATGGTTTTATGGGTGAATGCATGTGGCCAAACTCATCAAATTATATGTATTAAATGTATATAGTTTTATATCTTAATTACACTTTAATAAAGCTGTTAAAATTCAAATTGTATGATTAAAATACTCTGTGTGAATGTACCTGGACACATTTTTAAATTTTGATCTTTCCATTACATTGGCATGATACATTATATTAATATGATGTAGTAACAAAAGATTAAAGGTCTGAAATCACAGGCTAATGTTCCTACACACTATGTGTATGCCCTTGAGTGAATCAAACTCTTGGGTCTTAATCCCCCATATGTAGAAGAGATACACTGGGTTTTATAATTTATAAAGTAATAGCAGTTTTAAAATTCTGCCATTTTATTTAGTCCAAATAAATGGATAGGGAGAGGAATGAAATATTAACTTTGGACATAGGTTATCAGAACTTTGGAAAACCAATGACTATGCTTTACTACACATGGCTACTAAACTTATTTTGTATAGAGTTACATAAAAATGACCGTAAACATTTGTAAATGATATTACGTAAAGTATTGTAATAGCATGGAAATCATTTAAAATTATGAGTTCATGTCCTTTGTAGGGACATGGATGAAGCTGGAGACCACCATTCTGAGCTAACTATCTCAAGGACAGAAAACCAAACACCGTATATTTTCACTCATAGGTGGAAATTGAACAATGAGAACACTTGGACACAGGGTGAGGAACATCACACACTGGGGCCTGTCAGGGGATGGGGGGTGGAGGGCTGAGGAAGGGATAGCATTAAGAGAAATATCTAATGTAAATGAAGAGTTAACGGGTGCAGCACACCAACATGGTACATGTATACATATTTAACAAACCTGCACATTGTGCACATGTACCCTAGAATTTAAAATATAATTTAAAAAAATTATTAGAAAAAAAATTATGGGGCTTATGTCATGTTTAGATTTGAGGCTTGTAAGGTGTAACTTTGTCATGTACCATCAAAAATTCTATTGGTCTGTTACATCTAATTCAGAAGTACCTTTTTTTCTTCTTTTCCAAAGAAAACAAGTCAGGTACAATGAAACAAGCAAAATGTAATGGAGAAAAACAATGTATTAAACATGCGGCAGTCTTCCCAGACGCATACATTAACTTGTCTGGCCAAAGGTATTTGTCAATTCGTTTAGCCCTAACCGTTTGTCTTGAAAACTCACAGCTGGTTACAAATCCAATCTTTTACAAAGCTACATACCTGCAGGCAGCTAAAAGAAATATTCAAGTGCAACTTCAACTTCAATGGGAAGTTAATCATTAAGTTAACTTTCTGATTTTCTTGCACAATTGAGTCAATCATGTTGAAATTTTCCTCTTAACATTTTGCCCCTTTCCATGCCTAAAAGTGATTTGGGCCTAGAAAGAAAGTGAAAAAACCAAACAAACTATTATTGATATAACAACTGGCTACAGGAATAACTGCTCTGGAACCACAGAGCCTATTATTCCATTGTTGATGAGTCACTTTGCTCAATGAACATGAGTGTTTTAGGTTTCTGATCTTACCAACATTTCAGATTTCAAAAACAAATATTTTACTTAGTTTCCTTAACTTTTTTGGCAATATAGTTGTCTGCATGCATTCAGTATAACTGTTCTGTCTTCCTTCTCCTCCATTTAACTATGATCAATTATATTGCTAGTATATACCAAGTATTATATTTGAGAGTAAATTTGATTGAATCAAAAGTTATAACAACATTAAATAGTCACGGCTGCATTTTACATGTAAAGACAATGTTTAAAAAAATTAAAATTTCCATGAAACTGGACTGGCACCTAACTTAATCCTAAGGGAACTTGATCTTACTTTCTGGCAAGCTAGAAACTTCAGTGTATTCTGGAAACCTTCAGAAGACAAAAATTTACCAAACTCAACAGGTACCGCCAATGAAATAATAGAGGCTTTAAAAAGTCAAATGTGCTATTATTGAAAGCTCCACATAGAAATTAATTATATGGCTATACTCTACTCAATTATTTGTGCATAAAGAGGCTTACATGGGTAGAACTCTTAGCTGTGTCTATATGAAGATTCAGATGAAAACATGAGACCGGCCTCCTTTTTAAATCAAGTGCCTTTGATATTGTGTGTCTTGTAACAATGTGTAAGAACCATTAAGAAAAACTATAAATATTTTGAAAATCAAAAGATACTATGATGGCAGTTTTAAAAACCCCATCCAAGATTTTTTTGTTGTTATTTACTATTTGAAGATTACTAAACCACCTGAGTCCAGATTCCAAAACCTTATATACTCTCTTAACCTTCTCCTCCAAAACTAGTAAAAGTCTGTCAAGTTGTATTCTCTCTTATTAAAAAGTCTAATAAACAACTAATTTTGAACAATGGGTTTAACTCTAAGTAGCTTGTTATAGCCAGATGTTCTATCTGCTGAATCTTTCCTGATCCTGGTATGCTTTGGGACAACTGGTTGTACTTTTTACTTTGGATTAAATTGCTGAGGAAAATTCTTGTTCCTGTAATGAATTCTTCACCATCCTTATTCTCTCATTTTGTCTACTTCCTCTCATACCACACTTGCTCTTTCCTATGCCATACAAAACAAGAACTCTTGCCACCTTCTCTCTGAGAACTTGGACTGGGTGGTGGACTGGAGAAATGTTACATTTAAACTCCTGTTATCCTGGGTAATTTTTCAACAGATCCTTACTGTGTTATTTGAAAATTCAATAACTGGCAGCAACTCCTTTCACCTAGATATGTGATGCTAGGCTCTGAATGTTTTTGTTGCTCTAATATTTATATGTTGAAAGCTTAATTCCCAAGGTAATGGTATTTGGAAATGAGGCCTTTTGGAGTCAGAGCACTCATGATTGGAATTTGTGTCCTTATGAAAGATCCCTGGGAGTTAGCCTATCTCTTTTGCCATGAGAAGACCAAGTGAGAAGTTGCTATCTATGAGGAAGTGGGCCCTCCCAAGATACAGAATAATTTAATGTTGGTGCTTGATCTTGGACTTCCCAGCCTCCAGAACTATGAGAAATACATATTTATAGTTTATAAGCAACCCTAGTTTATGAAACTTTGATATAGCAATCTGAA
Organism: Rhinopithecus bieti; assembly: GCF_001698545.2. Taxonomy (NCBI): domain Eukaryota; kingdom Metazoa; phylum Chordata; class Mammalia; order Primates; family Cercopithecidae; genus Rhinopithecus; species Rhinopithecus bieti. Next base: position 2,625,361 of record NW_016804424.1, on the reverse strand, counting down.
TGGACTGACATGTGAGTAGATACGTCTTTACCTGTATGTCACCTAGACATATCTCTCTCCCTTTCTTCCTTCAGGTCACATGGCCCTTTCAGTGAGGTCTTTGATAAGCATCCCAATTTAAGTCTCTGTTAAAAACAAAAAACAAAAAAGCTCTCCATATTCTCTATCTTCATCCCTTCTGTCGCCTTTTTGTTCTTCATTCCACTTATTATCTATCACATAACATTTTTATTTAGTTATGCTGTTCATTTTCTGTCTTTCCTAGCTAGACTATAATTCTCATGAGGGCAGTAATTTTTGTGTTTTATTTACTAAAACTATTGCACACAGTAACTTCTTAATAAATATTTCTTTTTTTTTNAACGGATCCCCTTCCCCCTTGCGCTTCCAGGTGAGGCGATGCCTCGCCCTGCTTCAGCTCTCGCTGGTCAGGCTGCAGCAGCTGACCAGCACCGATTGTCCGGCACTCCCTAGTGAGATGACCCCAGTACCTCAGTTGAAAATGCAGAAATCACCGGTCTTCTGTGTCGCTCGCGCTGGGAGTTGGAGACTGGAGCTGTTCCTATTCGGCCATCTTGCTCCGCCAAACTAATAAATATTTTTTAAATGTTATTCAGCAAATACATTTAACTTTAAGGATGGAGTTAAATCCTACATTGTATATATTTTCTTAGTATTATTAAACAGAGATTTAAAGAAATTGAAGTTGAATAAAATTTTGAGATAATAATTAAGTTAGTCTGCTTTTCTTTCTTAATATAGACACATAAAATGTATCTATATTATAAAATCATAATAACAATTAATGGTGTAGAATTCCAATGCTTTCAATTGCAGAATCTGCCTTTTTTAGAAAAAAGGGTATTTTGAAATTTTATAATCACAGCTAAAACATTAAAAACAAATAGCTTACATCAAACACAGGAGTTGAAGAATACACATATTTATAAGCTAATTTCTTCCTGAAGGAAATTCAATTTTTCATAAGCTGCAAGAAATACTACAAAGTAAGAGAGTAGAACTGGAGTTGGGATAATGGCTAGGAGCTGAAAAAAAATCTTGTTCCCTCAACCTACAATGGGTAACGGATCAGTTTTATGGGAATCTGAGAATGATGGCCCTTGCCTTTTGTTTTCAGGCATTTAAAATCAAGAAGCATCACCTGGAGCAGGGTACTAGAGTGGCATAAGTCCTGGAATCAATATGGGGGAAGAAAACTTGCTGGATTATGCAATGCCCTAGAAAAAATGCCCTGGTTTTGTGAGCCATGAAATTGTATACAACATAACGATAAGGGATATTTACTTTTAATTCCCTAGGAACATTTTACTATGTATATACCATGATAATTAGATTTATAGTTATGTGTCTATTTAATTATTTTGACACAAGAAGGCCAAATGGTTACACACTGAGCTAGGTCATTAGGTTAAGACACAGGTGTTGGAAACAGAAGAAAGTTCGGGTTTAAAAGCCTCAGATATCTGGGATTTACTTGAGCACTGAAAAATTGTATTTACATTTCAAAATGTTAGGCTGAGAACCTAGGTTCCTTTTCATTAATCATAAAGAAGCACATTATTTTTTCTTTCTTTTGAAGGAAAGGAGATAGTTAGCTTCTTGTCTCCTTTATATAAACAGAGTAGACATATTGCTCTTTATCTATTATCGGCAGACTCGCCCAAGGCTGATATCCAGAACAGTATTTCTTAGGTTTCTTCTATGATTTTTATACTAGGATGTCTTTCATTTTATTCTGTAGCACATCATGAATTAATTTTTGAACACAGTGAATAATAGAGGTCCATTTTCATTCTTCTGCACGTGGCTAGTCAACTATCCCAGCATCATTTATCGAATAAGAAATATTTTACCCATTGCTTATTCTGCTGAATATTGTTGAAGATCAGATGGTTTTAGGAGTGTAGCTTTATATCTGGGTTCTCTACTCTGTTCCATTGGTCTATATGTCTATTTTTGTACCAGTACCATACTGTTTTAATTAATCTAGGCTTGTACTGTAGTTTGAAGTCAGGTCATGTGATGCCTTCGGCTTTGTTCTTTCTGCTGAGAGTCATTTTGACAATTCAAGCTCTTTTTCATTTTCATATGAATTTTAGAATAGTTATTTCTAATTCTGTGAAAAATGATATTGATAGTTTGATAGGAATATCATTGAATCATCTATGATTTCTTTCAGCAGTGTTCTGTAGTTCTCTTTGTAAATGTCTTTCTTTCTTTTTTTTTTTTTTTTTTTTTTTTTGAGATGGAGTCTCGCTCTGTCGCCCAGGCTGGAGTGCAGTGGCCGGATCTCAGCTCACTGCAAGCTCCGCCTCCCGGGTTTATGCCATTCTCCTGCCTCAGCCTCCCGAGTAGCTGGGACTACAGGCTCCCGCCACCTCGCCCGGCTAGTTTTTTGTATTTTTTAGTAGAGACGGGGTTTCACCGTGTTAGCCAGGATGGTCGTGATCTCCTGACCTCGTGATCCGCCCATCTCGGCCTCCCAAAGTGCTGGGATTACAGGCTTGAGCCACCGCGCGCGGCCGTTAATGTCTTTCAACACTTTGGTTAGACATACTTCTAGTTACTTTATTTTTCTGTGACTATTATAAATGGGGTTGTATTCTTGATTTGATTCTCAGCTTCAATAATATTGGTAAACAGAAATGCTATTGATTTTTGCAGATTTATTCTGTATTCTGAAACTTTACCGAAGTGGTTTATTAGGTCTAGGAGCCCTTTGGTTGAGTCTTTAGGATTTTCCATGTATAGGATCATATCACCAGCAAAGAGATATAATTTGACTTATTTTTCTATTTTAATGCATTTTATTTCTTTCTCTAATCAGAACAATCAAGCAAAGAGTACTTAGGACTTTTAGTACTATATTGAATAAGAGTGGTGAAGGTAATTATCCTTGTCTTGTTCCTGATCTTAAGGGGAATACTTCCAGCTTTTGCCTACTCTTGTGTTGTTAACTATGGGTTTGTCATTGATGGGTCTTATTATTTTGAGGTATGTTCTTTCAGTGCCTAGTTTGTTGAAGGTTTTTTTTTTTTTTAATCACAGTGGAATGTTGAATTTTATCAAAAGTGTGTGTGTGTGTGTGTGTCCATGGAGATAATCATGTGGTTTTTGTTTCTAATTCTATTTATGTGGTGAATCACAGTTTTTGATTTGTGTATGTTAAACCAGTGTTGAACCCTAAGAATAAAGCCTACTTGATCATGGTAGATTAATTTATTGATGTGCTGCTGAATTTGGTTTGCTAATATTTTGTTGAGGATTTATGTGTTTATGTTCATCAGAGACTTGGCCTGTAGTTTTCTTTTTTATTGTATCTTTGCCAGGTTTGGTACCAGGATTGATGCTTCCTTTGTAGAATGAGTTAAGGAGGAGTTCTTCCTCCCTGATTTTTTGAAACTGTTTCAGTGAAGTTGGCACCAATTCTTTGCATGTCTGGTAGAACTCAGCTCTGAATCTGTCTGGTCCGGTGCTTTTTTTGGTTGGAGGCTTTTTATTACTAGTTCAATTTTAGAGCTCGGTATTGGTCTATTCATGCTTTTGATTTCTTCCTGATTCAATCTTGGGAGATTGTATATTTCCAGGAATTTATCCATTTTCCCTAGATTCTAGTTTATATGCCTAGAGGTGTCTGTGGTAGTGACTGAGGCTCTTACGCTTGTCTGTGTGATCAGATGTAATGTCACATGTCATTTTTGTGATTTGTAATTGTGCTTATTTAGACTGTCTCTTTTTATTTATTAACACAGCTAGTACTCTATCAACATTTTTATTCTTTCAAATTACCAACTTCTTTTCATTGATCCTTTGTATGAATTTTTGTCTCAATTTATTTATTTCCTTTCTGATTTTAGTTATTGCCTTTCTTTTGCTAGCTTTGGATTTGGTTTGTTCTTCTTTTTCTAGTTCCTCTAGGTGCAATGTTAGATTGTTAATTTGGGATCTTCTAACTTCTTGAAATAGGCAGTTAGCACTATAAACTCTCCCCTTAACACTTTTTTTGCTGCTTTCCAGAGATTTTGGCATGTTGTGTTTCTGTTTTCTTTTATCTGAAATAATTTTGTGATTTCTGTGTTAATTTCATTATGTACCCAAAAGTCATTCGGGAACAAGTTGTTGAGTTTCCATATAATTGTGTAGTTTTGAGAGATTGTCCTGGTATTGATTTCTCTTTTTATTTCACTTTGGCTCAAGAGTATAGTTAGTATGATTTTGATTTTTTAAAATTAATTGAGACTTGCTTTATGGGTGAGCATGTGGTCAATCTTTTTGAGCTTCCTTGACATCTAGGTTCTGAATTCCATATCTGTCATTTCAGTTGCCTCAATCTGATTGCGATGTATTACAGAGGAGCTAGTGGGAGCCTCTGAAGGTAAGAAATCATCCTGGGGTTTTGAATTGCTGAAGTTCTTACACTGATTTCTTTTCATCTGAGGGGACTGGTATTTATTTTCTTTTCCTTTTTTAAAAATATTGCCGTCATTCGGATGGGGCTTTTGTTTTTATAGTCTCTTTATGCCTTGAGGATTTGACTGTGGTATATGTTGTATATGGTCAATTGGCCTCATTCCTGGGTGTTTTCAGAGATCTAAGGCTCTATATGGGTTCCTTATTTGAGGAATGTTTCCTGCATTGGGTTTCATACACATTGCATGCTGAAGGCATTTTTGTTTTGTGGTGTAATTCAGGTTGAGATACAAGATGACACTTAAGAGTAAAGGCTGGAAGATACCTCTTGCTCAGCTAAGCACCTGCTTCACCTGCTTTGTATTTTTTTTTTTTTAAGTGTTAAACAGCAACAATGCACGTGTAATAGTGCATGCTTCCCTAGAATGCATTCAAGACCAGGAGGTGGTCCTGGCATTCATTGATACTGAAGGCTTCTTAGCTTCCTCTGTCTTCAATTGAAATTAGAAAACAATATTGATGTTTATTTCAAAAGCATTATATTTTGTTTTATTTTATTTATTTATTTATTTTTTTTGGAGACGGAATCTCGCTCTGTCGCCCAGGCTGGAGTGCAGTGGCCGGATCTCAGCTCACTGCAAGCTCCGCCTCCTGGGTTTACGCCATTCTCCTGCCTCAGCCTCCCGAGTAGCTGGGACTACAGGCACCTGCCACCTCGCCCAGCTAGTTTTTTGTATATTTTAGTAGAGACGGGGTTTCACCATGTTAGCCAGGATGGTCTCGATCTCCTGACCTCGTGATCCACCCGTCTTGGCCTCCCAAAGTGCTAGGATTACAGGCTTGAGCCACCGCGCCTGGCCCCATCATTGTATTTTATAAAAAAAAAATTGAGGCTTTTATTTTCTATGCTTTGTATTTAGCATGCTATTTTATCTCTTCTAATCCTTAAAAAATCTGCAGATTTAGCATGTATGCATATATAAAATCTTTTCTAAAACGTTTCATCTATTTTAAACCTTGGTTAAGTTTTATTCGACTTTTTTTTTTTTTTTAACCTGTTAGCTATATTTTATTCAGCAAATATCCACTGAGTGTCTACTAGGAGACATACTTTTCTAGGGATCTGGGAATACAGGAGAATACAAGGAAAAGTTTACATTATGTTGGGAGGGAGACAGACAAAAAAACACAATTATATAATATTTTAGGAGGTATTATAATGAAAAGGACAAATAAAATAGAGGGGCAAAGTGAATATGTACTGTATGGTGAGGCAATTTTAAATAGAAGAGTCACTGAGACAGCGATACCTGAGCAAAGTCTTGGAAGAGGTGAGGAAGTACACTGTGATGGCTCATTTTATATGTATCTTGACTCAGTCAAGAGATGCCCAGATAGGTGGTAAAACGTTATTTCTGTGTGTGTGTGTATATGTGCATGCGCGCGTGTGTGTGTGAGTGTGTGTGCACGCACGTGCACGTACGTGTTCATCCATGTGTATGTTTCTAGAAAAGATTAACATTTGAATCTGTAGAGTGGCGAAGATCACCCTCACCAATATAAGTAGCCATAATCCAGTCAGTTGAGGGCCCAAATAAAAACGTGGAGAAAGTGTGAATTTGCTATCTTTTTTGCGCGGGAACATTCATCTTCTCCTGCCCTTGGATATCAGTATTCTTCTTTCTCAAGTCTTTAAAATTAGATTCGGACTTGCACTCTCTGCTCCCTGGTCCTCAAGCTTTTGAACTCAGCCAAAGTCACACTACAGACTTTCATGTTTATCCAACGTGCAGAAGGAAGGCTGTTGAACTTCTTGGCCCTCATAACTGTGTAACTGTATGAGTCAATTCCCATAAGAAGTCTTCTCTTATAGGTATATCCTATTGGTTCTCTGAAGAAACCTAACTAATACATATACCTTTTCATGTATAAGACAAATGCTTTTCGGTAGAGACAAAAAGAAGAGCAAATGCCCCAGAACATATTATGCCTTGTTGATTCCTGGAGCAGACAACATAGTGGGAGAAGAATAACCTTGGGGTTGGGAGTGGTGTTGGGGATAAGGTCAAGGAGTTCAGGGTTAGGGAGGTACAGAACGTATGGGACATAGTGAGTCATGTTATAGGTGGTTAGCTTTTAATTTGGGTAGTATGTGGGTAAATTATAGGTTTTAATACAGAAAAGTATCATGATCTTGTTTTTATTTTTAAAAAAAGCTTCTGGTCGCTAATTTGAGAACAGCTTGATTCCCAAAAAGCAGAAACAGGGGATCATTATTTTTTAATAGTATTACAACAATCTAGGTGAGAAAATATAATGGTTTAGACCAAAGTAGTAAAATGGCAGTGATAAGAAAGCCTGTATATGTTTTAAATGTCCAGTCAGTAGAATTTGATGCTGGAACAGATTGGTCTGTGAAATAAAAATTAGAGTAAAAGAATTAGACTTAGGAGACTGCAAAGGTGAAGTTAATTGTTGTTTCTCAAAGTCAATGAGTAAAACAAGAAACTACTTAAAGAATTATAAATGTTCATACTTTGAGATCATTCATTTTTTTAGAAACACTAAAATGTTATTTTTTTCAGTGAAGAAAACAGTAGCAGATTCAATGGAGTGAATTGTTGCTTCTCATCAAGGACTGAGATTCTTTTGGAAACATCAAGATCAGTTTGTGTCTGAACTATTTTGAGAAACATTTTCTTTACATAAATGTCACTATATAAGATTTCTTCAACATTTCTAATATTAAGTCATTTTACACTAAAATAATGGTGTTTAAGATAATTCTGTCATACAGAATGGACTTTATATTAAGATTATATAGCAATCTTTCAACATTAACTAATATTTAACTTTTTTGGCTTAACTTTTTTTCTGGGTCAAAATACCGCCACACGATTCAGTATTCTATCATGTAAGTAACCAGAATAAATTGAATTTTAGTTTCCAGTCTTATTTTATAAAAACCATCAATAATCATAGACTTTCACCAGAATTAGTTATATGTAATAAAATTAACTTGTTAGTGTATACCCATCTTGTTTTCTATAGATATTGAAATTTCAATGGTTATAGAAATGAAACACCAAAATAAAAAAAGTATAGAGAAGTCATTAGCTGGGTATTTAGCTCCTAAATAGTTAATGCTTAGCTGTAAGGTAATTTAAAATAAAATGTGAAAAGTAATATTTACTATGTATTTACTGATCTTAGAAATAGAAATGATGGTAACTTATGCCGTTGGAATAGACAATCTTATAGCCCAGTAACCTCCTTTATGAAATTACAAGTTTAAAGGAACTGCTTTTTAAATGATACTTTTCTGAGATAATTTCTAATTGTCCAATCTCAATTAATACTTAATTTTCAAGGCTAGCAAATTCATGACAAATTTATTTTTTGAACAAGGCATCACACCAAGTAATGAAGACAAAACTGATTTTTTTCAAGTGTATTAAGTGTAAGGAAATCCAAATAGCATAGTGATCACTGTACATTTGTATGTTAATGTTGTCAGGTAAGCATCTTGAAAGACTGGGAATGATTAACGTGTTTGAGCATAAACCATAGAAAATGTTCAACATTTGATAGGGACAGAAACATTTAGGAAAATGCAAAAACATCTGCCAACGAAACTGTTTTCTAAACATTGAAAATTATAAGCAATTATCCAGAATTTTACCTGCATATATTCATAACTCTGACTTAGTGACAACTTAACTGGTATTAAGCTTCCATTTTAGCACCAAGATTTTGGGATAATCACCATGTGCCTGTAATTTACACTGCTTCATCTTCCTTCTTTATACGTGGAAAAAATATTTCAGCAATATATTTTTAAGAGGGTAATTAGATTGTAGTATAAAACTGATTTCATTTTTTAAAACTAGTGAAAAGAAATTTGGTCTTATTGTGCTTGCCTAAAAGTTTGAGAACATATTTTTTCTCATGTATCATTTCATTCTTTTACAAAATAATAAGACAATCACTTCTTAGAGTGTACATTTTAATTGCACATGTATGAAATAGTTAATAATATGTAGAATAATGTTATAGAAAAAGGATTTGTTGTCAGGTAAATTTGAAATTTAGGTCTTGGGAGAAGATACACCCTAACAGATGTGCTTAATATCCTATATCTGGCAGGGGTTATGTCTTTTAATATGACTTGTATTGTATTTTATTTTAATACTGCAGAAATACATCTTTAATCTCTAAGTGAAATTATAAAAATGACACAATATCAAATACCTGTTATATCTATGAAGCTTTTTTATTAGTCTATATTTTATTCTGGAGATCTCAGAAAATCCATTCTTCAATTGCTTTCTATATCCCTGAAATAATTAGTTTTCTATTGTATATTTTGACACATTACAATTCTCAAAATTTAAAAGTATATTTAAAAACCTGTCATTTACTGCATAATTGCACTGACTGCAAATGCTATTTCTGCTGTTAAGACAACATTGAATGAAACTTTTGAACAGCAATACAGTTTTTCAACTTCTATAAATATGGAGATAATTTATGGTACAGACAACGTTTAAACAACTGAATAAAGCACCAGCATCATGTTCATGATTATAATCATTGTTGAATAGGTTCTAATGATTTGTAGTGACAGATGCACTATCAGGACAGAAAGCTATCAGTTTTATTGATAGGTATATAAAGATACTAATTGCCTGAAAAATGCTGAAACATGTTTTGAATCTAACTGTTAAGTAGGAGACAAATTATATGGCTGTGTGACATCTTAAAACATTTAATTATGTTTAAATATTTCTCTCCAAACTTTAGATGATAAGCACTTTATACATGATTATGAGAACTGGACTGGACAAGCAAAATAACTAATGTTTCTCATAATGTCTATTTATTGAACTTTTTTTAACTTTGAGAAATTCAGCTAGTTGAAAATTGATGCTTAAGGAGGAATGAGAAATTTGTTGTCCATCCACTTCTCAATGTGTTGGTTGTCCTCTTCTAGGGTACAATTAAATAACCAAAAGCTATACATTTGAAGGGTTTTAGCTTTGGGCATCCAAAAGAATTAAATGTAATGTAACTTTCACTGCGATTACACCTTATTAAATAAATTTCACATTTTTTAAAACACCAAGAAGAGGACAAGTGACAAGAAAATAGGAATACTATTTCAAACTTGAATCATGATTTCTTTATGATTTGATAAGAAATGGAATACTAATTCCCACTTGAATCATTGATCATTAATTTCAATGATTATTATATTTCATCTAATAAATGTTTTCTAAAGATAAAAATACTCATAATATTTTTTATAATCCAAGTACAATATACTTATTTTGATATATATTAGGAAAACAGTTACATTTAGTAATCATATCTACTACTGTTTAATGTTTTCTTATTTTATGTGCTATCAAATTGTGTATTTTCAAAGAATTACCCTGAAAGTCAATATTACGAATTAATTGCATATTCAGCAGAAAGAAGACAGACTTTTAGTCTAATCAGTTAAAATTATTTTCATCATTAATTAGAAATCAACTATGGTTGTAAATCTTCTTTACTTTTTCAAGATTTTCCTTTGAACTAGTAATAATCTAAATGACAGTATTTGTTCTCCAGTACTCATATATTTGACTTATTTGAAATTTTTTCTTCGGAATGCTCACAATCTTTATACTGAAAAATAATTCGGAAATATTGAGTTGACAAGACAACTCATAACCAGGGCAATTATGTAAACTATCTGCTTTGCAAAGGTGCTATCCTAAAAATATTACCTTACTAATGAAACCTAAACCTTTCACAGGCCTTAAATAATAGATTTTGGTGGGAAAATGGTGAGAAGCAGAAAGGTAGTTTCCTAGTTGAATAATACATACTGATCAGAGGGAATAGAAAAAGCAATTAAAAACAAAACAAAATAAAATATTTTAGGTGATCTTTGGAGGAAAACTTGCTGGCTGACGAAAGACAAATAACAATTGTCAAGCAAGTAGGAGGGAATGCTGGTTTTATTCATTTTCCTGTGTGAGAAAACAAGTTGATGGATATGTGGGGACTCTTAAACATCTGAATTTATTTTCAAGGATTTCTTGCATTAGTAAAAGAAAAAAAATGCTGTTTTTGGAATGGATTATAGAATACAGAGAAAAAAGACAGAAATTCCGCTCAATTATAGTTGCTAGGAGCTTCATGTTCAATATCTGAGCCAAAATATCGACCATGAAAATGAACTAGAGTGGGTATATATTTAAAAAAAAAATGCTTTAGAACTGATTTGCACTTAGGAATTATGCAATCTAATTTAAAATAATCTAACTCTCCACAATGTTATAAAGAGGTGGACATTCAATGTTGACAAAAACTTCACTCTCTAAGAAAAAAAACAAAATAAAACATTGTGTTTCTTATTTACCTCTTCTCAATCTATCTCCTTTTCATTCTGCTTCATACTCTATTCCAAGTAATTCTTGTTTTTGTTTCTTAAAGCTCAACTCATTCTGTTCTTTAGCATCCTTAATTACACTGTCCTCATTATTTATTTTTAAAAGATAAAACAATACGCTTTTGTATGTCTTTTTTTTTTTTTTTCCTTTGAGACAGAGTCTTGTTCTGTCGCCCTGGCTGGAGTGCAGTGGCACAATCTTGGCTCACTGCAACCTCTGCCTTCCAGGTTCAAGCGATTCTCCTGCCTCAGCCTCCAGAGTAGCTGGGACTACAGA